>NC_056732.1:236855798-237195798 GCF_019279795.1 Protopterus annectens | reverse complement strand
GGCTTTTAAAAAGTGAGGTTTCAGGAAGAAAGTATTTAAGTAATATGTTGGTGGAAGTGACAGTTATACAACAGTATACAGGAGAAGCAAAGTAAAAAAATAAAAGTTTGAGAAATAACACCAGTGAAACTGGTAGAGATGTTAGCAAAGAAAGTGGATGGATCATTCATTTTAATGTGCTAGAGAGGGAAACAGATGATTAGTAGATAAGCTGAGTGAGCGGAAGGTCGGGTAAGAAGATATAGGATTATTGTTGCGAACAGTGGCTGTAAGGTGCCAGTGTTTGGTATGTGGCTGGGTAGCGGGAAATTCAGAAGGGATGTGATATGAAAGAAGAGGGGAGAGAAAGATCAAAGTAATGAGCCAGGAGATGTAGAAGAAGAATAGCAGGGTGTAGTAAAAATAAACAAAGGGGCATGAGGAGAGGAGTAGGAACTTTTAAAGAAAGAGTTGAGTAAAGTAAGTAGTTTAAGGAGAAGGGATGATAAAGATATAGATTCATAGGTTCATATTTGTTTATTAGGCTAATGACCACAAAGGTCTTTTAAGCCTAGCCATGCATCGCAAATCTCTGACAAGTTCTGATACACTTGATAAGTGTAAACAGGGGCTTGGGAGATTAAATATTTACAAGTAGGGGCATGCGAGATGAACCATATACAGATTGCCTGTGTCCATTAGAGACATAGGTGCCAAACCAGGGAGGCATTTCCTGTTCTCCATCCAGTTGACCAAGTTGCATTTGAATTGGATTAGGGTGGAACTCTGCTGGGGAGCCTGTTCCAGAGATGGGTAGTCTCTTGGATGCATACTTGTCTGTTCAGCAGGTCATATTTATATCACTGGGAAGGTTTAAGTCCTTTAGAATGGGTAATTCTGATGCTGTTTGTTTTGTGGATATGCAGGAGGTCCATCATAGTGGGTTTTAACAATGCCCTGTATGCCAGGGATATATCTCCCCTCAAAAGCCTTTAGGAGACAGACTACAGGGATAGAGCCTTGAGGCATTCTGCATAGCACATGTTACTTATGCCCTTTATTCTTTTAGTAAGGAACCTCTGTGGATGTTACAGTTGTTGGACATGCCTGTTTAGATACATACCAAAGGGGGCATTGTACTCAGTGATATGTCTAATGAATGCTGAATACAGTGGAACAATGACTTCCTTGGACTTAGATGGCAGGATGTAGATATAATATATCAATAGTGTGTCCTTAGATAAGGAGAGGGATAACATAGTTTAGATAACATAATGGCATGTACAAGTTAGTCCTGTGTAATCAGGCAAGCTGATTACTGTATTGTCCTTGAATACCTTTTAACCGTTGTGCTTCCATTGTCCACAAGGCAAGTATTCACAGTTCACAAAACATTAATGCTGAGTATAAGCAGTATCGCACCATTATGAATACTTGAAAGGATTGGCAAAAAGAGTAAAAGTAACAGATTTGAACCAATGTCAACTTGGCAAGTGGGAAACAGTGGGGATTTCTAAAATGTAATAATTTGGTAGGCAGTGCCAAGCAAAATCAAGCTCCCAGACTACTTTCCTAAAAACACTGAGATCTGGTTTTAGCACTAAATAAAATAGATGACAAAGTTGTAGAAATACATTGAACAACAGCTTAGTCACTCAGGACAATAGATGTGCATACTGTTAACTTGTCTGAAATATAGCTAAAACTTATTGACAGGTGCTACATAGGAACTTAGTGCTAATTTTCAAGGAGGTTTCTGTGCAAAGAGCCACACAGCTAATCAGACCTGTATTAGGCACATATTAAGCACTGAGCTGTACTGGCAGTCTGAGCAAAGGACTACAGAATTACAGACAGACATACCAATAACAGGATAACCAGTGTTAGGCTGCTGTATGGCTGGAAGAATGCAATAGTGGGGCACATGACTGATTTGACGACTCATACATGTTGGTTCTCTCCTAATATGACTGATGTGATGGCTTATACATGTTGGTTCTCTCCTAATATGACTGATGTGATGGCTTATACATGTTGGTTCTCTCCTAATATGACTGATATGATGGTCATACATATTGGTTCTGTCCTAATATGACTGCTATGATGGCTCATACATGTTGGTTCTCTCCTAATATGACTGATGTAATGGCCAAGCAAAATCAAGCTCCCTCACTACTTTCCTAAAAACATGAAGATCTGATTTTAGCACTAAATAAAATAGATGACAAAGTTGTAGAAATACATTGAACAACAGCTTAGTCACTCAGGACAATAGATGTGCATACTGTTAACCTGTCTGAAATATAGCTAAAACTTATTGACAGGTGCTACATAGGAACTTAGTGCTAATTTTCAAGGAGGTTTCTGTGCAAAGAGCCACACAGCTAATCAGACCTGTATTAGGCACATATTAGGCACTGAGCTGTACTGGCAGTCTGAGCAAAGGACTGCAAAATTACAGACAGACATACCAATAACAGGATAACCAGTGTTAGGCTGCTGTATGGCTGGAAGAGTGCA
Source organism: Protopterus annectens (assembly GCF_019279795.1). Lineage (NCBI taxonomy): Eukaryota > Metazoa > Chordata > Ceratodontiformes > Protopteridae > Protopterus > Protopterus annectens. The sequence goes on along the minus strand of NC_056732.1, from coordinate 237,193,299 downwards.
ATAGTGGGGCACATGACTGATTTGACGACTCATACATGTTGGTTCTTTCCTAATATGACTGATGTGATGGTTTATACATTTTGGTTCTCTCCTAATATGACTGATGTGATGGCTTATACATGTTGGCTCTCTCCTAATATGACTGATATGATGGTCATACATATTGGTTCTGTCCTAATATGACTGCTATGATGGCTCATACATGTTGGTTCTCTCCTAATATGACTGATGTGATGGCTTATACATGTTGGTTCTCTCCTAATATGACTGATGTGATGGTTCATATATGATGGTTCTCTCCTATGACCCCAGTGAGCCAGATATGTGTTCCACATCCTAGAGCATGTTGAGTTGCTGGTTTAGAATTTATGATGCTGACACCTTTGCTATCCCTAATGTGCCCCCAGTAGGCCACTGAAAGTCTCTGTAGCTGAAATGTTTAAGGCTACACATACCTTGGTATCCGCAAGAATGGGTTTATCATACATACCCCCTCAGTTCCACTTGTGGGTGACACAGTTCAACTTGGTCCCAGACAGTTTCCCTGTCTAGATGGAAACAGCCCATTTGAACCAGTGATATGTCAGGTGCTTGTTGTAGCTCCTTTGTTGGCACAGATGGCCTCAATATGCAATACAGTGGACACTAGCTGTGACATCAGCTATTAACACATGCTACTGTGCTACTGGTGTTGCTACTCACAGGATTGCTCTTATCAAGTACACCATGACTTGTGATGTTCAGAATGGGCATGCTTTGTGATGCAGTACACTGATTTTACACTTTTCTGAATCGGGCCATTATTTTAGGTGTCACTTGCATTAACTATGTGATGCACTTGCATTGGGTTCTTCATTTCCATGTCATTATGTATTCAGTAGCATGCTCTGAAAAGTTGCCATTTTGAGCCTTATGCAGCCATGATATCCATGTCTTGGCACTGCCAGCCCCTCACACTGCTGCTACCCATGCTAATTTCTACTGCTCACTGCACTCCGTCTGTCAGTATGAACTTATTTTCAGTTTCAATGATTGCATCCAATTCATCAAGGTCTCTTTATTCACTATTAACAAATGCCTGAGAGAAGTCTGAGTCATATCATCTGTGATCTCTGTTCTAAGTTTCTGCGTACTTACGGCACATTCATTACTGAATTCGTAAGGCACTAGCATCAAGTAATGTTCCTGAACTGTGAAAAAAAAACTTCTTGCATTAGTATTCTCCTTAAGCAAGGTATTAAAATGAAGGCAGAATCCTACATCTTTCTGCAGCTGCACTGTCTACTTTATTGGTGAAGGCAATAACTAACCAACTAATGGAATGCGGGATAAGGATTGCACCATGATCATCAGCTTAGATTCGGGAATGGATACAATACCATTACAGCTTTACTGCTCAAAGCCAGTTCTATCAGAAACATGACGATGGAGGTGAACTCACAGGAGGAGAATTCTTGGACCTTGAAAATGTATTTGACGTAGTCTGTTACGATAAACTCTAAGCAGAGATAGAACTGTACAGGGTGACTTCAATGGTTTGCAAGCTATATTAGGCAGAAAACCAGTTTGTTAATCGTTCCTATTCCAATCCTGTGGCTATAAGCATATATAAATATTTAGAGATACCTCAGAAAGATTTTCATGTTCGCACATGCCATAAAATCACTTTCTTTCTGCAACTTTCAGATGTACAGGCTTATTACATCTTGAGTGGTCAGAACCCCAGATGACCACATCATCATCACCACAAATTACAATAACATACAAAAATGCCATTAGGAGACTTTGCTCAATTATTCAACAGATTACAAAAACTGAAGCTGCAGACCAATCTAAGACAAAATCATGTTGGGGATTCAAAAACTCTCAACATTTCTAAGGATACCTATTACATTCTTAACTTGCATATGCAAGCTTATAGGGGTGGGGTCTGTGAAGAAGAATGGTCTTGAAAAATAGGAAATACAGTTTAAACTTACCATGTATACAGTAGATTAGCTAGGGTGGGGTGAAAGGGGCAACTGCCTCAGGTGCAAATTATTGGAAGTGTGATCGGCTGATCCTGATCGATCTTTAATGCTTACCAGCTTTTAAAAGCCAGGATTTCATTTGCTCTCAAACCTGAGTGCTGTAGCTCTCCGTGTGTTGTCTAAACTCTAGCAATTGCTTGCTACATTGTAGCAGGTAGTTTGCTATAGTTCAAAAGTAAAAAAAAATATGTTTTAACTAAAACCTGAATACTGTAGTGCTACATTCAGGATATAACCTACAGCAACTGCTTAGCAACCAGTTTGCTACAATATAAAAGTTTTTTGTTTTAAACTCAAACATGAGTGTCGTAGTGATCCATGCAGACAGGGTAGAAACTGTAGCAACTGTTTGCTACATTTGTAGCAGTTTATAAGAAGAAATGATTTGTTTTTACACAGTTAAATATTAGGAAGGAGTGTCTGGGCAGGCCACAGGAATGGGACCTGAAGGGTTGAGGCAAGAGAGAGGGGAGAGGGAAGAGGGGCTGTGCTGTGCATCTGGCCACCTGGTTGGTATGCTAGTAGAAGGAATGGATTTCTGTTTTTTTGCTCTTCTGAAGAGCTGAGGGGGTAGGGCTGTAGGTTGTGGGACCAGCACAGGCTTCTGCTTGCATACTGCACAAATGACTATGAATGTCTCCACTAATCCCAGTGAAACATCTGAAATGCACCTTTTTATTGCTGTGGTGAGACTAGTTGTGGTTAGTGTATGAAAAGCTGAAATACTTCTAAGAAAAATATTCATAACAGCTTTTGTTTGCAGACAACAGACAGTTTCTTGATTTCATCCCAGCCAGAGGAGGTGTATGCTATCAGAAGAGGCTTTTTCTAGGGTGTCATTCTGTGCATGAGCATTGCCAAAACTGTTTGCAGGATTTCATGCAATAAATAAATGCAACGACTATTTTGTTTTTCATAATTATTCTATCATTATAGGTTCATTCATAATGCAGCTTTTACAGTTCTTCTTCCCTGAGAATCCAACAGCTTGCAACCTTTAACTTCATTTACATCCCAACAAATGTGCCCATTACATTTTCATAAGGGCAATACAGCATATCCTGCTGATTCCTTTTTCATAAGGGCAATGAAGTATTGTTATTACATCACAACTAAAACCAGTATTTGTTTGTCTCTAAAAGTGAAGATTTTGAGCATTTGATGTATTCACATAAATACTGAGAATCATGAGTTGACACTTGAATATTCTAGATGGTGCTCTTCCACTGCTTTTGCACCACAAGCACAGCCTGTTGAGTTTCTAACTGAATTACCAATGTGTTGTCAAGAAAAGTTTATTAAAAGATGTCAGACTGTTTCAAAAATGTAACCTTGTATTGGTAAAATATCTCTGACATGCCTGCATTTTCAATAGAATATGCTAAGCTGCAATGGTACATAATATTTGATTTCTACAAGGGATAGATATATGACTTCTGTTTAAGTTAGAGAGTACAATGTATGCCCAGAACACACCTGTAGTATCTTTGCATTACATCATAACTAAAAAATCTATTTTTCTTCAAAGGCACATTTTCTGTCACTGGAAATAAATATGCTAACACCACAATCACTGTATAGACAAGGGTAAAATGGCCAGGCAGACTTCATTACTGTTGTTGTTGTTGTTTTTCTTTCGGCTTTTCCCAGTTAGCGGTCACCACAGCGGAACTCCACTCTGCTAATGATTGGCAGTCGATTTTTATGGTGCCGAGGTGCCAGCCCGATGCCCAGCCTTCAATGAAGACATGCCCATTCACGCATGACTTTCAAACGCCACTCGACCGCGGGGAGGACATGCAGACTCCACACAGAAAGCACTCCATCCGAGAATCGAATGGGAGAACCTCTTGCTGTGAGGCGACAATGTTATCGCTGCATCACCACGGCTTTTGTAAATCTTTGCAGCTGAATGACAGTGTTATGTGCATATCTATATATCAAAGTATAGTACCCTAAAACATTTACTAGGAAACACCTGGAAGCATTCATAGGTGCTGGCTAATATATGTGGGCACCAAATTCAGGCTTGCATAGCCATTTTGATATGGCAGTCTGCAAAATTCCATTACATTTGGTTTATGAAAGAGATTAGCACATGACTTTTGTTTGGGGTGAAGAAGACAGTGCATGCTCAGAACATGGGTCTGTGTCATATAATTGAACATTCAACTCTGTGAACCTTTTTTCATTGAGACGATTTTTTCATTGAGACGAAAAGAGTGAATCTTTAATTAAGTGAACTTTAGTATCAGTGGTTTTCATATCATCGAATGGCATTAGTTGGCCAAAGTAGCGAGCATGAGACAAACCCGGTGAAACAAAACAAAATAGAAAACAAAACACTATATGTTCACCATACGTATAATATATTGTACTAGCAGCTAGCCAACTACTGGCATTCGATGTGTTAGTTTTCGCTGATGTTAACGTTTGCTTAATTAAACATTAGCTCTTTTTGTTTCAACAAAAAGAGGCTCATGGAGTTGAACTTTTGATTACTGACATAGACCCCCTAGAACATACTATTTAGGCCTTGCTGTTTTTAGCAGCCTTATTAAATTTTTTATTCAAAAATTCCTGCTTTACACTACAAGAATATTTTGAGCTGGGCAACCTGAAAAATCCTTTATAATCATGTTACCATTGCATAGAGGCATCATTACCTACCCAAAATAAGCACAGGACAAACTCAAAAAACAAGCCACCGTGGTGAAATGTCATAATCAGTAGGTTGTATAATAAAAGGAAGAGAATCATGGCTCAAATAGGAAATGCAGTGCCCTTCAAGATAAGAACTCCCTCAGCAAACTAAATAAGCAACTCAGGGGACTAATTAAGTAAAACAAGGCCAAATTTGAAGTAAAAGTAGTCTCCCAAGCTAAGGACAACTACAAGGCATTCTTCAGCTTTGTCTGAAACCTCAAAGGCAAGACAAAATAATGTGCCAAACTAATTGTAAATGGAGCCACCTATACCAAGACAGAGGACATATCAAATATGCTACTCTATAAATCCACCTCCAGTTTTACCTCACTTTCTCCCCAGACACCTCTCAAGAAAAAACCCTAACCATAGCCCCTCAACTATCACAAAGGAACAAGTCCTCAATGCACGTTCCAAGGTCAAAAATACAACTTCAGTGGGACCCAATAATATCCCTTGATGTGTACTTAATAGCATGAAACATGACCTATTAGGCTCAGTAGACATACTATTCAGTTGTAACCTCCAAACAGACTTAGGTTCATAGGTTCATAGGTAGGTACCAGGCTATCTGCCCGAAGGCATTTATAAGCCTAGCCGGAATTGTGTTTGCTTTCGCCGCCCCCTTAGATTAGTTCCCTGTGCCTCTGTCCAGCAGAGCCATTGAAGTGATCCCCTGGGTAAACTTTCTATTTCCTATCCACTCGTCAAGGTTTCTCTTGAAGAGTGTTAGCAAGGAGCTCTGCCTAATATAGATTGGAATCTTGTTCCAGAGCATGGGAAATCTCTGGGATAGGAATCTATTCCTCCAGCACGTCCTATTTATTGTTGTGGTGAGGTTTAGATCCCTAGAGCATGTGGCTCGCGGGGGTATGGTTTTCTTTAGGTGGAGCATGTCTATCAATTCTGGGTTGGACATGGTCTTGTATGTCAGGCATAGATCACTTCTGAGTAGGCGGTATGCAACTGAGTACAGCTGGAGTTTCTTCAGTCGAGCTGCATAGGGCATCTGTTTGAGGCCAGTGATCCTCCTGGTGAGGTACTTCTGTGGTCTTTCCAGCTGTTGCAGGTGTCTTGTAAGGTACATCCAAAATGGGGCATTGTAATCTATGATGGGTCTGATGAGTGATGCGTAGAGGGGCACAATGACCTCTTTTGATCTGGATGCAAACTCTTTTGTGATTAGGTGGGCCACATAGAAGGATTTTCTAACCACTTTGGCAATGTGATTATCAAAGGAGAAATTACTGTCTACTTGGGTCCCCAAATCCCTTATTATGTCTTCCATATTTAGGGGGCTACCACCTATGTGGTAGTTTGTGGGTACTTTGTTTTTTCCAAAGGGGATGACTATGCAGTTTTTGGTGTTTAGCTTGAGGCCATGGTTTTAACACCAGGTATCTGTCTCAGTGAGACCCTTTTGGAGGATGTCTGTGTCAGCCGGAGAGTCAATTATAGCCCCTAGTTTGCAGTCGTCTGTGAACTTGGTGAGCCATAGACCTCCTGTGCTTGCCTGTACCTCGGAGAAGTTTATGCCGAATAGGAGGGGTCCTAGGACTGAGCCCTGGGGAATGCCACTTGTAACTGGTTTAGAGTCAGACCTAACTCCCGCAACTCTTACCATGTGGGTTCTGTCCGTGAGTCAGTTGGCAACCCATCTTGTGATGTAGGGGTTTATGTTCAGGCTGGTGAGCTTGTCTATAATACCAGAATGGGGAATGGTCTTGAATGCCTTTGCAAGGTCTAGGTAGGCTGTGTGGACCACCTTTCCCTCGTCTATAGCCTTGGTAACTGTCTCAATGAAGTCCACCAGGTTTAGGAGACATGATCCGCCCTTAACAAAGCCAAACTGGTTTGGGTCCAGTGTTTAGGGGTTCCCAATGTCTCTGTTAATGAGATCCATGATGATGCACTCCATAGCCTTGCAGACCAAGCTAGTCAGGCTTATAGGGCGATAGTTCCTGGGGTCTGTTGTGGCTCCACCTTTGTGGAGTGGAATAACCATTGCTGTGCGCCACTCTATGGGCATGTAGCCTGTGGAGAGGCTGAGTTTGAACAGTGTGTTTAGGTGAGGGGTTAGTTCATCTTTGAGCTCATCAGTGTGCACATTTTTGAATATTAATGGAGGGCAGTTGTATAATCTTGCATATGCAATTCATGTGAGTGGCTTGCAATGGATAATGAATTGTTTGACACTATGAATCTGTTTGAGTGACACAGTTGGTGTTTTTCCTTCTACTAGGCAATCACTTTATGTTCATTTGCTACAGCTGTTTGCACAATCTATTCAGTTTGTACTTCTTTGGAAGCATGATAAAAAATAGGACAGCTTTTACACTACACAGTGGTTATTAGGTCAACTTTCCGATGATGTGATGCTTGAAAAAAGTAGCAGTGACTGGTATCTTTAAATGCTGTGTAAATGCTGTGGCAAGCCTCAGATAACTTTGAATGTGGATCTAGCAGATTGAGGGTGTTCACCATATAGCAATACTAAGTTATGCATAAGAGCCTTGAACAGAAAGGAGAATTACAGAAGGTAATGGCTCATTTTAACATGTATCAGTGTAGTTGCAGATGTAAGGAAAATGTCTCATCCATGCTTAGCAGGCAGTGGAGATATCACAAAATGCTCTTTCTGTAATCAACGGGTGCTGACTGCATATATATATATATATATATATATATATATATATATATACATATATATATACATATATAGAACCATTGCCAAAGAATGCAGCAATGAGGGGAGTTAAGGCTACTTCTGTTTACTATTTGCAGCAGTAAAGCATTTTAAATTATTTTCTGTGAGTCAAAGAAAAAAGTCTCCTGAACTGATTTAGACAAACTGATAGCTCTTGAGGGTGCACACATGTACTGATAGTTCTGCAGGGCTTAGGTCAATGAAACAGGCTTAAAAATATTTGAATAGGTATGACAATCAATAATCATGGCAAGTAATTAGAATATTCCTGCCAACTTGTGCAAGTTCTTAGATCTGACACTCCTACTACCAATGCGACTTTTTATTAGTTTGTCGCAGTCCTTTATATATGCATGTGAATGTGTGTGTGTGGTGTGTGTGTGTGTGTGTGTGTGTGTGTGTGTGTGTGTGTGTGTGTGTGTGTGTGTGTGTGTGTGTGTGTGTGTGTGTGTTTGTATGTGACTATTCTAAGCTGCAATCTGCTGTTTTTCTCTCAAAATAGTGAGTTTATCTCTCTCCCTGTCGGTGTATGTATTTATTTTATTATTTTATTTATTTCTCCATTTGTGTTAGCCATGGAGTACCAAATAGAACAGGGGCACTTTTATAAAGTAGCTTAGGGAGAAATTCTCTACAGTAGAAGAGATACAAGATTTAGATAATCATACATATGAGTAGAATTTAATAATAACAGTAAACACAATAAAGAGATCAGATAATAGGAAATGTAGTCAGATGTAGACTACCTAGTAACTAAATCAAAAGCAGAGCAAAAAGCAAATCTAATGGTAGAAATGATTACTTTATGCATCATAATAAACTGTATGTAAAATGAAATGACATAGGTACTTATTAGGCTATTGATCTATGAAGACCTTAAGAAACCTAGCCTTACATTCCCATAGTAGCTTTTACCCCTTATATTTTGCCTACAAATAAGTCAGAGATAGCCCAAACAAGGATATATTGGGACATTTACATGTTGTCCCTATCCGCGAGGGACATGGGTACTAAACTGGAGGTGAATTTGAAGTTACCTATCCATGTGTCCAAATTACATTAGACTACAGTAAGAAGAGGGCTTTGCTTGATGTAGAATTGAAGATGATTCCACAGAATTGTTTCTGTGTTACAAACCTATCCCTCCAACATCTTTGATTTATTTTGCAAAACAGATTGAGATCTCTTGAGTGGGTGTTTGTGATACCATTAGACTTGTGAATGTGTAACAGGTCCTATTAAAAAAAGGTCTTTTGAGGCTGTATATATGTAGCCCACATGATACTGAGGAGAGGGACAAGGCTATGAGATGGTCTGCATAGTTTTTACATTTTAAGTCCTTTATTTCCCTTTTGTGGGGAAATGTGGTCATTCCTATTGTGACAAGTGTTTGGACAAGTACTTACAGAAAGGGGCATTATGCTCAGTAATCGACCTAATAAGTGCTGAATGCAATGGAACAATTACATCCATAGATCTGGATGTAATACCTTTAGATATAAGTTGTGCAATGAAAAAGGACTTCCTTACAATAGTGGATATGTGGTGATCGAGGGCATTTTATTGTTGACATAGATTCCCAGATCTCTAACTATGGAATCATCTTTCAGGGTGTGTTGTTAATGTGATACTTACAAGGGGAGTCATGCTGAAAGATACAATATACCTCTCGGCACTTAGTTTTACTTCATGCTTTTTTCACCAACTATTTGTTTGGGATGGGCCCTCTTGCAGGATCTAATGAAAGGCATATCTGTATTCAGTTTTGTGCTGTTATTTATAATCATTCTGTGTTTAAGAAGACAGCCTTTAGGTAAAATACACATACACTTATCTGAGGCTTTACAGTATTTGTGAAAATTTTCTTTGTGGGCCCATTGAATTATTTGTTAAACTCTTTTCTCCCAAAAGCCAGTAATATTTGACACTAAATGCAAGGTGCATTTCTCTTAACAAATGCAATATACATGAGTGACAATATTATGCCAGCATTCATGGATAGCTTTCATGTATACCTTTAGCTTTCATGCATGTATGTTTTTGCTTATTTAAGCAGAACAGCAAAAGATAAAGACATTACAAAGAAGTGAAACAACAGTTTAGTGCTGTCTGTCTGACAGTGATAATGATTTAACATTGTTATTGCCTTACAAGCACTGATTGCTTGCACTGCGACACAGGGAAAATGATTATGGTACCAGGAAAGCATGCCATTTAGCTTCACACTTAACCTGATGTTACTTTGTTTACTACCAAAGTCACAAAGCTCAGTTTTACCATTCTAAGCTATAACAAGTTTAATGCATAAAGAGGAAGCACAAGAAACCCAGTGCTCTGAACACAGAGAATGCCACAATAACATCAAGGCCTCATTTCACAGCTGGTTGCAGTTTTTTGCTGTAAGGTGGCAGGTGGGAATATCATATTCTTCAACATACAATAAATAAATAATGTGCTTTGTGATGAATTTGATAATCAACTGGTGTACTCTCAGGGTCAGAAAATGTCGGAATCTCTTTTTTGTGGATGGGACATAGCAGTTGCACGCAACTGCTTATCCATTAAATTTTAGACTTTTTAACAAACCTACACTGTAGAGAATGTAGTAAAACACATTCAACCCAATCCTTTCTTGTGCTTGACTGTATGCTGAGGTACATAATCCAAACTTAATCCAATATGTATTCTTAGATCTGATGCATACAGAATCACAGGACATATTTGTCTAAAACTTAATGCGCCAGTTTTCCAGATTTAACCTTTTTGATTGAATATATCTGTTAGAATCTTATAACACTGCAACAAGCTTGTTGGCTTTGAACGGTACACTGAAGCAATTTTGTATTGAAGGCTCATGTTTTGCATGCAGAGACTGCAGCAGTTGATTAAGCACATCTTATTCCTATTCAGGGTCATTACATAAATAGCAATTTTGCATTCTCAATGTCCATTCTGTCTTTAGTTTGTGTCTTCTGTTACCCCAAGAAAATTTCCATGTGAGCATACTAGACAGCTGCTATTGTAGGTAGGCCCTGTGTTTAGTGGCAAGAGTTTATTCCACATCATTGCTGACTTATCCACCTATAATCATGTCAGCAATGGATTTCAAGCCAGCAGCATCTCTACATGAATTGTAAGGAAGTCACAGACATAGGCTTTCAGACTGGAGCAGTGCCAATGTTAAAAAGGACAGTACTGTAAAATACACAAAATGGTCTTTCCCTTACTGTGAAATGGATGTTAACTTTGTTAAACGATTGACAAAGCTTTATTTCCTTGGTTAGCTCAAGTGTGAGTAATTAGTAATACTGATTATTACATCAAACTGCTAACAATGCCAGCAGTAATAATGGTTCACACACCATTAATCCCTCTGATTGACACTAATTGTAGTACAGTGGTAATCTGATGGCATGCAGATTACTGCCAGCAATCCTTTATTTACTGTTTGATAAACATTCCTCTGCCATCTGCTCTGTAGTCAGTCACTAGTATGTCTGATATGATCAGGCATTCAGAAGGAGACAGTACTGACTAATGACAGTAGCATGTTTCATTCTCCTAATATGTATTTTTGTTTCATAAATGTATTTCTTCTGATTTTCTTCTGATCTGTGACAGGGCTAGCCACCTGGTGGTGTAAACATTGGCTCAAGATGATTGTCACTGCAGAAGTGACACCCTGACCCCTTGTGCAAAATGGGAAAAGGGGTTGATGAGTGATGGAAATCCGATCCCCTGCTTGAAAATGCTAACTTACGTGCAATTCTCTGGTTTGTTAACCTCATGTGTTACAAGACTTTTGTTCCTGGAACTTATGCTATAATATTTCTGCATAGATGAATGAAAGGTCACAAATTCAAGACTTGACATGGGGTGAGAGTTTCATTTTTACTTATAGTGGACATTTTATGTATGTATTTATTTTTATGTAAAATTAGTTGACTGGGATAGAGCACTGATTTCCATAGACCATTTTCAGACTCAGGCGAAGACTGAAGATTCAAGAAAATTATAAAAACACAATAAACAAAAATAATATAAAGAAATTATAAATATAAAATGTCCAGTAATTGCAAACACCTACCAAATTTGTAACTCTTACAATACGACAGTTAAAAATATTACATTAGGACAGTGGGGGGGGGACGACTTTAAAACCTATACCCTTGACACAAGAACCAGCTGCATTAACCCACAACACTAGCTAATAAGTTAGTATAGTATGTTTATTTTACTATACATTTAAGTGAGATGGAGGCATGTCCATATGGGGGGAGGCTTCAGGACAATGTCAGGAGAACACTAGGTGACATCAAGAAGAATTTTTGAAATGTGACTCAGAATAACTTTAGACTGACAGGTTTAGCATCCCACTGCAACTTTCTGCACAATAAGAAGAAAAAAACGTAACATATGACATTATTGACGGACTGTAATCATCTGCAATTTCTGAGAGCAGGAAAAACAAAGAAGACATCAAGGGTATTCTGACAACTCAAGGACAGGTATGGAGTATGTGATATGAGTGTGTGTGTGTGTGTGTGTGTGCGCGCGTGTGCGTGTGTGTGCGCGTGTGTGTGTGTGTGTGTGTGTGTGTGTGTGTGTGTGTGTGTGTGTGTGTGTGTGTGTGTGTGTATGCGCGTGTGTGTGTGTTTGAATGTATGTGTATATGTGTGGGAGATTAAGTGGCTGCGTGTCCCAATGTGATGCATGAGCCAGCAGTGTTAGCTACTGCAGGAAAATACTAATCTGCACTCATGGTAGTTAATGACAATTTAGATACACGCAAATTAATCGATAATGAGGTCTTTCCTGTTTGAGGTTAATATGTCTCTGAATTACAAATGTTTGTATTATGTAAACAGACCACTTTCTACAGCAGTTCTTATCATGAATGGTGGGATATTTCTGAATCCTTAGGCCTGTGCCTCTGGTTATATGCCATTTCCCAGCAGAGTTGAATTTGGTTGTATGAATCATCATTTGAATTCTGCCAGTCTTCTAATAACATGTAACAAATTAAACTCCTAGTTATCTTGCTATTCAGTCTGGGTGGAGATGTTTGTCTATTCTTATGACTGAAGTATAAAAGGCAAATAAATAACCAAACAGTCTGGCATAATTTATATTAAAATGATAATCACTTTCAGAGTGTAGTATCTGTCTCAGCTGGCAGGCATGGCATGGTTTACAAAGCTAGAGAGAAAAAGAGTGATGTTCTGTTTGTTAGATAATAAAGTGTGGCCAGTATAGTTTAGACAGTGTCTAAATCCACAAATGTTGTGATATACAAGAATCTGCAGGCACAATGTCATTATAGTGCCAGTGGTTATGAATATTTTAACACTACATGGTTTTCCAAAAGTGGTGCTGCGATAGCGTTGTCGCCTCACAGCAAGACGTTGTCGCATTCAGTTCTCAGCTAGAGCGTCTTCTGTGTGGAGGCATGCGTGAATGGGCGTGCCTTCGTTGAAGGTTGTGCGTCAGGGCTGGTAACTCGGCACGTAAAAATCCACTACCAAACATTAGCGGACCAGAGTTCCACTGTGGCGACCCCTAACTGGGATAAGCCGAAAGATACAACAACAACATGGTTTTCCAAAACAAAACAAAAAAAAGATCTGATGTGGAAAACAATGTGCACCACACCATTGAAATTGTCACTCTGTATGAACCAGATGAGGATTAAGTCTTACATTCTAATAAAGTACTAGAATGCACAATACCCTTTATGGTACCATGCATTCTCACAAGTGGCCATCTACTCCCTCAGCTCATTTATTAAAACAGTGATAATTGCTGTCTCTTGTAATCCTCTTCCCAAGACACCCTTTGATAAGTTGCTTACACAGATGACTGTGATCATAGAAAGTGTGATTAAAACATTTTCAAAGATATGCAGGCCTCATTTCTGACCACTCATAGAATATGCCAGAGGATGTATTCAGTCTGTGCTAGATCATAGAATGTAAGATGTAGCCTGAAGTATTAACTCTCTTTTTTTCAAGCAACTTGCACTGTAGCACTGGTGTGAGCTCTGGAACTGGGGCATTTATTGAATCTTGGGAAAGCTGGTGCATGTCATTTCATATCGGGTTTTGACATAAACAATCACATCACATGGCATTATCTGTGAATGTCTCTTCTGTCGCTGTATGTATGCCTAGCAAACAAAGAACAAAACTTTTAGCACTCTAAGGTGCATGTTCCAGTACTGTGGTACTGCACTATCTACAGGATACAAAACTGCGTCCCACATGGTTCATTACTGTGTAAGGTTTATTGTACCTCTAAAGTGAGTTATGAATACCTTTAAGTAGCACAAAATGTCTAGAAAGGCAAGGTGTTTTGGTAAAAATATTTGTATAAATATTAATACCTGTAATGCCAGATTGTTGTAGTTAGCACCTTGTAATTGTGCACCTTGTAATTGCTCCTCACATGATTCTTTGCCATTACTGACACTTGTTCTAGGCTGATTTGTAAATGTCAGTTAGTTTTCTGTATACTATCCCAGACAGAAATTTGTTATGCCTATCTTCACTCTTTCTGTGAAATAAAGTACTTCCTTGAATCCACATTGAATTGTGATCCATCTGTCTGGATCGTGTGTGCAGTCTGGGCCCATCTGTACTTCATCCTCAGCTTGATTCCATCACAGCTTCCTCTAATTTGGGTTATGCTCAGACTTTTATCTTCCTTCTCTTATTCCTTTATGGCAAAAACTGTAGGATCCTTTTACCTCATCCTATAGCTCCTTTCTCAAGTATGCCTTAACTATAATACACTGTTTGTGGCCTAATAAGTACTATTTAGAGCAGGAACATTATCTTCTTGTCCCTGATGTCAGTAAGTTTTATTATGCAGCCTAATATTTTATTTACTCAGGTTGCGGTTCCTTTACCCTCTCTCTGCTGGTTTATTTGGCATAATGACTGCTCTATGGTCTTTTCCTTGTTTATTAAAATTTGACTAGCCCATCCACTGCTGCATTGTTTCCCTTGGTTGTTACTTCCCAGGTTTAGTACATCATACTTTTCAGCATTTAACTTCTGCTGCCATCTCTTAGACCATTTTATTAAATTAATATTTTTTAACAAATTAAATTTATTAAAAAAAAATATATATATATCCTTTTTTCCCGTCTTTCCTGACCTAGAGTAGTCCAAATACAGGCTTTGCTGTATTCTGGACTTTTGGAAAGTTCCTGTGTTGCCCATTTCCTTTCTTGGATAAAGGGAGGCTTCTTTCTTCACCAGTGGCAGTGGGGAGCTTGGAGCAGCCTATCTATCCATGGAGGAGTGTTCCCAACACAAGAATCTGGTAGTCTATTGGCCATTTTGGGCCAGTTTCTAGCTCTTTCAAGTGCCCCTGTATAAAACCCGCTTTAGCGCGGCTTTGTGCGATTTTGCGCATAGCGCAGCATCGGACAGCGCCACTTAATTGGGTTTAAACCATTCTCAGCTCCACAAAGTCTGCTCTTCACTTTTTCCCTTAGAACTGATCTAGTTCTCATAAAAAACACCCTATTCCCACTCTAAAGCCTGGAACTTGCTCACTAAAGCAATTATATAAGTCAGCACTAAAAAATTAAAAGCACTACACCCTCACAAACTCCCCTTGAGTACTTTGTTCCCCATTGGCCCTTTTTTTCAATTATAAATTAATTCCTAATACTATTCTAGCATGTCCAAAGGTCAGTTGTCAATCTCCTCTCTGGTCCAGCTGGTGAATCTGGGAATCTTGAGGCAATGTTACAACTGCCTCATGTACACAGACAACCCTCTCCTCCGCCCAACAAATTCCAACACATGTGAGAGATGCAACCATATAGCCAAACTGGAGGCTAAGCTCTCTCAACTCAGTACAGGTGTAACTAGTCAGGAGGAGAAGGAAACCACACTCACTACAATTCCAGTCTCTCATAGACCTACCAGGACAGCAAACCAAACACATAAACACACAAAAACATACTCGGAGGCTCTAAATAAAAATCTGCCTAAGCAGCAGAGACCTCCAAAGCAGACACCCAAGCAACCGCTACCCCAAAACAAAACACGTGCAACACATAGCTCACAAAGCCAGTGTGCCCAACAGTCACAGCCCTTAAAGCTAAACAACACACCTGATACACTTGTAATAGGTGACTCTATCGTCAGGCACACTGACGTCCCGCTCACCAGGCTGAACAAGGAGAAGGTCACGGTGAGCTGCCTGTCGGGCGCTAGGATCCACCACATAACACAAGCACTCGGGTCACTCCAAGGCAAGTACAAATATGACTCAGTCATTGTCCATGCTGGTGTGAATGACCTGAGACGTACCTCCCTGGACTACATGAAAAGAGACATAGAGGAGCTCTCTGAGCATGTAGCCCAGGCCGGTATGACCCTGATCTTGAGTAGCATCTTACCCTCACCAAGAATGATGCCACAATATGAAGACAAGATGATCAATTTCAACAATTGGCTTAAGTATTGGTGTCATTCAAAGGGGATCCAATGCCTGTCTGCCTGGGATGATATGCTCGACAAGCCACGATGCTTCACTAGGGACAACTTGCACCTGTCACCCCTGGGCTTTCGGATATTGGCAAAGGCTCTTGCCACCCCGATAGTGCCTTTTTTAGGCAAGGCTCAAAAGACAAACCCACCTCCATAGGTATCACAAGGGATAAGAAACTAAGAGTAATGCTACTCAACGCCAGAAGTCTAAACCTCAAGATGCATGCACTCGAAACTCTCCTTAGCATGGAGAACATCGATATCTGTGCAGTAACAGAAACCTGGTTCAAGGCTCCCGAGAGCACCCCGGCACTACCAGGTTATACCTCATACCATGTTTTTTGGCCCCAAAACTTGGACCAAACCACAAAAGGAGGGGGAGTATCAATATTCATCAAAGATACCCACACCTCCGGGTTGGTGGCACAACACAAAGCATCAGAGAATATCCATGTGCAACTAACAGTGGGTAAAACTGCCTTCCAGTTTATAGCCTGCTACAGAACACCCTCCCAAACCCAGGAACCCCACTCTGCCTTGATGAGAACACTGGAAAATATGAATGTCTCTCCAAACACCATTATATTGGGCGACTTCAACTACCCTAACATAGACTGGGAGCATTACTCTAGCTCCAACACCCTAACCCGAAGGTTCCTAGAATTTATAAACTCAAATGCTATGGAACAACTTGTTGCCACTCCCACAAGAGGGGAAAACATACTGGACCTGATCATCACCAACATGGGGACTCTATGCTCCAGACCAGAAGTGTATCCCTCACTGGTAAGATCAGACCATAAACTAATCTCACTAGATATTCACATCCCGACCCCAGCCCCTGCCCAGAAAACCACAGTGAAAAACTTCTCTAAAGCAAATTTCACACTCCTCTGAACTGAGGTGGAATCCTTCAAAGTCCCCGGGCCTGTGGAAAATACTGCCCAGACCGCAGAGTCCTTTATAAATGCATTCTATGAACACCTTCATGAATGCATGGATCATGCAATCCCAAATAAAACCAAGACCCAATCCTCCAAAGTTAGGCGTCCTGTCTGGTGGACCCCAGCCATAAACAAACTATACAATAGAAGGAGGAAACTACTACATGATAGAGCAAAATCCCAAAAAGGGAAGGCATCTCTGATCAGTATTACCAAAAAACTATGGGCACTCATAAAATCGTCTAAGGCCAGCTTCGAGAGAAAGATTGCACAGGACACTAAGGATAATCACAAGGCTTTCTTTAGTTATGTTAGGAACCTGGGTGGGAATTCCCAGATATGCTCAGAATTAGTCCAAAATGACAAAAAATACACCAAACC
Organism: Protopterus annectens; assembly: GCF_019279795.1. Classification (NCBI taxonomy): domain Eukaryota; kingdom Metazoa; phylum Chordata; order Ceratodontiformes; family Protopteridae; genus Protopterus; species Protopterus annectens. Next base: position 237,176,024 of record NC_056732.1, on the reverse strand, counting down.
CACAGACATTGCCAACATCCTAGCTGACAGGTTCAGCGCAAACTCCCCCCCTTCTCCACCAAAAGGGCAAATATCTATCCCAGCAGAGGTCTGCCCCCCTGACATCTCAGATGCTCAGGTAAGAGCCGCCCTCTCCAAAGCAAAAAACACAGCATTAATGGGACCAGACGGTATCCCAGGCTGCGTCCTACATGAACTCCAAGAAGAACTAAACCCAAACATAAAACAGTTGTTCAATCTCAGCCTTACTACAGGATATGTACCCAAAGAGTGGCGTACAGCAACAGTGGTCCCTCTCCACAAAGGTGGTGCCTCAACGGATCCTAGAAACTATCGCCCCATAAGCCTAACTAACTTGGCTATGGAAAGGATCATCATGGACCTCATAAATAAAGATATTGGGGACCTACAGACACTGGATCCTACCCAGTTCGGCTTTGTTAAGGGCAGATCCTGCCTCTTAAACCTGGTTGATTTCTTTCAAACAGTCACCAAGGCCATTGACGAGGGGAAGGTGGTCCACACAGCCTACCTGGACCTTGCAAAAGCCTTCAATACAATACCCCACTCTGGCATTATAGATAAGCTCACCAGCTTAAATATAAACCCCTATGTCACTAGATGGGTTGCAAACTGGCTCAAGGACAGAACTCACATGGTTAGAATTGCTGGAGCCATGTCAGACTCCAAACCAGTTACAAGTGGCGTCCCACAAGGCTCAGTCCTGGGACCTCTCTTGTTCAGTATATATTTCTCGGAGGCACAGGCTAACACAGAAGGACTGTGGCTGACCAGGTTCACAGATGACTGCAAACTGGGTGCCATAATTGACCATCCAGCCGACACAAGCATCCTACAAAAGGTCTTATAGAAACAGACAACTGGTGCTAGAGCCATGGCCTCAAGCTAAACGCCAAAAAGTGTATAGTCATCCCCTTTGGCAAAAACAAAGTGCCCACAAATTACCACATAGGTGGTAATCCATTAAATATGGAAGAAGTAATTAGGGACCTGGGGACCCAAGTTGATAGCAATCTCTCATTTGACAACCACGTGGCCAAAGTGGTTGGAAAAACATTTTATATAGCCCACCTAATCATGAAGGGATTCACATCTAGATCAGGGGAGGTCATCGTGCCTCTTTACTCATCCCTCATCAGGCCCATAATTGAGTACAATGCCCCTTTTGGGATGTACCTTACCAGACACCTGCAGCAACTGGAAAGACCCCAAAAGTAACTCACCAAGAGGATCATAGGGCTCAAACAGATGCCATATGCTGCCCGGTTAAAGAAACTCCAGCTCTACTCAGTGGCATACCGCCTGCTCAGAGGTGATCTGTGCCTGACGTATAAAGCCATGTCCAACCCGGAATTAATGGACATGCTGCACCTCAGAAAATCCAAATCCCATCGAGCTACGCACTCGAGAGACTTGAACCTCAGCACTGAAATAAATAGGACATGCTGGTGGGACAGATTCATAACCCAGAGGCTCCCTTCACTCTGGAATAAAATCCCAGTCCAGGTTAGGCAGGGTCCCTCATTAACTCTCTTCAAGAGGAATCTTGATGAGTGGATGGGAGATAGTAGATTTACCCCGGGTATCACTTCTGTGTCACTGTTAGACAGAGGCACAGTATACTAACCTCGAAAAAGGGCATAGCAAAATTAATTTAAAATGGGTGGCAAAGGCCAAACACACTCTGGCTAGGCTTATAAATGCCCTAGGTCAGATAGCCTAGTATGAACCTATGAACCTATTACTTTCTTAAGGACTTTCTGGTATGAGCCTGCCTCCCATCGTATAGCCTTGCCTTTGTCATGGTGTCATCTACACAGAGATTAATCCTGCTTTGTGCTCCTTGTGTGATGTCACATACAGAGAGTTAGAAGAATATTGTTCTTATATGTAATCCCTGCAGTAGACCATTGCTCCCTATTCTTTTTTTTGGATAGTGTCTCTTCTGAAGAGCAGTTTATTTTTTTCTGCACTCCAGACAGTTTTCGAAATATATAACACTTTTGGCCCTATATATGACGATCCTAGGAGGTGTGTGTCAGATCTCTCTACCTTGTCTCATCTCTGAGGGCTTAAAGTTTCCCATCTACTGTCTCTTTGTTGATCCAGTCATCTGGATGGCACAGTGGTGCAGCAGTTGGATTGTAACTTCACAGAAAGAGGTTCTCCGCTTAGATTCTCGGCTGGGGTGCCTTCTGTGCAGAGTCTGAATGTCCTCCCTGCTTCCATGTGGGTTTCCTCTGGGTGCTGTGGTTTCTTCCCACATTATAAAGACATGCACTTGGAAAATTTCTGCCTGGGCCTCCTCTGAAAATTGGCTTTGTTCCAAGTTGGACTTTCCCAGTAAACAAATGTTAAATTAATAAAAATAAATAAATCTGTCCAGCTAACTGCATTCTTCTACCTCTTCACCTTCCTAAATGATACTGTTTCCTGTCTATCATTTTCAAAGATGGAAGTAAAACAATGTTAAGTATTTCTTCTTGTTTTCTGTCCTTTATAAACTCCATGCCTTCCTTGATTAGCTTATTTAGCTCATACATTGCCCTTCTACATTCCACTATGTCATTCCACTATGTCTCTGAAGAATCCATTTCTGCCCCTTCACCCACTCTGTTAATTGCATTTTCTTGTCTTTACTCTTCCAAGCTTCCTTAGTTTCTGCCTCTTTGTATTCCCTCCACCTTGTTTTTCTTTTTCTTTACTTTTTTCATCTTTTCTATGCTTCCCATCCTCCTTTATTGTCTCCTTAACTCTTACACTGAACTGTAGTTGCTTATTCTGTGCATGACTGAAGTCTTTCTTCTCAGTCCCTTCTCCATTACCACCTGTATAATCTTTTCTGTCTTCTACAAAAGTTTTGTTATTCTTCTTTTGCTGTCTATTTCTCAGCTGCTGTTGCCATTTTCTCGCCGCTTTTCATAGTTTGCCAACCGATTACCCATAGTGTCTGGACCTTAGCCTTTTTTACTATTATTGATCAGCTTTGTAACATAGTCAATATTAGACATCTAGACTGGACAATTGTCCATGTTACCCAGTACTGTGAAGTGTCCTGCCTTACTTGATCCATTTCAGTAGTGTTTTTATGAATCCTTTCTGGGTTCATTCAGCTCATTTTCCATTGTAAACTTTGGTGCCAGAACGCTCCACTTAATGCCTGTCAGACTGACACTTTCTGTTTTTTGCATTTTTCTCCATGAAATTCTCTGCTTTTTCTTGTTCCTCCATGTCATGATTCAGATTTTGATTAGTACACTATCTTGCTCAGAGGGGACCACTGGCCTTTAGGTAATGTCATTTCACCCCCAGGTTCTCCTTATTCCTTTTTTTGTTGGTTATCTCACTCACCTTTGTAGTCAATGTGTTCTTTTGGCATCTCTGTATTCGTCAATTGTACATACACAGAGATTCCTGGATTTTGTAAATGTAAACTCCCTTGACCAGATAGTCGATGCACCAACCAGGGGTGCAACTATACTGGATCTGGTACTCACTAATATGGGAGAGTGCTGCACACTCCCTACTGTTAATACCTTCCCTGGTAAGGCCAGACCACAAAATGGTCTCTTTTGTAGTAAAATAAAACCTGGGCCCCCAGCTCAACTGGGGATATTCAGGAACTAATCTAAGGCTAACCTCCTGCTATTAAGTCAGAACCTGGCAAAATTTCAAGCCCCTATAAATCCTGAGAACACTTCTGTTTATGCTGAACTGTTCACAGAAACCCTGTACAAACATGTTGATAGCTGCATAGAGGCAATTGTACTCACCATGAAGAAGTACAGAACTAACTCAAAAAAACAAGCCACCCTGGTGGAATCACAAAATCAATCAGGTGAATAACAGGAGGAAGAAAACCATGGCAAAAATTAGGAGGTGCAGCACCCTGAAGGATAAAACCACTCTCATCAAAATAAACAAACAACTCAGAGGACAAATGAAGTCTACCAAAGCCAAATTTTAGGTAAGTTTGGCCTCCCAGGCCAAGGACAACCAGAAAGCATTCTTTAGCTATGTCTGCAACCTCAAAGGCAATGCACAATTATGTCCAGAGCTCATTGTAAATGGAGCCACCTATACTGAGCCAGAAGATATAGCAAACCTCCTGGCTGATAAATTCAGCTCCAACTTTACTCCTGTCTCCCCCCTGCAACCTTCCCTCAGGAAATATCATAAAAATATAACTCCCTCTACTCACTAGGGAACAGGTCCTTAATGTTCTCTCTAATACCAAGAACACTGCATCAATGGGCCCAGACAATATCCCAGGATGCCTTCTAAATAGCATGAAACATGTTCTATCAGGGCCTCTGGAATTACTATTTAACTATAGCCTCCAAACAAGCTTTGTGCCTCATGAATGGAGAAAGGCAACAGTCATCCCTCTACACAAAGGTGGGTCATCTACAGACCCTCGAAACTACAGACCCATAAGTCTCACTAGTCTTATATGTAAAGCCATGGAAAGAATTATCATGGAGATGATCAATAGAAATATAGTAAACCTCCAGACACTGAACCCAACCCAGTTTGGTTTCGTTAAGGGTGGATCATGCCTACTCAACCTGGTGGACTTCTTTGAGAAGGTCACCAAAGCAATGGATGCGGGCAAAATCATTCACACTGCCTACCTTGACCTGGCCAAGGCATTTGACACAATATCTCACTCCAGCATTGTTGACAGACACAAGAGGTTAGGTACAAACCCATATGTCAGCCGGTGGATAGCCAACTTGCTCACAGACAGGACCCAGGAAGTTAGAATTGGGGAGTCCACCACTACAACGAGGCCAGTCACACATGGAGTCTTTCAGGGATCAGTCCTTGGACCACTCCTTTTTTGGGATTTACTTCTCAGACGTCAAGGCCAAGGTCAGTTGTCTCTCTGGCTGACAAAATTTGCAGATTATTACAAATTAAGAGCTGTCATTGAATTTTACACTGACACAAATGTTCTCTAGGCGGGGCTGACACAGACAAATAACTGGTGTCAGAGCCATGGACTAAAACTAAATGCCAAGAAATGCATAATAGTATCTTTTGGGAAGTTATCCATCCCTGGTAACTATCATATTGACAACACACCCCTTAGAGTTCACCTAGTAGTCAGGGACTTAGGGACACACATAGATAGTAATCTAGCCTTTGATCGTCATGTGTCTACAGTAGTGAGGAAATCATTCTATGTTGCACACCGTATAAACAATGGTATGGCATCTAAGTCCAAGGAATTCATTGTTCCAATGTATTCTGCATTCATCAGACCTATCATTGAGTACAATGCACCCTTTGGTATGTACCTAACCAAGCATATCCAACAACTGGAACATCCGCAGAGGTTCCTCACTAAAAGAATACAAAGTGTAAGTATTATGTCCTTTGCAGACCACCTCAGGGCCCTATCCCTGTATTCTGTCTCCTACAGGATTTTGAGGGGAGATTTAAGTCTGGCATACAGGGCATTATCAGACCCCACTCTGATGGACCTTCTGCCTATCCGCAAAAAAACAGTAGCAGACTTACCTGTTCTAAAGACTTAAACCTTGCCTGTGATATAAATAGGACCTGCTGGAGAGATAGGTATGTATCCCAGAGACTACCCTGTCTATGGAACCGGCATCCCAGCCATGTGAAGCAGAGTTCCTCCCTAACCCAATTCAAGTGCAACTTGGACAATTGGATGGGAAACCGGAAATTCATCCCTGGTTTGGCACCTATGTCTCTAATGCAAACAGGTAACCTGTAAATGGTTCATCTCCCAGGCCCATGCTTACACTTATCAAGGGTATCAAAACTTGTCAGAGATTTGGGATGCATGGCTAGGTTTAAAAAGGCCCTTGTGGTCATTAGGCTAGTAAACACCTAAGAATGTACGAACACTACAGCAAGGAAAACAGTAAATTTCCTGATCCGCACTGTACGGTGATCTCCATTCAAAATGTTTGAAGTTTCAAAACTTCGATCATCTGGTCCTTGGCTGGATGATGTTCAAAGTTTTGAAACTTCAACCATCTGAAGGGGAACCCATCCATAGATATGAATTAACAGCTTTAAGTTCCTTTAGGTCACCTGCACTGGAGGTCTGTTTGGATTTTACTACCGCTAAAAGCATATCTTCTTCTGAACAAATATCAGCTGAATACAGACCCAGTCAGGCAGGCTCATTTGGGACATTTAAAAAGACTTTATCTGGAGTGAAAAACACAGTATACCTTAGCTTACACAATAGATCTCTACCTATCAAAAAATTAAGAGGGGCAAAATTTTTCTACAATGAAAGGTGCTGAGCTTGAAATGGATATATTTGAATTGGGACAAATTATGTTGATGGGTAGTCGAATGGCATCCTGGAGACCCCCTAAACCTCTAACAGAATTTGTAGAGAGCAGGAAGCTTTTAGCATCAGATGAAGTTATCATTTTATTTATTTAACATTTGTTTACCAGAAAAGTCCGACTGGGACAGAGTCCATTTTTAGTGGAGGCCTGGGGAGAAATGCACCAGATGCATGTCTTTGGATTGCCATTGAATGAATTACGCTTGCGTCTACAAGGAAAGTGAGATTAGAATTATACACTTTAATATCATCAAAAGGACCTTTTTGATCAAGTGGTATCAAGGGAAATAGTTGTCTCCTGCTCACAGATATCCTGTTTATTTTGCTGCCTTGTTAGTGGCTGCCAAGCGGTACTCCAAATTGGAGGCTATCTTCTCACCTACTGTGGAGCTTGGACATTGGGTTGATTAGTAATTTGAAAAGATGGGTTTGCTGGCTGGATAAAAAAGCATTTATTATGCCAGTGCCTACTTTGGCCATAGTTAAAACAAGGACTAATATGTTGTCCATGCTGATGGGTTTGAATTTGGACAGGATGATACAAGTTTTGCTGGAATTGTCCTTAGTCTTACCTTTGGAAGAATTTAAACCTGCCTTTGCCTCTCCTTTTTCTCTTGTTATATCCCCGTTCCTTCTAATAGGTATTAAACTGCTAAAATTGAATATCTACTAATTTCTTTTTCTGCTTTTTCTCTATACTAATTATATTATCCACTACACTGTACCTTATTGACAATTTTGTGTATTTCCAAACCAGGCCAATTTAAAAAAAATTTTTTATCTGGTCTTGTATAGGTGGCATTAATCCTTTCACAAACATTGCCAACAGCGTAATGGCTGCCCCAACTTCTGTAGGTTCTGGATGCCCTGAAAAAGCCTCAAATGCATCTGTCATGTGCTGCAAGTACACACCATTAGATTCCTTTTCTTTTTGTCCAATGGCTTTAATTTGTGTCCATTTAAGTATTGGAGGGTATGCCACAGTTATCACTTGTTAATATTTTTTCTTGATGCTGAGAATCCCTCATCTGTATGTTTTGGAATACTGTTACCATTAGCCAATTTTTTTCATATAATTTGAAAATATCTGGTGGATTATAAGCTTTCAAGACTGCCTGCAAGTCTTTAACAGCAGAGTTTTGCAATTTGTAAATTTGGCTGAATGCATATGAATTGGCGGGAGAGAATCTACAGTAGTTTAAAAATCTACTGCAGTGCACAGACAGATGACCCTTATGGAGAGGTCAGCATCACTATCCCATGCTGCTGCAGAATTAGGTACTTTTCTCAATGAGTGAATCTGAGTGTCAGGTGATGTGGTGGTAACAGGGCTGTCCTCATCAGATGAGGAGTGAGAAGAAGATTTAACCTTTGAACTTTGCCTAGCAGATGGAGTTCACTTGTATTCTTTCCCATCAATAATTATTGGAAATTGTGTTATTAATACTGACATTTTTTTAGGGTATTTGCTTTGCCAGGAGAAACAGTTTTACCAAATCTTTTTAGCTTGTTCACTTGTTTTTTCACAGAGGCTTGCTTTTATTTCTGATTACTTTTTCCATATATTTGCTATTTTCATTAACATTTAATCAGAATTTAAGCTAGTATCTTGTTTCCGTTGCTGTAGCAGTCAGAGGTGTTATAAGGGGAGCCTATGGGATAAGTTGATGCACTCGAGATTATTTTGGAGCTAGAAGTATCACAGGAAATAGTAGAAGGGCTTTCTTTGAATTGTCCACTCCTGGAGAGGGAGGGAGAACTGTCAGCTTCATAAAATTCAGGTCGAATCAGGGGACAGCCATCATCAGAATATTCTGGCTGAGTTATTTTTAATTTTTTAACTGTTTTAGAGCATAAAGTCAAGTGCCACACATGAGTTTTCTGAAGCACATTTTTGTAATGCGTTAACTGTTCTAGTAGCTGTCTGCAGCCTGCATTTGTAACTTTGAGGAATTCAATTTTAAACTTTTAACTATAGATTCCTTTTCCTTAGTTTTAGATTTTTCTTACCAATCATGAAAAACTGAGCAACAAGTGTCAGGTACTTTATTTCCTTTTTGTTTACATTTCTTTTTAAGATTTTCTGAAATAACCTTATCAAAAGTTCCACCTTCAGGCAACTGCAGTGCACTATAATTTTTTCACTGAGCTCAGATCATTTCACCAAATAATTAGTTGTCTTTTCCATATTTATGAAATGTATGCTTGGCTGAAGTTCCAGGCTCTGACGCTTTCAATACCCCCACATTTGCACCCATTGTAAATTTAATACAATGGAAAAAAAATCCCACTGACAAACAGTAAACCCCACTCTCATTCAATAATAAATCCCATTGTCATACGATAATCATTTTATAATGTAAATTCATTTAACGAAAAACTTAATTGCAGAGATTTCAAACTCTGCTGAAGATGGAAAAAATCTAATTTATAGACAATACAACAGAAATGCATCAGACAGAAAACTGTCAGTAATAGGCCCAAAAAGGTGATTTCTGCTGTAGCAAACCCTAGAAGGCACAAAAATCAAAGTCACGGAATTAACTGTTTAGGTACAAAATAAATGAATACAACACAGTTTAGCAAAGTGCAATGATCTTTATTGCAAAAGAAAACATGTCCAGGCAAGACTAAATTAAGGTCCTCTCTTCCTGAACAATGAATCTTTAGTCATCTTTATAGTGTAACAGTGGTGGCCTATCCTATTGGACTGCAACCCCCCAGGTGAAAACCAAAAATAAAAAAAAAATCCCATAGCTCACACATGCGTGAGTGGAAACTCATATCTGGACTGCTGTTTAAGCAGTCCCAATTCGGAAGAAGGCAGCAGTCTCACAGATGCGCCAGAAGTCTATGTGGTTACAGCCGCATAGATTGGAAGGGGATCAGACTACAAGGTCTGCAATCTGTACTCGCACACATGTGTGCTCGGCATTTCAGAATGGAACTAGCTGCTGAATGGGGCTAATGGAGAAACGGAGCTGAGGCTATGCTTTATGCAATGGACTGCTGTGCTTGCTGAATGAGAGGGCTTATGGAGAAATGTGTGTGTGTGTGTGTGTGTGTGTGTGTGTGTGTGTGTGTGTGTGTGTGTGTGTGTGTGTGTGTAAAATGCCCCAGTTAACTATAACTGGTGGCTAGAAACAAACTCGGGTTCAAACCCTCAACCTTGGGTGCAGGTAGCAAGAACCTGAATTCCCTACCCGCCACTACTTGTGAAAAGCATTCAGATTTTTGCCTCATAGTTTTGTTCTGTTCCTCATAAAATCTGTGTTTTTTTGGATTTTCAGTCATTTGAATTTCAGACTTCATATTCTTCAGAAAGTACATGGTAACACAAAACATTTTATTCTCTAAGTTTATAAGATCAATATTTGAAATTTGTCCCTATTTTTGGGTCTGTATTCCCCCATTATTGGCTTTGTGCAGGTTTTTTGTGCTAAGAGGTTGAGAGCTATGATGAGAACTGAATTCACTAAATGATAGCCATTTAAGTTTCAGTCTTCCTGTCTTTCAAGAAACAGCTGATTTGGCATAGTGGTATGTTGCTCTGATTGTAGTGCACAGGATCCTGGCTTCAAGACTTGGCAGTGAAATGCATGGCGGTAGTACAGCATTTTATGCTAGCAACTTTCCAAGGTTATACAAGGACTGTTTAAAATGTGTCCCTGGTTTTTGGCTTTTGTATCCCCCCCCAATAAATATTGGCTTTTTCCAGATTTCTTGTGCTCATGTGCTGCAAAGTTGAGAGAAACAGTTGAGTGTCAAGTGGATTTTACAAGGAGCTAAGAGCTTCAGGGGAAAAACGTTTAGTGCTGCTTATGGTGAGTTGGCTTGCATTGTTAATAGCACAACAGGTAGTGTACTTGCTTTCGATGCAGAAGGCTGTGGGTTCTACTCCTACAGTATGCAGATGCATTGCTGATACTGTACTGTGTTGTACTTTTAAAGGGGGTGGAGGCTGCAGTCCTGAGAATGTCCTCTTTGGCACAGATACCTAGCAACTATGAACCTGTTAGCAGTTTGCCATCCATTCAATATTACTAGCTTATCATTTCTTTTAATGTAACATAGGCAATTTATTCATCACGGGCAACAGACATTTTATTTGTAGATGAAACAATGAAGTATAAAGTTGGTGGCCAGCAGGAATCTCTTCATTAGTTACAGATCTCTTTAATGTGGATTTATTTAGACGGCTTTTACTTCTGCAGGATTGTGCATATTTACTGATACTGGTGGATTGTAGAAGTTTGAGTAGACTTTTATGATGGAAATGTTCTGAATTGGGCAGTTTTTTCATTATTGGTGCATGCCTTTTGTTTCATTGTTTACTGCAAAAAATGTTCAAAACAATAAATTTAAAATGCCCTCTAACAACTGTAGTGTATTATACAAGGAATATAATTTAATACAATCAGAAAGGTGTATCAACATGTATGTTTCATGTGCAAGGGGCCTATGATTTGATAACAGCCCAAAGTTAATCTTTATCTGCCACTGGCCAGATGTATTTTCTTTGAATGTGGGTTTTAATGCTGTTTCAATGAATGTGAGTTTCAAGGGCAGAGAAGTTTTAATGCTAAGTCTATTTGCATTGCTTTGTTTAGCAGATGTCTATTAGTGTTTGTGCTATAAAATGTAAAATAAACCTTTTAAATGAAATCCAAATCATCATAGAAGTAAAGCAGTTTGCACATGACAATGTTTATGGTAGATGGGGTGAAATAGCCAAATAATGGGACATTGGAATGGCTGCAGGGGGGTGGCCCCATTCAACCATGATTTTGTTAGGGGGGGAACGGTGGCAAATTCAATGACAGCCCTGGCTGAACTATACCTCTCAATTGTCCAGATTTAGAAGAGATTTTTGCTTCTTATTTTTGGTTTGTTCCTCATAAAATTTGTGGTTTTCTGGCAAATCATTTAGAAATGAAGTCACTAAATAATGACAGACATTGAGTTTCAGACTTCATACCCTTCAGAAAAATGCATGCTAAAGAAAGACCTGTTATTCTATCAATTGTCTAAGTTTATACAACAGCAATTTTTAGTACTGTCTGTATGTTTCCCCAGTATATTTGGCCTTGTCCAGATTTCCTGCATTAAGAGGTTGAGAGGTACGCACAAGTAAATCACTTTATAGAATTAGGTATATCCAAACCTATCAACTGTCTCAGGCTTTGGCTCAAAATGTTGCTCTCCCCCTAATAATCCCTCTGCAAAATGGCAATTTTAGAAGAAAATGTGGAGGGTTTATAATTAAGAAATAATTGTAATGATCAGTTATAGATTACTTTTATTTCAGAAATGCATGTAGATTCTCTTATTTTGTCAGCTGCTCAACTTAACAGTACTAATATTAAAAAGTGTCCCTTCTTTGACAGGTTCTCAGCTCTATTGTGTGGCTATTTTATATTTTTGCATCATGTTTGGTTCGTTTTTCATAAAATTTTGTTTTTCTGGCAAATCAGTGGCAAATCATTAAAGATTAAAGTTAGAAAATAATGAGAGACATTTCAGTTTCAGATTTCATACCCTTCAGAAAATTCATACTAATACAAGACCTACTATTCTATTATTGTTCTAAGTTTATCAGAGCAATATTTAAAAATTGTCCTTATTTTTGGGGCTTTGTCCCACTTCTGTTTATGGCTTTGCCCAGATTTCTTGCTCTGAGGTTGAGAGGTATGACAAATGTAGCTCAAACAGAGAGTATCTCCAACAGGTTTATTTCCAGATAAAATGTCCAATTAGGAATTATTCTATGAGGAATATTTTGTTTAAAAACGGGAAATTTTTGGAAATGGAAAAAGAGGTCAGGGATTGTGTAGGAAATAGACCTGTTTTTGTATATAAGCAAGGGACTAATTTTAAGAATATTTTGGAAAATATTAGGGGTAGTAACAAGATTGGTCATATGATGAAATGTGGTGCATGTGTTTATTGCAAACATATTCTAGACATCAGCCAGGTTTGCATTAATGGTCATAACATCAAAATGTTTGGTAAACCGAGCTGTAATTCAACAAAACTTGTTTATGGTGCTATTTGTATGTTTTGCCCATGTTTTATGTGGGCAAAACAATGCATGCTTAAGAGCAGGATTGGTGAACACTTATGTGATATACATGCACACAAGGAAACTAATGCTTTAGCAAGACATATCATTTCTAATAGAGATCATGAGTCTAAATTTATTGTTTTAGAAACACTGAACTTGTCATTGAGGGGTGGAGATTGGCCCCTTTTGCTGGAAAAAGTGGAGCTACTCTGGCAATTGCAGCTAGGGGCTCAGTTTTGGCCAGGGTTGAACAAAGCAGAATCACTTACATGTTTACTTAAATTAAAAGCTAACTGTAGATAAAAAACAGTATTTAATAGCAGTTTTGTTAAATTGATATTTGTTATTAAGTAACAAGTTTTATCTTATTGTTTTTAAAGAGAATTTGTGTTTGCGTGTTTTTTAGGGGATAGTCATGTTTTGGATGCTGTTATTGGTTTCTTGTTCTAGGTATGTCTGAATCTTAAAATGTGATTGGACCTTGATGGTCGCCAAGCTAAACAAGGAGAAGGTTACTGTCAGCTGCCTGTCAGGTGCCAGGATCTGCCACATAACCCACGCACTCAAGTCACTCCACAACAAGTACAAATATGACTCTGTCATTGTGCATGTTGGTGTGAATGACCTGAGATGTACCTCCCTGGACTACATGAAAAGAGACATGGAAGAGCTCTCCAATCTTGTAGCCCAGGCAAGTATGACCCTAGCCCTTAGTAGCATTCTGCCATCACCCAGAATGATGCCGCAGTACAAGGAGAAAATGATTGACTTCAACAATTGGCTAAGCTTCTGGTGCCATTCTAAAGGGATCCAGTATCTCTCTGCCTGGGATGACATGGTCGACAGACCACAATGCTTTGCCAGAGATGGCCTGCACCTGTCACACCTGGGATTCCAGATACTGGCTAAGGTTCTTGCCGCCCCTATAGTGCCTTTTTTAGGCAAGGTTCAAATGACAAATTCACCACCGTGACAGGAACAGGCAAGCAAAAACTGAAGGTGATGCTACTCAATGCTAGAAGTCTAAATCTCAAAATGCACTCACTCGAGGCACTCCTTAAAATGAGAACATCGATATCTGTGCAGTGACTGAGACCTAGTTCAAGGCTCCAGAGAGCACCTCTGCACTACCAGGCTATAACTCATACCACACTTTTCGGCCATGTAACCTGGACTGGAACACCAAAGGTGGAGGTGTGTCCATATTCGTTAAGGATATCCACACCTCCAGGCTAGTTGCTCAGCATAATGCAGCCGAAGTTATCCAAGTGCAACTAACTCTGGGCAAAACCACAATCCAAATTGTAGCTTGCTGCAGACTACCCACCATGCCCCAGGATTCCCACTCCTCTTTTCTTGATGTACTGGAAAATAGGGTTCAACCAAACACCCTTATAATGGGCAATTTCAACTACCCCACCATTAACTGGGAAAACTACTCATGTACCAACTCCTTCACTTAACGTTTTTTGGAATTCATAAACTCCAATGCCCTGGATCAACTTATCCACTCCCCCACCGGGGGCAACAATATCCTAGATCTAGTCATTACCAATATGAGTGACCAGTGTTCCACACCTGAAGTCAACGCCTCATTGGTCAGATCCGACCATAAGCTAATTACTCTAGATATCCACATCCTGCCTCCACCCCCCATTAAGGAAACCATGGTAAAAAATTTCTCCAAAGCCAACTTCAGACAGAAGTGGCGAACATCATGACACCCATTCGGATGGACAATACAGTTACTACTACTGAATCCTACACAATTGCACTTTATAAGCACTTACATGAGTGTATGGGTTGTGCTATCCCAAACAGAACCAAGATGTTATCCTCCAAAAAAAGGAAGCCAACCTGGTGGTCCCCTGCCATAAACAAACTGTACAACGGAAGGAAGAAACTCTTGCAAAAGAGAGTAAAATCCCACGAATGGAGGAACTCCCTGGCCAGCCTCAGTAAGAAGCTGCGATCCCTGATAAAATCCTCCAAAGCTAGTTATGAAAACAAAATCACCACTGATTCTAAAGACAACCACAAAGCATTCTATAGCTATGTCAAGAATCTCAATGTCAACACTCAGATCTGCTCTGAGTTACAGCACAATGGCACTAAATATACAGACCCAACTGATTATGCCAACATCCTGGCAGATAGGTTCACTGCCAACATTACAACCCTCTCACCCCCTAGAAGGCCCAGCTCTATACCGGAAGAATGCAAAGTTCCTGTAATCACGGCTGCACAGGTAAAACCCACACTCTCCAAAGCCAAGAACACAGCATCCATGGGACCAGGCAACATCCCAGGCTGCGTTCTGCATGAACTACAGAAAGAACTGGCACCCCACCTAAGTACCATGTTCAGTCATAGCCTCACCTCAGGCTTTGTGCCTGCTGAATGGCACACAGCAACGGTTATCCTACTCCACAAGGGGGGAGCCACCATGGACACCGGGAACTACAGCCCCATTAGCCTGACAAGCCTGGTCTGCAAGGCCATGGAACGTATCATCATGGAACTTATAAACAAAGACATTGGTAATCTCCAAACTCTGGATCCCACCCAGTTCGGGTTTGTAAAAGGCAGATCATGTCTCCTAAACCTGATAGACTTCTTTGAAGCAGTCACCAAAGCCGTAGACAAGGGTAAGGTGGTTCACACAACCTATCTAGATCTTGCCAAGGCTTTTAACACCATCCCTCACTCTGGAATTATAGATAAACTCACTAAACTAGGTATAAATCCCTATGTCACAAGATGGGTTGCCAACTGGCACACTGACAGAACCCACACTGTGAAAGTAGCAGACTCCAAATCTGACTTCAGACCAGTGACAAGTGGAGTACCACAGGGTTCAGTCCTGGGTCCTCTCCTGTTTGGTATCTACTTCTCTGAAGTACAGGCTAACACAGAAGGTCTTTGGCTAACAAAGTTCGCAGATGACTGCAAACTAGGAGCCATAATCGAAACTCCTAACGATGTGGACATCCTACAAAAGGGCTTCACTGAGACAGATGCTTGGTGTCAAAGCCATGGCCTCAAGCTCAAGGCCAAAAAGTGCATTGTCATCCCCTTTGGTAAAAACTCTGTACCCATGAACTACAACATAGGCGGTAGTATACTTAACACCAAAAGTGTGATAAGCGACCTTGGGACACAGGTGGACAGTAGTCTCTCCTTTGATAATCACATTGCCACAGTAGTCAGGAAATCCTTCTACGTGGGACACCTCATCACAAAAGGTTTCTCATCCAGAAAAAAGAGGTCATTGTTCCTCTCTACTCATCACTTATTAGACCCATTATAGAGTACAACGTCCCTTTTGGTATGTACCTCACAAGACATCTACAACAATTGGAAAGGCCGCAGAAATACCTCACAAAGAGGATTACTGGCCTCAAACAGATGCCCTACGCAGACCGTCTCAAAAAACTCCAGCTTTGCTCTGTCGCATATCGCCTACTCAGAGGTGATCTCTGCCTAACAAAACCATGTCAAACCCAGAGCTGTTGGACATGCTCCACTTAAAGAAATCCCAATCCCTCCAAGCTACATGCTCTAGGGACCTAAACCTTGTCACCACAATAAACAGAACATTCTGGAGGGATAGATTCCTGTCCCAGAGACTTCCCATACTTTGGAATAAACTACCTATCTATATCAAACAAAGCTCCTCATTAGCACTCTTCAAGAAAAATCTTGATGATTGGATGGGAAATAGGAAATTCACCCTGGGGATCACCTTTGTGGCTCTGCTTGACAGTGGCACAGGAAAATTATTTTCTTGGGTGGCAAAAGCCAGGGTACCTTTTTGGCTGGGTTTGTGTAGGCCCCAGGGCCAATAGCCTAGTACCTACCTATGGATTTCAATATGCCTAGTTTATTGAGTCACGTCATCTGATGAAGTTCCAGTTAAATTTAGCGGGAAGAAAGTGCTAATCTACCTTGTTGATTGTGTTTTCTTGGATTTCATTACTGGGCACCTGCAAACATTCATTTTGGACATTTTATCTGGAAATAAACCTGTTGGTGATACTCTTCATTTGAGCTGCCTTTTTGTTTTTTATTGGTTTCTGTTGCTTCTTCGAGGTATGACAAATGTGTCAGGGCCATCACCGTCAGCCTGAGACATTCCAAATTGTGACATGCTTGTTGCAGCCCACTCCCCCATGTAGGGCTCTGGATGTGTCCAAGCAAAACAAGGAGCAGTTATGCAGTGTAAGTGTGCAGAGTATTCCCCCATCCAAGGTCAACATAAGTACTATACTGGCTTTTCATCTGTCCTTAATTTTGCAGACTGTTCTGGTTTTCTGTCATATTTTTATACTATTGATTTATGCTTATTATTATTCAGAAAATGCATGTTGTTGCACTGCCTGCTGCTCTGTGTTTAAGTAGCAATGCTTTAATGACCATCAGTTAAGCTTGTCTGAGATTGTAAGATGCAAGTAAGCTTTAATAAGCATACTGTTAAAGGATTACCAATATTGAAAGCCTTTTTGTTGTTGCCATGCAGAGAATATTTACATAACTAGATAACATATAAGCCTTAAGTATTGAAATGCATATGACAGTATTTGTAATAAAGGACAGGATTACAGTATTTTCAGAAGCTCACTACATTTGTTGGAGAATTGCAGTCATCTTTGCAGGCTTTACTAGTAAGCTAAACAGAATGCCAATCTATCATGTGTGGTCCATAACCTGTGCAGTAATCCTTTAAGCAATTTATCTTGAGCTTGTTTCTTGTTTGCTGTTCATTTTTTACTTTGATCATGTTTTCCCCATGAAAAAAGTAGAGAGTTGTTGTCAGGCAGCAGGTCTTTTTTGGATAAGAAATATTTGTACAAGTGGGGGTATCACAGAGATTGCTACTTTTAGCATGTTACTTGGTACTTTTATTTTTTTTTAAAGCTAGCGGTTCATAGATTAGTACTAAGCTAACTGCCCTTGTGAGCCATTTTAAGCTTAGCCAATTATCCCTTGTGAGACTCAAACTCTGCACCTTGTGTTTGTAAGGCAAGCACCTTAACCATTAGGCCACCTTCCCAACCATTATAAAGATGAATATAAATTATAATTAGAACTGCAGTGCAAGGAGAAGTGGTTTGAGTTGAGTGCTGCTTGTTTTTTTATACTTGATTTTGACTGGCATTCCAGTAATGTATTTAAAAAGTAATTTATTTTTTCATGCCTCACAACCTTTTTGTTTCCATCTAGATATTATGTAAGCTGTCATGTAGCCAATGCATTGAAATATTTTTTTTCTTCTACACTTCATTTTGTCTTGATTGGACTCTCATAATGAAGGTTTGGCACCCAGGGCAGCGTATTTAATTAAAGTCCCAGTTTTTGTGGTTTTGAGCATAGCTCTGCCCCTTTCTAGTTGGTCACCCCCTTCCCATTGGCCCCACCCATTCAACTTTCTCCTGCAGCTCCCTTTGATTTGAAGTCACCAGCCGCCACTGTAGTGTAAAAGCTTCTGAGCTAACATTTTATGCATCAGATTATGGCCACCGACCAGGCAGAACTAAATACTTCTTTCTGTGTTGTTTTGTTTACTAAGAATCTGCAGACCCCTTATATAAGCTTTTCCTTTATTAGGCATAAGTTCCAGTCTTTCATGTTAGCACTAAGACTGCCAAGATAGTGGAAAAATCCAAGACAGGCCTATGTTGCCAGGATCCCTTTTGAAACAAGATGGATTCTGCTTTCAATGAAAAGTATTATATGTCATGCTTAAATGCCCCTCCCTTCTCACTCTTGATGATGCCACCCTCGTCAAAGTCATTAAAAGCTTAGGCTTTCTTTTATGGCCCTGTCCATTTGTGCTAATCATGCAAGTTTAGGCTCATGCTCTCAATCAGTTCTTCCTGTCCCTAAATCAGTATCTTTGCAAGGCTAATGGGGAAAAAAAAGCCTGGAAGCTCCATCAAAGGCATTTAGTCAAGTAAATGAAACAAAGGAAGTCTAAAGCTGATAACAGGAACGTACTGCCAAATAGCTGCTATACCGAAAAGCAACAGCTGGCAATTTTTTGCTTCCACCACCACTGCCTGCCATTAGTCATGCCCTGGAACCCTATTCGATCAAGTACTCCATCTCTCCTGATACTTGTCTGATTTACCTCTTTCAGATCACAGCCCTAGAAGTGGGCATGCTTTTGTGTAATACTTGGGGAAATTTCTGGAGAGAGGATCCAAGTATCCTGGTACAATCTATTGAGATAATATGGAGAGATTTTTTATATGGACTACCCAGTCTCCCACCCAGTTTAATATATGTTACATATACACAATCTTTTGGACTAGTGTTCTTGAGATTCAACCACTACTGCTAGCTCTTGGCTATAAGCCCCGCCCCACTGCAGTGATAGCTGAGTTGGTCTGTCACTCCATCTGACTAGAGCTGGATCTAGCACTAGGTGACCTAGACAGTTACCTAATGCCTGCTGGCTGGGGGACTGCCACAAGATTTTATTTTTAATTAAACAATTTAAAAAAATTGCATTTCTTTTTAAGGATGCACTTACATTTATTTGAGTATGTCTTTAGTACAAGTCATGCACAGTTTTGAACATTGGACCTTCCTTCTACTGCTACCCTGCTGATTTCTCAGCTGGAGAGGAGAAGTTTACTGTTGCTCAAGTCTTTTTCAATGTACAGCTGTTTTGTTTAGCAAATGGCCATCAGTGTTTATGCTACAGAATTTGAAAGGAGTGCAGCAATCCTGAGTGTGTTGTTCTTTGGATGAGATGTTAAACTGAGGCCCCTTCTGTTTGTGTTAATGGTAGGTACTGTGAGATCTTTTACATCCATCTGAGTTATTGAAAAGAGTAGGGGAAAGTTCCCTAATGCCCTGACAAAATTTAGTATAAATACCACCAATGGTCTCCCTTGAAAAGGCTTTACTAGCATAATGGAACTAACCTGGTCAACAAAGGAAAAGTTTTTCAGTTAAATCCATATCTCTACCTTCATTTCAAAACTAAAGAATAAAACAGTATGCACACTGACAGTTTTGAGCGGTGTTCATGGTAATTGGGGAGGGAGGGGGAGAGACAGTAATGGGACACCAGAATGTCTGGGGGGGCCTGGTCCATTCCCCTGCCTGGGGCCCCATTTGACCATGATTTGGCTCTGCATCTGGCTCCTCGGGAGAATTATGTTAGCTGAACAAGCCTGAGTTGCTTTCATTGCACTCAGGTTTCCATCTTTCTGCACCAAGGAGAAAGCCTAGATACCATTTGTTTTCATTGATCTGACATTTGGATTATGGCAAGAATGACATATACACTCATTAAACCATCACTAAGTAAAACTCCTGCCAGTGTCTTGATTGTTGAAATCTTCACAAACGTATGGAACTAATTCCTGTTAACATACAGCAAAAATGCTACCTATAAAACATGTAAAATAAATGTTAAAAACAAAAGTACAGAGAATATGAAAGAATGTTAAATAGTTATCAGCATTTTAACATTTTTGAATGATACCATGCTCCAAACTTCTCTGTTCCTAAGTGTGAGGTCAGTACACCTTCGGTCTTGCCGTTCCTCCAGCTAGTTCATTTCTACATACATAGACCATTATATGGGGTTGTTCCTTACCTCCATTGATCACCTTAGTTTCTCTTTGGCCTACACCATATAACATCAGGCCCAGGACTACTTTTGGTACCATTAGTCTTCCTCTATTTCCAGCTACATCATATTCTATCTTCTACCTCTTATGACTGAGTGCCTACAGCTAGTATTTAACTTTATTTAAATAATTAATTCATCTGTTAACTAGGTCCATAACCTCAACAATAAAAGCAAGTGTAACTGTACTATATATGGAAAGTTCAGATTTGTGAACCAAACAGCATGTTCTTTGGAGAGATAGGAAAAGAGAAAGAGGGAGAAGCACTGACAGCACTTACACAATTATTTTACCTGTGCTCGCCTCTTCCTCCTGCTTTCTGTGCTATGCCTTTGATGGTCCTGCCCCACTTCCATACTTCCTGTGTTTACCCTACCTTAGGTTGATCCTACCTGAAACCCACCCCCCTCAGTTTTCTTACCTTCTTCCCTGAGATACACCATCCATGTTTACTTGCTGCTCCCAGTACAGCCAATTTCCAACCAACTTCCTTTCCAAAAGCAATGATACTGGCCATGCCTGTTTCACTCTTGCTTTCCAGAACCCTGTGCCTCTATTCTACTGTTCTTCATCTGACTTCTTTATTCAACCCTGTTTTTGTGGTCACATCATATCTTTATTCAGTGAGCTCCCTCATTTCTTCTGTTCCATCATCTTTGTCATCTCATGTGGCCCTTTTCTTATCCTGCCACAACTTCCTTCTACTTGAGCCTAACATTAGATTTTCCTTCCTCAGCTGCTGTGTCCCCCATACCTTTTCTTCTTTACCACATCTGTTACGCAAGCTCTTTATATACCCTCCATATATCTCTGGTAAATCTATTTGCTCAGTTTCTCTCACCTGTTCCCTCTCTTCTTTAACTGTTGTCCTCCTAGTCTTGTTGAACCTTTTACTTAAGTTGCATTTCCAACCCTATAAGCTGTCTAACTTCTCTAGCCAGTGCCTTTCTCAGTCGTCTATTAGCTACACTGCTCTTCTGTACCCTGTACATCTGTCCAAGCTTCCCCCCTCTGTTCTGTTAATCGCACCATGTAGCTTATCTGTCCTATTTTTGTCCCATCTAATCAATGTTCTGTCAGGCTGGTATATGCTCACAAACATGAGAATTCCAAGTATGGGATATATGCAAATGACCCCTTAAGAACATCAAGTGTTTCAGCTACATGGCTTCTGAATGTCTATGACTTTTTTATACTTTTTAAATCTTTATGGTTACATTCAGGCCAAAAAAGCCAAACCCCACTAGCTGTGGGCATGCATTTTTCGACCTTATTATTAACCTCGCCAGCACAGCATAAGTGGATAGTTTGAACTATTTGCAGATAGGGGAATATTAGCCTATGCTTAGCTGGTTACTGTGACCATACTGAGCTTGGAAATTACTACCTGCCTGCCATTTTGGAGAAGGGCTTTTAACAGTGCTGTTTGTTTAAAAATTCTAAAATGCTGTGGTTATTATTAAAAATACTATTTACTGCAACCAAAGTAAATACTGCTTTCTGGAAAAGTACTTAACTCATTCATACCTAGCAACTATAGAATGTCACCTATACTTTCAGCTTCTTTGCTTAAGAAATCTGGACAAACCAAATAATGTGAGGACAAAAACTCAGGGACAACTTTAAATACTACTCTGAATCATGGCAAACATCAATATAACACAGGTTTTGCATCAACATATTTTTAGCAATAAGAAGTATAATAAATCCAAAATACAGTGGAAAACATTGGCAAAAGTATAACTTTTTAAAAAACCAAACCAGTGTAGTGATCGACTTCTTTAAAACACCAACGGGCACCAAGGCAATAAAAACAACTTATTTTATTAAGTGCTTTCGTTCTGACAATCCAGAATTTCTTCAGAATACCATGTTAAAACAACATCCTGTATTTATAGTGCTTGCATCACGACTCTTAATTAATCTAATTACGTAAAATACTAATAACCAACCAAGCCATGTGCTTAACTTCAAACACAATGCAAAACCTTATTAGATGCCATTGTTGTTGTTAACTAGAAAATATATATAAAAGATTTATATGTATACAATGTAAAAAAATATATTGGTTTTGTTTTTTAAACAATAAGAAGTATGAAATTCTAATACGTGGCATTACTGACTGACTGCAGTTCTCAGTGATTTACCAGATAATCAAAAATGTAATGAGGGACAGCTGAAAAATGATGAGGCAATGTCAGGGGCATTCTGCAATATCAGAAACATATGAGAGGTATGTGCTACACATCTAGCAGTCTATATTTATCTTTAAATTCTGGAACTTTTCTGAAAAATCAAGTTAAAAAGCATACACCAAACATATGTAAATATCTTTTGAACAGTAAATGCTATTACAAATTTGTTAATTGCAATACTATTCAGCAAAAAATCTTCTTTGTAATGGTAATAGTCAGTGCAGTCCCAGCCTTTAAATCAATGTTGTAATATATTTAATGCAAAAAAAAAAGTCTGGAATGATATAGAATCTATACATATAGTTAAAGATTTCATACAGCCTGATTTATGCTCTCGGAAATTGCTTGGGACATAAGTATCAGTTTCTATGATCATGGGAAATGCAGTTCAGAGACCTAATTAGCTATAATGAGGAAAGATTTCATTATTGTCTAAACTGCATTTCTCTGAACCACATGGTGTTACTGCTAGTTCTGCACATTCCTGTGATAGTCATCTCTGGTGGCTCATGCATTGCATTGTCACAGGTACTCCACTCATTCACGCTCCTCCACAAATGCATGCATTCGAACACACACACACAAATGGACACATCCCATATCTCTCAACTATCCATAATGTTATAGAGCATCTCTGATTTTGCCTCTTATATTTGCCATTATCATGGAACTTAAAAACAAAGACATTGGCAACCTTAAAACACTGGACCCCACCCAGTTTGGGTTCGTGAAGGGCCGATCTTGTCTTCTGAACCTGATTGACTTCTTCAAATCAGTCTCCAGATCCGTGGACGAGGGTAAGACAGTCCACACAGCCTATCTGGACCTCGCCAAGGCCTTTGACACCACCCCCCACTCTGGAATCATAGAAAAACTTACTAAGCTGGGCATTAATCTTTATGTCACTCGATGGGTTGCCAACTGGTTTACTGACAGAACTACACTGTAAAAGTAGCTGACTCCAAATCCAGCTCCAGACAAGTGACAAGTGGAGTACCTCAGGGTTCAATCCTGGGACCTGTCTTGTTTGGCATCTACTTCTCGGAAGTACAGGCCAACACTAAGGGACTCTGGCTAACAAAGTTTGCAGATGACTGCAAACTGGGAGCCATTATTGAATCCCCAAATGATGTCGATACTCTACAAAAGGGCCTTACAGAAACAGATGCTTGGTGCCAGAGCCATGGGCTCAAGCTCAATGCCAAGAAATGTATAGTTATCCCCTTTGGGAAAAATTGCATGTACCCGTGAATTACCACATAGGTGGCAGTACACTAAACACCGAAAGTGTGATAAGAGACTTAGGGACACAGGTGGATAGTGGTCTCGCCTTCAATAACCACATCACCACAATAGTCAGGAAATCCTTCTATGTGGCACACCTCGTTACCAAGGGCTTTTCATCCAGAAAAAAGGAGGTCATTGTCCCACTGTACTCATCCCTCATTAGACCCATTATAGAATACAACGCCCCATTTGGTATGTACCTCTCAACACATCTGCAACAACTGGAAAGGCCCCAGAAATACCTCACTAAAAGAATCACAGGCCTAAAGCAGATGCCCTATGCTGACCGCCTTAAACAACTCCAGCTATACTCTGTCGCATATCGTCTACTCTGAGGCAATCTCTGCTTAAATACAAGGCCATCTCAAACCCAGAGACATGCTACACTTAAAGAAATCCCAATCCGTCAGAGCCACACGCTCCAGGGATCGAAACCTTGTCATCACAATAAACAAAACATGCTGGAGGGATAGGTTCCTGACCCAGAGACTCCCCAGACTCTGGAATAGACTGCCCATACATGTCAAGCAGAGCGCCTCTTTGGCCCTCTTCAAAAGGAACCTTGATGATTGGATGGGAGAAACGAAATTCACCCTGGGGATCACGTCATTCACCCTGCTAGACAGGGGTCCAGGGAAGTAAATAGTGTGGGAAGAAATAGCCAGGGAATTGTTATGGCTAGGCTTGTATAGGCCCTAGGGTCGATAGCCTAGTACCAACCTATGAACCTATGAACCCTGTCCCTTGTAAATCATGGGTGATTACAGTCATTTGCTAACAGCAGAGATTAGTTTCATACTAATTATTCAGAAAATGATTCATGATGCAAAACTTTTCAAACACAAAACATCTTTATTAAATTATCACTTATGCCATAGGAAATCATACATTTATATAAATGAAAACAAACCACGTTGACATAATTTCAGTTGTAAACATTATACATCACTTATTATCTAGCCAGTCATTGTCAGTCAAACATTACATAACTCATTCAATTCCTGCCTTCCATTAAACCTCATTCCTCCTCCAAAACAGTATTCTGCATGTATTGTTCCCACAATTCCCATTTTCCTATGTAATTTGTCCCTATCCTTTTCTAAAGATCCCATTTCCAGTTGTTTTATTTCTATATTCACTGCTCCTAGTACAGTTGGTTTAGACTTTGATTTCCATTTTCTGGTAATTGTTTTTTTTTTTTTATTGCAACCAATAGAATTAAACCCAGCAAAGCTTTACTATGTCTAGGCAATTCTGATTCTATATCACAGTTCAAAAAATCATTTCCATAGTTATACCAATTTGCTCACCCAGTATTTAAGAGTAGTCTGCATGGAAGTTTTAAAGTCTGCCAACTAATTATACTCCCCAAAAATATGTTTCCAATTACCTCTTTCTTCCCTATCACACCTCCAAAGTTTGTGATCTACCTAAGGAAAAATTCTTTGTAGTTTGCTTGGGGTATAAAAATACCTCTGCAATAACTTCCAAGCAAAGATCCTAAGTCTTTTAGACTTTGTTGCATATTTGGAAGTCATACATGTGTTCCACCATTGTTTCTTTGTTAATTGATTAGCCAGTCTCTCTTCCCAATCCTTTCTAACCTCCTCTGATTGATTCCTATATGTTGTCATGCAATATTTTATATCTTGATTACATCTGTTGTGTCCTCGTTTTAGCCTGCTGCTTTCCCAGACTTCATTTTTCTCAGTGCTGTTCTTTCTTCTGCTATGGGGGGCTCTTTTTCTTCCTTCATCATTGGCTGTGTATGGAGCAGTACAGTTTCTATGCCTTTTTTTCATGCAAGGACAGTTATAATATTCATAGGTTCATAAGTATATACTAGGCTAATGACCACAAGGGCCTTTATAAGCCTATCTGTGCAATCCAACCCAATTGTGCCCCTTCATATCATGGGCATTTATTAGGAGAGGGTATGTTAGGAAGTTTCTAGATGTTATATGGGTGGGTGGGTGAGTGGATATGTAAGTCTGGACATTACTGTCTGCCTCTGTCTATCAGAGACATGGGGGCAAGACCAAAGGTGAGTTTCTGATTTCCCATCTATTGGTCAAGGTTACTCTTAAATAGGGTTAGGGATGGACTCTGCTTCACATAGCTGGGGAGCCTGTTCCTGAGCATGGGGATCCTATGAGACACATCTGTTTTGCCAGCATGTATCATTTATGTCACAAGCAAAATTTAAATCTTAGAATCTAGTGGTTTTGATGCTGTTCATTTTGCAGGTGTGCAAATGCTTCAACAGAGCTGGGTCAGAGGATGCCTTGTATGCCAAGCATAGATCACCTCTCAGTATCCTGTAGGAGACAGAGTGTCGATATAGGGCTTTAAAGTGATTTGGACAGGGCAATGCATATACCCTGGGTTCTCTTGGTAGGGAACATGTATGAGCATTACAACTGTTGCATATGTCTGGTCAGGTACATGCTAAAGGGGGCATTGTATTCAATAATATGTCTGATAAGGGCAGAGTAGAGTGGTACTGTAAATTCCTTGGACATGGATGTAATGCCCTTACTTATAAGTTGGGTGACTTAGAATGATTCTCTTATTGGCCACATGTTGGTCAAAGTCCAGATTACTGTCTACATATGTTCTCAGATCCTTGACTATCAGGTCAGCTCTTAGGGATGCCTCATCAATAGTGCAATTAGTTAGGGGGACAGTTTTCCCCAAAAGGCACTATGATGCCTTTCTTGGCATTGAGTTTTAATTTGAGACTTTGGCGCCAGTCATTTGCCTATGTTAGACCCTGTTGTAAGATGTTTGTTTCATAGGGAGAATCTGTGATAGCTCCCAATTTACAGTCATCTGTGAACATGGTCTGCCAAAGGCCTTTACCATTAGGCTTTACCTCTGAGAAGTAGATGCCAAATAGGAATGGTCCTAGCACAAAGCCCTGAGGTACCCTGCTGGTGACCAGTCTTTTATTAGAGGTGGTATCACCAATCCTGACTTCCTGAGTCCTGTCTGTGAGCCAGCTGACAATCCAATGAGTTATGTATGGTTTTATGTCAGTTCAGTGAATTTGTCAACTCTGCCCAAGTCGGTACTGTATTGAATGCCTTAGCCAGGTCCAGTAGGTGATATGCACAGTTTTTCCCTCATCCATTGCCTTGGTGACCTTCTCAAAGAAGTCCACTAGGTTTAGAAGGCATGGGCTTCCCTTGAAAAAGCCAAACTGATTGGGTCCAGTGTCTGAAGATTGTCTATGTCTTTGTTGATCATTTCCATGATAATTTGTTCCATGGCTTTGCATATCAGACTAATCAGACTAATAGGTCTATAGTTTCTTGGGTCAGTTGATGATCCACCCTTGTGAAGTGGGACAACCATTGCAGTCCCCATTCTTATAGTACAATGACTGATGTTGTATGATAGAACATGTTTCAAGCTATTTAGGAAGCATCCCGTGATATTGTCATGGCCCACTTGAGGTTGTGTTTTTTTGCCATAGCAAGTGCTGTCAGGACCTGTTCCTGCTAATAGTTGGTGGGGTTATGCTAGTAGGTATTTCATGGGGGAGAAGGGGGAGTGGTGGTGAAGTTTGAGCTGAAACTGTTAACCAGCAAATTCATTATGTCACATAGTGTGTAACATGATGCACACCGTCGATCAGTAACACAGGAAATCTCCAAACACTGGACCACACCCAATTTGGCTTTGTCAAAGGGAGGTCTTGTCTGCTCAATCTGGTGGACTTCTTTGAGGAAGTCATCAGTGGTCATGGATAAGTACAAAACAGTACCTACCACTTATCAAGACCTGGCCAAAGCTTTCAACAGAAACCCCTACTTGGTGATCATAGGTACACTTAACTGTGTTAGGCATAAAACTCTACATCATTAGATTAATAGCAAAATGGCTCACTGACAGGACATGTATTGTCCGGTTTAGTGAATCCACTTCAGATAACAAACCTGTCACAAGTGGTGCCCCATGTGGTTCAGTGCTGGGACCCTCTACTGTTTGGTATATACTCTCTGAAGTGAAGTCCAATGTTGAGGGCCTCTGGCTCACCAAGTTCACCAATGTGTAAGCTAGGAGCAATCATCAAATCCCTAAATGATGTTGACATCCTACGAACAGGCATAAAAAAGTAACTGGTGCCAAAACCATGGCCTGAGACTAAATGCCAAAAAGGGTATAATCATGCTCCTCAGTAAATCAGATATCCCTGCAAATTATAATATTGATAGTACAACCCTAAAAGTAGACTCAGTGGTGAGGGATTGAGGAACACAAATATATACTAACCTAAACTTTGACCACCACTTAGATCCTTCTGTGTGGCTCAACTTAGAAGTTAAGCCATGTCATCAAGGTCAAAGGAAGTCATAATGCCATTGTACTCAGCCCTCATCAGGCCCATAACTGACTACAGTGCTCCTGTCTGCATGTACCTGACCAAGCACTTACACCAATTGGAGTGGCCCCAGAGGTTTCTCACTAAACTAATGTCTTTCGGCTTTTCCCAGTTAGGGGTCGCCACAGCGGAACTCCAGTCCGCTAATGATTGGCAGTGGATTTTATTTGGTGCAGAGTGGGCAGCCCAATGCCCAACCTTCAAAGAAGGTTGGGCAGCCTGACGCCCAGCCTTCAAAGAAGGCACACCCATTCACACACACACCTACTTGCATGTCTTTAAACATCAAAAATACATACAAAGTTTAAGATACGTCTTATGTGGACCTACTAAAAACCTTATCCCTTAGCTCTGTTTCATATTGTTTATTGATGGTGACTTATGCTTGATCTATAAAGCCTTCACTGATCCAGCCCTGATGAAAATGTTACATATTCACAAGAAAAATTATACAAGGGTAACATGTTCCATGGACCTGCACTTTATTTGTGACTCTAACAGAACTTGCTGGAGAGACAGATTTGTATCTCAAAGGCTATCTCGTCTATGGAATAAACTTCCTACCTTCGTAAAACAAAGCCTGTCCCTCACTATCTTCAAAAAGAATTTGAATAAATGGATGGGGAACTGTAAATTCAGTCTCACGGTACTGCCCATGTCCCTTATGGACAGAAGCAGTCTGTAAAAATGACAAAGGACTACTACCCCATTCTATATCTGGGGAATTAAGACATAATATTGTCATATCCTCAGTATTATTGGCTAGGTTTGTAAAGGCTCTTGCACCATTAGCCTAATAATCACCTATGAACCATGAATAACTGACTATAGGTCTCAGGTGTATACTGCAGTGCACCTATGGATGTTTCCAAGCAGTGGAAACATCCTTTCAGAAATCCAAACACATGCATAATGTTGTATTCCATCTCAGCCATGGCTGGAGCTTCCAGACAGAGTTTA
Source organism: Protopterus annectens (assembly GCF_019279795.1). Lineage (NCBI taxonomy): Eukaryota > Metazoa > Chordata > Ceratodontiformes > Protopteridae > Protopterus > Protopterus annectens. Next base: position 237,147,124 of record NC_056732.1, on the reverse strand, counting down.
TCATCCATAATTCCAAGGCATTTACAGCATAACCTGCAGCACACAACAGTGGACACATTTGTAAGTCACCTGCTGCCTACTATAATGGGAGCCAGATATCCTGGCTATGTACCTGGCAATATATGCACCTATCATCTAGATGACTGTGAGGGAAGTCACTCTGCGTAAAATAATAGCAGATGTAGCACATGTGCTCAGTGTGGGAATCATGGGACCTTCCTGAGTGGTTCACATAATATGTAGTACCCTGGTGCTTTGCATGTCACCTGGCAGTTGTCAGAGTAGAGACCCTGTCAGTTGATGTACTGAATACCAGTGAAGCTGGGGGGGGGCATGATGACATTGTGGGTGCAACCAATGCTTTCTCCAGGACCTCAGAGAAGTGGACCATGCTGTAAATCACAGGCACAATGTTGATTCTCTACTCTGTTGTCTGTGGAAACCGTATATACTTATCAACATGCTGCAATATTATGTCAAGGAAAAGGTGCAGGATCCATGAGTTGGATGCCTGCAAGTATCCTAATGTGTACTCTGTTGGATGATGAAAGGATTGTTAATACTGTACAACCATCATGCCCACTGAGATAAGCAGTCTATGCATCTGCTTTGATTCTGTGTGTGGGTAACACGTCTACTAACTCCCATGTGGTGTCTTTGATCACATGGAACCAGTTAACAGTGGCCTAATCATAGAAGTGATGGTATGTTAACTGCTTGTCAACTCATCTGTAATGTGGAGGGTGATCATAAGCAACATTGCAAGCTCTGGATCACAGAGCAGCCACTAGCATGTGCTGTTCATCTAAGGCTGATGCTCTTCTAACATACGAGTGTGAGTGAAGCTCATCTGCACTCCAAAATACACGAGTGCCACTGCCCTTAAAACCGGATTCAGTCTGCCATGTTTGATTTCATTATCTCATTATCAGGATGGCATTTATTTGCATGCCATTATGCAGTCATTTGTGTATCTTGAGTGCTACACTGTTCCTGCTGTAACATGATCATGTTACATTTGTATATAAATTGTCCCCTCTCTGTCCACTGCTGCATCACACTGTTTCACATAGTACTATGTGCTAAATGTTTCTGAATGTCCCCATGACTTCTATTTATGTATATTTGTTTTTTTTTGTGTTTTTTTTTTAGTTATTTTTATTTATCCTGTGTTATCCAGGTTAATCCCACTAGGAGAGACCTGAAGTGGTATGTCTACTACTAATGGAAATTTAGCCAAGGCATCCTATCAAAAGGAATAGATAATTTGCATTCACCTAAGTTACCACCATCTCAAGCAGATGGGACCTCAGTTTAATGTCTCATCTGAAGGATGACATACTCTGCAGTGCAGCACCTCTTAATGCTGTACTGCATTGTCAATACTCCAGTCACCTGGAGTGGGAATAGAACCTGCTGTCTTCTGGTCTTCCAACACCAAAGTAAGGTGTGCTAATTGTTTCTCCACTGACACTGATTTTAGTTTAGGAGCTGTTACATTTCCTTTGTTTATTTTATGTATGTCCTAACTTTGTTTCTTTAATATTTTTATTATTATTATTATTATTTTAAGTTATTGCTGTGAGTTGTTTTAAACTGCAAAGTCATATTTGAGTTGCTAACTTTAAGCTGCTTAAATGCATATTGTTTGCAATTCTCTTTTCAGAGCTGCATCATTCAGAAATAATGTGCAGTGTCCATAGATAACAGAAAGAAGAGTCACTGAATTGAATAAAAGTAGTTACAACCTGAGATACAGCACATTTAAAATAATAAGATATTAATAACCTGCCAAACTACTGGAATTAAAACAGCAACACATTTATTTGATAGAAAAGCTAGGATCATTCCAAGCATAACTGTTCTTCAGTCTTCAAAAAGATAAGCAGTTTGAAGAGAATTCATCTCATAATTTGCATGAAGAGCAGCCATTCACCGTGCCTTGGCTGAATGCAAATGAGGGTAAGTAACATGGCGGACTGGTTCAGAGACAAGTGTGCAGAAATTCCATTGCTTGCATGATAAGGAAACATCAGTATAATGACAGGGTAAAGAGCAATGTTATTAAAATTAAGTGATGGAGAAACAGATATATTTTGTGCCAAGAGAAGCTAACTCCAGAGCTACAATGAGGAGTTATGGGAGACAGACTGTGAAAATGTATAAGGGGTAGCTGCCACACTAGTAAATCTCTGTATGCAAGAGGCTGTTATTGCTGCTGGTAGTCATGGTGTTGCACATCATTGCTCTTGGAGGTGCTGTGTCATTCATTTGGACCTAAGATAGCATACCCTCCACAACACCAAAATTGTAGACTGCTACTACAGGAACAGAAGCACCATGCAGGAGCTAGCTGAGATGTGCCACATTCATATGTATATCCATGGGACACATGGAGCACCAAGCCCCGTGGATGCTAAGAGATGCATGGCTTTGAGAATACTAACTACAGGGATATTTTAGAAACCAGCAGGGGACATTGTTGGTGTATTTCTGATATCTGTCTCAAGAATACTTCATTAGTTCCTTAATGATATGCTACAACGTTGTGGGAAGCATATGTGGTTTCCAAGTATGATAGAATAGACATCCAACACCTTTTATGACATAGTCCATTTCTTAGAGTTACTAGGGATTATAGCCTGCACCTGAATTGCAATAAAGGCCCCACTTGAGGAGCAGGAATGACTCTATATTAACTATAAGGGGTTCCACTTTATCAACTGCCATATGGTGTAATGCACGGAGTTGTTGTGTCTTTCGGCATATCCTGGTTAGGGGTCGCCACAGCAGAACTCCAGTCCGCTAATGTTTGGTAGTGGATTTTTACGTGCCGAGTTACCAGCCCTGATGCACAACCTTCAATGAAGGCACGCTCATTCACGCATGTCTCCACACAGAAGACGCTCTAGCTGAGAATCGAACGGGACAACGTCTTGCTGTGAGGCGACAACGCTACCGCAACACCACTACCGTGGGTTGGTGTAATGCACAGAGTATAGTATAAAATATAAATAAAAGAATAACCAGTCAGTATGGCAGAATTCAATAAAATAACAGTTCCAAGGTATAATAAAACAGCATAAAAAATGTTAAAAACAAACAGGAAAAAGACAAGCGCTTTCACATCTATCCAGATGCTTCTTCAGATTTAATAAAACAAGCATAGAATCTTATTTAAATACACAAAGCTTCAGAACTACTTCTCTAGGTCACATAACTTAAGCAGTGGTCTTAAAGGAACATAGTCATTTAAACCCTTCCCTCTGTCACTTTGTAGTTCTAAGATGCATTTAGTGTCAGTACATACTGTTTTCGTTTTAAGATCACCACCTCTAATGCTGACATTAAGAAGTTGTAATACAAGAAACTTAAACTTGTGCGTATTTCTAGTGGCCAGAGTATGTTTTGACAGTGCATTCCTTTTATCATTTTTAAACACATCATAAATGTGATATAAGATAGACAATCTGTCAGTGATTAGTTTTACCAACATAGAACCATTTACATACAACACAGCTTGCTAAGTACTTAAGATTACAGCTCTTGCACTTTGCAAAAAAGTTACATTTGTAGGCATGCTTGGTCTCAGGATACTCAAACCTGTCAGTAATTTCAATAAACTGACATAAATTGCAGTCTCTGCAAATGAGTACCTGCCCTGTTGGTGAGCACTGGTCTCTTATGGTGTGATTTATAACACAGCATCTTCCTCAGATGCATTGTTCTTACAGCAAAATTTAGGACCCTCACCTAAAATACGTTTATTTCTCTCATCACATGTAAGAACATGCCAGTATTTTTTAATAATATCACAAACAGTATTTTTTTTAGCCTCTGGGTCATGATGAGAAAAATATGGTCTGGCCAGAATATTCCTACTAGATAGAGCCCCTTGTCATGCAGGTGAGTTACTGAACATACTGTATGCAGCTAAATATGGGTCACACTTCAATGAGATGCTTTCCCTCTTAGTGGCCCTATTCAGCTACCAGAATTTCATTAATGTATAAAAGCATCTTCATTTGTGTGTACCTGCATTTAATAAGTAGCTTTTAATTTTATGATATGTTTAGAAAAAACAAGTGGTTCAAAAGGATCCCACATTTTAAATGGATATCATATAAAAATTACAAAATACCATTTTTTCTCAGGCAGAAGCAATGAGCTATATTTAAATAAACTATAATGGAAATTCTGAAAACAGAATTTTCTGAACACAGTCTAACCATGGCATAAAGTAATGATGTTTCTATTCTTGAAAGCTCACAGTGAGATTATTTATGTTGTCATCCACTTACAGTGAGAATATAATGAACTTCAAATTGGAGGTGCTTGCAGGTAGCAGTTGCAGAGATACGTGTGACTTTTTATTCACACTTCTGTTGGATAAATGACCAGCAACTGTACATTATATGCCTGTAATCAACTGGGAAAAGAGAAGCATCTGTGAAGTCCTTTGTACTGTATGGTTTAACAAGTAACAGAAGCAAACAGCGGGGGAGGGGGGGGGGGTAGATCATAAATATTTAGAAGGTGTTGATATGTTCTCCTTTCCTGAAAGTCTCATGCTGAGAAGTGCAGAACGTAGAGTACTGCTCCTGCATGTGGTAAATACAGGGTGTTAGCTGTACTGCTGTCCTCAACGCTGCTAATACCATTAGTCCTGCTTCATGATATAATTCTCTGAAAATTGGGCTCTTATGTGAATAATTTATTACAAACTTTCAATGATTGTAAGCCTTTTATTGCAGGTCATAAAATGATAAGAATGTGTCATGGTACTGCACTGTGTGAATGGAGATGCTCGGTGGAATGTCATGTCATTAAATTTCTAGGTCTCTGCTCCTCTCTGATGTAATAATCAAAATGGACTACAGCCTTTCTGAGCCAACACATGCTTGTATAATTGCATTTTGTACAACTAATGGAGTGTTGTCTATTTCCTGTGCCCTATGACATTTCCTTAAACAAATACAAAAGAGACAGAGCAAGAGGACTAGGCTTAGAGTTTTAAGGGAAGGTTTGTCACAATTGCTGGAGCTGTTCAATAATTACAATTTTTAATCAAGACTAATCTAATGATTAAAAAACTTAATATTTAGCTAACCTTATTTTTAAATGTATGGTAACCACTGTAACTTACTATACTTACAAGTGCTTTACAACAATATACTTAGCAAATAAAGATCCCCAAATGTGCTTGTGCTTTACAATGCGCAGAACAAAGCCAAAGTACTTGGAACAAATACATTAAATTAAAATAAAATAAAACAAATCACAACAAATAACTACAAAGAAAAATAAACTGATTGACATCTATCATACAAAGAATAAATACTAGCAAGGGCACTTCTTTGTTACATAACAGACAGATTAAAGGGAATAATAACATAGTTCAATCACAAAACATTCAGTCAATAAAAAAATGACATAGTGTTCCCAACAGAGAAGGTAGAAAAAAGAGGCATGGGACAAGCTAAAAGAAAGAAATCTAAATTGGACTTGGAAGGATTAAAGAACATTACTATAAGGAAAAAAGAAACCACAAAACAAAAAGCGTTTAGTCTACAAAATAAACTGTAACTCCACTCAAAAACGCTTGATGCATCCAACACACAAAACTGCCACAGTGTGTAAAATCAGCGAGAAGATTTAATCCATGATTAAAACATACATAAACAAGTTGTAACGTACACAAACGTTAAGCGCTTTCACTCATCACAAATATGAGCTTCATCAGAACAATTTGCATACAAATGCCATCAGTTTAAATAACTAATCTGCTTTAGTATTTCTTAAAGCAACATACTTTCATGTCAAGCACATCCAAGTGTGTGTATGTATACCTACTACTCTAAGTACATATAACAAAAACTAAACTGTCAGTAAAAATATAATACATATAAAAAATTGTTTTTTTAAAAATGCTTTACATATAATAACAATATAAATATATTAGTGACAAACTATCTAACAGAGGTTTAATTGATATATTTTCATTTAATCCAGGGAATGTGATGGCATCTGTGTACAACTGCCACCACAATTCTCTGCAAGCCAGTACATTCTTAACATCACCCCCTCTAGGATCAGAAATTACACTTTCTAATATACCAAAGGTAAATTTGTGCTCTTTACCACATTTCTCTATATGCCTGTATAATGCATTCTTATTGTCCTTTGACTTTATACTATATAAATGGGCATATATTCTTTTTTTGCCTATATATAGCCAGGTATATCAGAGAGAAAATGTAAAAAAATAAAAAGAGACTGAGCAATACAATAGGGGTACGGCATATGTATGGGGTGAGATTAAATATGTGAATAATACAACTTATAATACAGAAAAATATTTAAATGAGGGGACTGATAGGGACCTTACACATCCTAATGAAATGAATCGTGGAAATTTTTACAGGGAGATGAACAAAGGACATCAAAAAGAATGGAAAAGAGGAGGAAAATGGAGAAAAAAGAGTTACAATTATTAGAGATGGGAGGTTCAAATAGAGGGAATGACACTAATGAAGAAGAAAGTGAAATTGTAATTGATGGACCAGTTTATCAATACAATCATTTTAAAATATATAATTACACCCAGTTACCCATTAATAAAACTCACTTTGAACTATTATCTAAGGGTATGAAATACATACCTACTGTGAAGTTTAGATTAGTTGAATGTTTGAACAATTTCAAAATGTTCATTAGGAAATTAAATTTGGCTATAATATTTGGACATACTGACAAGTACAAAATATTAGAGACATTATGTTAAAGGATTTGAGTAACAACAATGAAATAAGGGTGATGAAACCCGATAAGGGAGGAGGAATCGTGATTTATGACAATTTGGAGTATAATTTAAGGATGTATGATATTTTACATACCTCTGGTAATTACAAAATTGTTTCCCTTAATGAGATCAATATTGCTTATAGGAGAATAGATCTATACATTGAAGAATTCTTGATTGATAGAAGGATAACAGATTAATTATATAAGTACATGAGAGTAGAACAACCTCAAATGGCAATATTGGTAGCATTTCCTTTAGGAGTTGTTGTGGATACTATGTTAAAACATATTTATGGGAAAGTAGAACATATGGTAAAAGATTCATGGCAATTTTTGGAAAATTATCCCATAGAATGCTGGAAGCCAAACTACATCTATATCTCCATAGATGTAGTAGATCTGTTTTCTAGTATTCCTAAGGAACAGGGAATGGAGGCTTTCCAAAATAGCATAAAAAAATACAGTGACTTAGAATGGGACAAAATTTATTTGGTAATTGTATTGGATCACAATTTCATTTTTCACGATGGAGAATATTTCAGGCAGACGGATGATATCTACATTCTCTGGGATGGAGATGAAGATAGTGTCAATCAGTTTATGGAATATATTAATAATAGTAGTGTATATTTAAAGTTCACACTCACCCACAGTACGAATGGCGTAGCTTATTTGGATACATTTGTATACAATGGAATTGGCAAATTCAAATCTAAAATTTACAGAAAAAGCACATTTACCTACTCATACATAGAATATTCCAGCAACCATACTAGTAAAATGAAATATAACATTTTTAAGGGGCAATGTATAAGGGCCATAAGGATGACTTCAGATATAGAGGATGTGATTGCAGAGTTGGGATTCATTACAAATTTATTCAAAGACCGAAATTATAACAGTATGATGATGAAAGATGTGTGCAACTATGTACTAAGTGAAAGGGGAAAAATATATTCCATTGTTAGGAATTAAGAAAAAGGGAGTAGAGTCGAATTTAGGAAAAGAAACTACAGTGAAAAGTTACAATAGAGCATGTGTGATAGAGTATGGTCCGTACACAGAACACATTAAAACAATTATATCTAGTGCATGGAAAATAATAATGGCAGATCAGGAAATTTAGGATGTTGTAGGTACACATCCTACATTTGTGTATAAAATGGGAAGGAATATTAAAGGATTTTTAGAGGGGGCTACACGACACAAGGGAACAGAAAATAAAGGCAAACACACAACTAGATGTGGAGCCTATAATCAGTGTTTTGCCATTAATGAAAGTGATGGGTTGATATTAAACAACATCAATAGCACTAGGATAAGGTTTGTAAAAGGGAATTGTTCTACTAAATTTGTGATATACCGCACAGAATGTTTTGCATATTATATAGGCAAAAAAAGAATATATGCCCATTTATATAGTATAAAGTCAAAGGACAATAAGAATGCATTATACAGGCATATAGAGAAATGTGGTAAAGAGCACAAATTTACCTTTGGTATATTAGAAAGTGTAATTTCTGATCCTAGAGGGGGTGATGTTTAGAATGTACTGGCTTGCAGAGAATTGTGGTGGCAGTTGTACACAGATGCCACCACATTCCCTGGATTAAATGAAAATATATCAATTAAACCTCTGTTAGATAGACGTACTTGATTTTGTGGCTAATATATTTATATTGTTATTATATGTAAAGCATTTTTAAAAAAACAATTTTTTATATGTATTATGTTTTTACTGACAGTTTAGTTTTTGTTATATGTACTTAGAGTAGTAGGTATACATACACACACTTGGATGTGCTTGACATGAAAGTATGTTGCTTTAAGAAATACTAAGAAGTTTTGGCACCAGATTAGTTATTTAAACTGATGGCATTTGTATGCAAATTGTTCTGATGAAGCTCATATTTGTGATGAGTGAAAGCTTGTTTATGTATGTTTTAATCATGGATTAAATCTTCTCGCTGATTTTACACACTGTGGCAGTTTTGTGTGTTGGATGCATCAAGCGTTTTTGAGTGGAGTTACAGTTTATAAGGAAAAAAAGAGAAGACTGAAGATGACAACATGGCTCAGGCTGTGGAAGTGAGTGAAAATATTGAGATTATTAAGAGTAATGGTGATGAAGATGATTTTTTGCAACAACTGAAAGAGCAACCATTATGGAATTAGAAATGGGAGAGTCTTCAGATCTGGTCAGAAATGATATACAAGTAATTAGAGATTCAGTTATTAGAGGAACTGATACTTACAGTTGCAGAGAGGATAATGCGCATCGAATAGTGTTATGCCTGCCAGGAACAAAGATTGGCCATAGAATACATTAATGTAAGGAAGTATGCAGCTGTTTTTATTCGTTTTATTCAAATTATCTCAGAACTTACAACTGTTTTCTATAACATAGCTTCTACAGGTATTAGGATATATTTTTCACAGCTCACATATAGAAAAGATAATCAGGTAAGCATGAATGAAAATAATTTTTGGGAAATACCTACATGTAAATAATACCCCATGTTAAAAAGTGGAAACATGTAGAGCACCCAAACCTAATTTTGGGTACACATATTTAGAGAGGGTGGAATCTTCTTGCCAAATCAAAGGAAGAGAAATTTTGCATCAGATAATATTGCAACATTTGACTAACACAAGACAGGATTTTTGCCAGGTCAGAAATTTGGTTTATCTGTACTTGTTAATGCTAGGAGTATTAGTAATAAAGTGTTTTTATTGGAAAATGTGGGTCTATATTAGAAACACGAAAAGACATAACCACGAATGCTCATATGAGCAAAAATGCCGGTAATCGAACTTGGTATTGTGGGGTGCTGCGCCCCCCCCCGCTAACTATATATTCTAACTCCGAGGTCGCACTACAGTGAGGAAAAGACAAATATCCCACTCCTCACTGTACCACGACCCCAAAAATACCCTTTCGATTCCCGGCATTTTCGCTCATGTGAGCGTTCATGGCTATGTCTTTTTGTGCTTCTAATATAGACCAGAAAATGTACTGCGTTCACATATGGTTGATGTTGTTGTTGTTTATGAGACATAGTTAAAGAATAATGACTGGAAACCAGTTACTTCAGGGCATTAATGTTTTTACTGTAACAGGCATTCTAATAAAAAATCAGCTGAAGGTGTTATGAAAGGGATTAAAGATTGTTATGAAACCTGCAAGTATTACATGTTTGATAATAACATCATACCTGTCAACTTGCAGATATTGAAAATATGGACAAAAATCCTTAAAGTAGGCACAGCCAGCTGAAAATGTGGACATTTAATTAGCATAACATTTGAATATCAAATAGCACGTAACTCTTCTTGCTTCCAGTAGGAATGTGTGATACTACTCAGAAACACATTTAAAAAAACAGATTGGCAAAATATGATGGGCAAATGCAAGCATGTTATCAGAGACAGTATAAAATCTATAGACTGTAATGAAGTGTATTTCAAAATTTTATCACACAAATTCATCTATTTTTGCTTCTGAAAAAGATGTTAAGATGTGTCCTCTTTCATTAAATTATTGGTGCTATTAGTAAGTTGGTCATGTTGTGTGCTTTTCTATGTACTACACAGCTTCAAAAATCACATGTGATGAGGGGGGATTCAGAAATTGTGTGAAGGGGTAAATCATTGCTGAAAATCAGAATATATGTCCAAAACAGGCACATCATGTGCAGGGGTAAATCAGACTGAAAATAGGAATGTTCCTCCAAAATAGGGACAGTTGAGAAGTCTGGATAGCACCAGTACTGTAGACTTTGTAACTGTGACAAGAAAGACAACCTTGAAACATATAACAATTGCTGGAGTATATAGACCACCAAAGTCAAGTGCTGTTGACCTACAGGAATTCCTACATTTCTTGCAAGAAACACAGCAGGGAAAATAATAGCAGCTGGGGACTTGCATTTACCAGAAGCAGACTGGAATAATACTGATTCTACAATATTAATAAGGAAAATTATTTACAATTTATGTTCAGAACAGTTGTTTCAGATTATAAACAAACCTACCAGGGAATGAAACATACTGGATTGTTTATATTCCTAAGGACAGGATTGTTACTTCATGTCAAGTTTTGTCACTTTTGGTGTATGGTGATCATGAAGTTAAAAATGTTAGTTTACTCTTAGATAATTCTGCTAAATATGAAATCAAAACAGCCACCATGTAAAACTAACTGGAGTGATGCATTCAGGAGAAAGACTGCTGAAGGAATGGGGCACATTTTGAAAGGTTAATTGTTTGAAAGAAAAAAAAAAAGTTTAACATCAGGATCTAGGCATAGACGATCAGGAGGATATTTTTCCATAAGAACATATAATTAATTAAGATGCGAGACAAAAAATATATAAAAAATGCAAATGAGGTTGTACTATAAATTTGAAAACTGAAACAAGGTAGACATACAAATTAAACATAGCGTGAAACAAGATCAGGAAAATGAATACTTCTATAATGATACAGAGTATAATAGGAAACTGTATTATATATACATATGATGTGGTAGGTATAAAGACATTCACATTGATAAACTATGTGTAAATTCTAAAATGTATTCTCAAACACAAGAGATTATAGATATATTTACAAAATCCTGTGCAAAACAGTTTGGCTTCACAAAGGGGGTGATAAATTGTACTAGTAACATTCAAATAACTTCATATACTGAGATTTAATTAGATTACATTGAAAAGAACTATGCAAATAAGAGCCAAACAAATCAAATGGAGGAGAAGGAATTAGTATCAGTGACTGAGAATGCCTCAGCATGAACTTTCAGTACCATTATTTTTGTTATTCACTAGGATGTTTAGGTACAGGAGGATTCCCCAAAATTGGAGATATGTACTTGTTAAATCCATCTTTAAGGGATATGAGAATAGGACAAACTCAAAGTCACATAGATCCATATGTTTACTTTCTTGTTGTACAAAAATAATGAAGAACATTTTTTTGGATAAGTTATTGTCAGAATTGGAAAGGTTGGGACTTGAAACCATATATTGACAGCTGCAAATGAAAACTTGTAATGTGCTAACATTTATATAGGTTTAACTTTTTATAGGGCCATACACAAAACACTTATCAATGCATTAGAAGAACTAGGTATTAATGTAATCTTAATAAGATGGATATCTTAATGGCTTATTGTCAAAACATTTTAATACTCTTAACATATACTGGAAGAATCACGCAGATAAAAATAAGCAAAAAGGTTTATTTTACATGCATGGAGACATGCTACAAAGTACATGGTATGTCAGCAGTCTAATTTCTGTACACTTCACATGGGTTTTTATACCCTTCTCTGCACGTACACAGTAGCTGGTTACTAGACAAGGAATTTCAGTCAAGGCTATAAATTCACATACTGGAGCCTTAGATGGTCAGAGGTCAGTCACAAGATAAGCTTGTGCCTGGACCAAGGTAACATCTGTGCATTCCTCTTTGGTCAGCAAATTCTTTACAAGAAAAACAGCTTATTTTAACTTGCTTCTTTGCACGCAATGCAATTTCACATTTTAACCCTTACTATACATGATACAAAGATGTTGAACACAAAGATTCTTACTACATTTCCCTCCTTACAACACTTTGTATCATAAGTAATACATTTTATTCATACAGTTTTTCGCATGACTTGTGTTCTGTATATTCAGAATAATAAGCTTTAGTTGCATTGGCAGACAATACACTTGATATTATCATTCAGATGCAAGGAATGCAACAACAACCCAACAGTAGGAATATAATGGCACCAACACATATAGCAATTAAGACATTCATAAGTACTGTTCCCCAATTTCCAAACCAATTTTGGAAAAAGTCAGTTAATGGATTCTGTCCTGGTTTTGTAAGTTCAGAAACTTGTTGTAGGATCTCCAGATGGCTGTTATTGTCATATTCTTTGTCTGTAATGAATGGACAACACTCACAAGTACCTCCTTTCGCCGCTAGGGGGAAGTCGAGCGCCATACGATTCTGCAATACTACAGTCCTCATTGCAGTTAACTCATCCGTCACCAATTCTAGCACAGAAAAAGTTGCATTGCTCAGGGTTTTTAACAGTTTTCTGAGCTCCCAAATGGATTTTACTGTCCCATACGCTGGAAGAATACCAGCCCAGGAAATAACATCATTGCCCAAGTCCATGTGTGATAGCCCCTTGCTGCTACTATGGGCCAAATCGTGTTGATAGATCCAGGATGCATCAACGTTACCTACGGGATTAACAGGTTTATTAACAGCACGTACATTTCGTATTTTACCTTGGGGAAGAGAAAATGTATGTCTTATAGCTGGTGCTAAATAACCCAAAAAGCAGCTGCCTGACCAATTCCTCGGTAACCATTTGTATGCTTTTCTACCACAGATAAAATAACAATTATTTACTTTAAGTGTAATATTGACTGGAACAGAGTGATTTCCTTTGTCTTGCAGCCCTTTAAACAAAAGATCAGACACAGATAACATTTTTTCAAAGAAACTTGTGCCATTAATAAGCCCTGTACTATTAACAAGCACTCTTATAGGCTTGAAACTCGTTGCACAGTGCCCATCTATTGTACAGTTATGAATTATTGTTACATTACACTGACTCCATCCAACCTTAATCTTGCCAAATCTTTGAAAACATACAGTTCCATTCTGGCGACCCATGAGGGGTAATGCTATTTTGTCCTGTAAGGCTACATTTGAAGTTTCAAATAGTAAATTAGTCCATGTATCATTTGCCCCCAAAGGGACTGCACCTAACATTAGACCACCATGTACAGTAGGGATAGCCGTGCATATCCAACAATTTGAAACATTAAAAGATAGAGCATATGCATCTTCTCTCTTTACTTGGCTAGTCTTGTTTGAAAATAAAAACGACCAAAACAGAAAAGTAACAATCACACTTATTAACAACAAAATTATTTTTGAATGCTTTTGTGGGAAGGGCTGCTCCCTTCCAGTATTTCTCTGCATTGCTACGATAGTCAGATATTCATACAAAACAAAACTATTACCAATCAGTGTTCCTCAGGGGAACTCAAGTTTTGTCCAGTTCAAACTATTTTACCAGTTTACAATGTGTTAAATGGATCCACGATGTTCATTCTTTTATTCGGACTGCTGTGGGTGTTGCAATCAATACCTGGTATGGGCCTTCCCACTTGGGGGAGACCCACGTCTTCCTCTTGACAATTTTAACCCAAACCTAGTTCCCGGGTTTCACTTCCAGGATCCTGTTGTTCTTCTAATCTGAAAAGCAATCATTCGTTAAAGAAGTGTTAGTTCTGGTCAGCAATTTCCTCATGTAATCTGCTATCTCTTCACCCCCCTCACGTTCCGCAGGCAAAAGATTTTGCCACTGTGGGAAGTAATAAGGTCTCCCGTATAATAGTTCAAATGGTGTGACCCCTTTTGAGGTGGGAGTGGTATGCATGGACAGGAGTGCCAGAGGTAAGCAGTTTATCCAAGACTGATGTGTCTCGGCCATGAGTTTACGTAACTTGCCTTTGAGAATGCCATTATGGCATTCAACCAACCCTGCTGACTGTGGGTGGTAGGCACAATGATGTTTTAACTCGATCTGAAAAACGGCGGCCAGCTTTTGAATAACTTGGTTTACGAAATGTGTGCCATTATCAGAATAGATGCATGTGGGTAGCCCAAAATGAGGGATAATGTTATTTGTAAGGGCCTTGGCTACCGACAGTGCATCTGGGTGTGCTACCGGAAAAGCTTCAACCCATTTTGTAAAAGCATCAATAATGACTAACACAAATCGCTTCTGTTGAACAGGAGTTAGTTCAATAAAATTCATGCAGATTGTGTGAAATGGATACGGAGGCAGCGGAAAAGCTGCTGGGGTGATCCGCACCCCACCACCATGGTATCGTGCACAAAGCAGGCACGATAAACAAATCATTTAGCGTATTCTATAAAGCCCTTGGTCCAGAAAATTTGCTGCATCATTTGAACCATAGCAGCAGGGCCCAGATGAGATGGGCCATGCGTCACTAATGAGGCATACCTAAAAGGTTTGTTGGCAAGACATACTTATCATTTGGACCTACAAAACCTCCCTGCTTTTGAATAGCCCCATATTTAACCCATCGCTGTTTTTCCCGAACTGTACTAAGTTCCTGCATTATCTGTAAAGTTTATAGATCAAATTTATCTGTAGGGTGAAGTTCCTTCTGTGTGGTCTCGAGTGCAAAAGTAGAGGTTAAGGCTGCACTTTTTGCAGCTTTGTTAGTCAGTGCATTTCCAAGTAGTACTGGATCCTTGGCATTCGTGTGCACTGCGCAGTTGCAGATGGCAAGTCCCCGTGGCAGTTGGACAGCTTGTAAGAGGCTAAGGATTAAATCCTTGTGGGTTATTTCCTTTCCTGAGGCCATAACCATTCCCCTATTTTTCCATTGCTGTGCAAAGACATGGACTGTGGAAAAAGCATACTGACTATCTGTGTAGATAGTAACTGCCTTATCCTTGGAAATGGTGCATGCTCTGGACAAAGCAATCAATTTGGCCGCTTGTGCGGACAGGTTCCTGGGGAGGGGTCTTGCCTCCAGTACCTTAGTCTCAGTTGTGACTGCATACCCCACTTGTGTGATACCTGCCTCATTCTTATGTGCTGACCCATCTACAAACAGGGTCCAATCTGAATTTGCCAAAGGTTGGTCCTTAAGGTCTGGTCTTGGTAAGACATTAGAGTGCATCAAATCTAAACACACGTGAGGGGCACCACCATCAGCTGTAGGTAACAGCGTGGCTGGATTAAGATCACGCTGATAAAAATAAGCAAAAAGGTTTATTTTACATGCATGGAGACATGCTACAAAGTACATGGTATGTCAGCAGTCTAATTTCTGTACACTTCACATGGGTTTTTATACCCTTCTCTTCACATACACAGTAGCTGGTTACTAGACAAGGAATTTCAGTCAAGGCTATAAATTCACATACTGGAGCCTTAGATGGTCGGAGGTCAGTCACAAGATAAGCTTGTGCCCGGACCAAGGTAACATCTGTGCATTCCTCTTTGGTCAGCAAATTCTTTACAAGAAAAACAGCTTATTTTAACTTGCTTCTTTGCACGCAATGCAATTTCACATTTTAACCCTTACTATACATGATACAAAGATGTTGAACACAAAGATTCTTACTACACTTATGAATAGGATATGGCAAGTATCATACAACAACTGGATAGGTATAATTCTAGGTTACAGTCACAATGTTCCACAGGGCTCTGTCCTAGGCCCATGCTTTTTAGGTTATATCTTTCGCATCTATCTTTTTCTTTTGAGGTGTTCTGTAGTCTGTATACAGATTACTATAAACAGGTAAACTGATTACATGTATTACATATAGCTCTGTCTGTAAAGACACTTGAATAAACTGACCATATGATTACAGGAAAATAATATGCTGATAAATACACCAAAAACTAAGTATATGAGTTTTGTGAGACATAGACTGAAGGGGGAATATTTAATTCAATGCACAGAAATTGAAATTGTGGATTCATTTAAGTAACATGGTATCTGGATAGATCCAGCTCTGAGTTTTTCTGATTATAACAACCAATTGGCTAATGATTTATAAAACTATAGGCTATAAAAAAGATTTATTAAGTCTAGAAAATATTTGTAAGTTACACCAGACCCAAACTAGAGTATGGAGTAGCAATATGGAAACCTCTTTCTTTCTTTGATCACACCTGTGTGCACTTTCTGTCCTAGAATCCCTGTGTTATGTAATCCATTGTTTTAGCTGAAAGGAATTCATTTTTTTCTGTTTTAATATCAGCCAGATTATATTGCAGAAATAAAATATCTTTCTTGGAAGATTTTATGTTAAGTGGTTATAATATGAGGGGAAAGGATATCCGATTTACAAACTCTCTTGCAGAGTTCACCTTATTCAGTGTTCAATAAGGAACGAGTGTCCTTAAAATAATCCTGCACTATGCTGGATGTGCATAAACCTTGCCAGGAACAAACCCTGCATTCTGGAACAGAGATCATCTGCCTGCATAATAAACAAACATTACCAATCTGGCTGTTCTACTTTATTGTCTCTGCTATGACAAATAGAGCAAACCTTTGCAAGGAATTGTCTGAAAACATTCTATAAATGTAGCAGCAAGCACAGATGCAAATTGAAAATACTTGTGCACCAGATATTGTAGGAACTGCCACTTGGGTTTCTGTCCACACACCTTCAACAAAAATTATCAGTTGGAGGCAGCCTCAAGGCAGAGCAGAATCAGGCATAATTGTGTGGCAGAGGATTCTGTAAGTAACTGTTTACTTGTCAGGAATTTTCAAATACTGCTTTGGATTCTACCCAGATTTTAAGATTTACTATTACAATGACCCTACCTGAAAAAGGCATTATAGTACAGGTATATAAGGGTCTTACTGTAACATTAGGTCTTCAAGGATAAGTCACTGTTACAGCAATGACACCTTTATTCTACCTCCATGGGAAATTGTAAATAGCTATTGTTGAAGCTGTTGAATTGTACAAGTGTTCTGTTTTTTTTATCTGCATTATAGTTTGATAGTTTACATGACTGACAATTACATTTTGCATGCAACATGTATACTTCTATGAGGGCCTTGTTGGTGCCAAATATTACCTTTCCTGACAATTACATTTTACCTGCAACAAGGATACTTCCTATGAGGGCCTTGTCAGAGGCAAATTTTGCCTTTATTAACTAGCTTTTCCTACATTTAATATCATCCAAGTTATTCAATATCTTCACTTATGAGTATCTGTTTTGTGAGACTTTAGTAATGCTGTTGTGCTTTTTTGAAACATTTTGACGAGTTGTTTTTGGAAAGATCACCAACATCTGAAGGGCAGTTAATTTGGCTGTCTTGTTCTCACTGGAACTGTTTAATTATAGCAGCATCCAGAGAATGTTTTTACACATTTCCTGGTACCTATGTTTTCACTGGGATAACACCAACAGGTTAAATTCTTAAAAACTTTCGATCACTAATGTGAGCTCTTTCAAAGTTAACAGAATACATTGTGTACACAGTATCATTCCACTTCTTTGCTCAAGAGTTCTGGGCAAAACCAAAATAATGTAGGGACAAAGTCTCAAAGTCAAGGACAATTTTTAAATATAACTCTAATTCACTTAAAATGTTAACAGACCAATAGGTTTTGTAGCAATTTTCTGAACAATAAGAAGTATGAAACTGCAATGGGAGACATTAGTGACTAACTCTAATTCTAAGTAATTTACCAGAAAATCAAACATTTTACAAGGGACAGAGCAAATATGTGGGACAAAAGCAGGAACATCAGAGAGGTACATACAGTATGATCACATAGCTCATTACCACATTGTATTTTGGTTTAATTATCTTTTTACCAACTATGCAAAATTTCAACAATCCCTGCTTACATTCATTGAGGGAGATCTTTTTGCTTTGATCTATAACTATACTTATGGACTTCTTTACTTGTTCCAACTAATGTTTTTACGTTGTTGTCATTGTCTGTGCCAGCTGTAATTACTTTGGACTTTATTAATTATTTCTGAACGTGTATTTATTTTATTTTTGGATTTTTTTGAGCACTGGTTATTATTTTGAGCCTGTTATATCTCTCAAACTCTTAGAGCAAGGAATCTGGACAAAGCCAAAAATAATGGAGGGAGGGACAGGAAAGACTCAGAATCAG
Source organism: Protopterus annectens (assembly GCF_019279795.1). NCBI lineage: Eukaryota > Metazoa > Chordata > Ceratodontiformes > Protopteridae > Protopterus > Protopterus annectens. Next base: position 237,128,596 of record NC_056732.1, on the reverse strand, counting down.
GCTCTTAAAAATTTAGAAAGTTAATAGAATACTGAGTTTTGGATTATCATACATTTTCTAAAGAACATGAAGTCTGAAACCCAAGTGCCTGTTATTATTTGGTGATTTCACTCCTTAATGATTTACCATAAACTTTAAGTGGAACAGACCAAACATATCAATTAAAATATGGAGATTCTGTGAAATGATGGGCAGCTGAGAGGGATGAGCCTGTTTATTGCATATTTTCTATGTTCCTGCTCATTACTGCATGTTTAATTACTGATTATCGGTGATTATTATGGCAGTATTTACAACCGACTCAGTTTCATTACCTCACTATATTTTTTCGTCTACATAAATTTCCTATTTTTTTTAATTGGCTGATTTTTATCTGATGATAACATACTTCACTGGTCCTTGATTCTAACTTAAAATCCACAGACCACCAGGCTAAAACAAGTGCTTCTTTAATGCAGCCATTTGCACTTTCAGGATAAAACCCTTCTTTAGATGTAACACATAACTAAACAGCCTTAGTATTTATACAAAAATGAACCAATCAGCATATAGATACAATAAAACAATTAAGTAGTTAAAATAATTAGAACAATGAAATGTGAGGTCTACGCCTTCTGAGAATGGGTTTTAAAGGCACCACACCATTGAGTCCTGGGTGCCTAGCTGCTCCTAATTCTATTATCCACTTGGTCTCACAGTATTCAGTATGGTTAATGATATCACCTCCCCCCCGGACTACTCACAACTTGCTGCAGAGCCTAAAAGTAAAAATTATGTCCTTGACACTCAGTGATATGTAGAGAAAGTACATTGAATTTATCCTCTAACCGGATTGCAGATAAATGTCTTAGGATCTTGTCCTTAAAACTGCAGTTGGTCTTACCTTTATAGAAAGATGGACAGCAAGCACATTTTGCTACATAGACTATATTTTGAGAGGCCGGTGACAAATCCTTTAAAGCTATATACTCTCTTGGTAATAGGATGTATAAAATCTTGATCCTTACTAATACAACTACAAGCTTTGCAGCATTGACAGGGATGAGTACATCTTTTGCCAACATGGCTTGTATTCATATCTGTCCTATCACAAAGGATTTGCTATAAGTTTCTATTCCTTTTATAGACAAAATATGGAGTATCTCCCATTAATGCCTTCAAAGAGTCATCTAACTGTAGGATTTTCCCAATTACCCCAAATAATGTCCTGTTTTATGTTTCTTCTATGACCATTTATCAGTTTGTCCACCTGTCCCCATCCATAACTGCTCTACCTTCCCATGATGACATTCTGTCCTTTTGCTACTATACACACCCTGGTGGCTAAAATATGTATAACTGTCTGATCTGTTACAAGAACTTCAAAAGTAACTCACAAGCAGCAAACTGAAAAAGTCAACGCCGTTGAAAAGACACCTACCAAAAATCTTGGTGACATCAATAATAAGAAAACAAACCTTACAACCTATATATGGGTCTACTTTTTCTTATCAAAAGATCACTCTTTCAAAAAGAAAAAGTATGAGCCCAATTAAGCGAAAGTGCACTTAAACAAAAGTGTGATTCAGCGAACCGGTAATATTAGAAAAAGAAACAGTGCAGCACCGCATCACGCTACAGTGGGGATAAAGGAATGTATCTGTTTCCCTACTGTAGTGCGATCTGGAAGTTAGTATATATAAAGTAGCAGAGGTGTGGGGTGCAGGGGGACTTGCCTCCCTGCAAAGATTACTTTGAAGTGTTTTTTTTTTTATTGTAATATTACCGGTTGGTTGAACCGGTAGTCATGAAAGTGCACTTTCATTAAGTGCACTTTCACTTTATTGGGCTTGTACTTTTTCTTTTCGAAATAATGATCTTTTGATAAGAAAAAGTAGACCCATATATATATATATATATATATATATATATATATATACATACACACACACACACACATATATATATATATATATATATTTATATATATATATATATATATATATATATATAAATGCACACTAACTTCATAGTTATGAAACTACAGGGAAAAGAGAAAAACCCTGTGGCTCAGATAGCTGCAGTCTTGCAGCAGTGTCAATATATGTAAAAACATGCTGGGTTTTATATATCCAGGTAGTTGGAATGTGAGACATTGCATTTATCCAGTTAACAGTTATTGAGTGTTAGTTAACCCACAACTTTACTGAAAAAAATTCCTGAGATACGGGGGGCACAAAAAAGCAATTGAGGACACTTGGGGTGCAATGGAAGAATGAAGCCTGAGCTGCCTAGTGAAGGTTCACTTGTTCCTACAGGTGGGAGGGGAGCTTGGTGTTTCATGCTGCTGCTATCTGTTGACCACAGATAACTGGGTAGGTTAGCAGCAGCAGTTTGCAGTAGAAGGGTGAAAATTGATATGAACTGCCTACTTGACAGTCAATTGCAGCTAAAGTAACCTCCACCTGTAAATGTAAATGCTTCTTCTAGCTTGACAACAGAGAACACTTGGCAGTGTAAACTTTGGCTCTAGGTGATTTGTTTGCATCAATTAATGTTGATATGCAAAAAATGGGAAATTGGTGTCGATGACAACAATGATGACAACTGATAGATTACTGCAAGGTGTGATATAAATTGTTCTAATCCTTATGAGAGAAGTTCATAAGGGCATATGTAATTATTAAGATATAAAACTGAATGAAAAACAACTGCAAGCAAGCCTATGAATTATAGTGACAGTATAAACTGAAACACTGAAGCTCCAGCTGTGTTAGAGAGCAATCAGGCCCTGAAATGCAATTGCATGCACTGCTATAATTAGCTTTGCTGTTTGTTGATTTCAGTAGATGTTATTTCTTTATAAGTTAACCCCACTGTGAATGATTCATCGTGCTTTAATGCTCCAGATCATGTGCTGTAGTTTATATTTTCTCTGCATATGCAGTGCTGTTTTGTCATTTTATCATTAGAATTAACATCTTTACAGTCTCGAATGGTTTGTCAGCTTTCTTCTCACTGACCTGTATGATCATATCGACTATGCAGCCATTCTTCCTAATTGTTAAAGTATATAGAACGTTATTTTTAAAGTAATCTGCTTCATAAAGCAGTTTTGTTTTTTACTTGCAATGTGGTTTATCTGAAGTGGAGGGGCTGTAGTTATTACTCAGACAGCAAACACTGTTGTTTTCAGTGAGGTAATCTCAAGATTCTTGTCTTTAGCAACAATGCCCTACAAATTCCACCAAACAAGTAAACAGTTCAGGATCCAAAATAACTCTCAACTGTCCAATTTTCTGCACAATATCCAGGTGTTTGCATCAGACATTTGATCTGTTCTTCATAAAATTTGTAGCTTTCTGCCAAATCATGAAGGACTAAAGTCACTAAATAATGATAGATATACGAGTTTTAGACTTCATATCCTCCATAAAATGCATGCTAATGCAAAACCTTTTATTCTAGCAACTTACTAAGTTTATTAGAGCAGTATTTAAAATCTGTCATAATTCTTGGGCCTTTGTCCACCTGTTAATTTTTGGCTTTATCCACATTTCTTGAGCTAACATTTTGAGATGTATGGATGTGAAACAGAATCCAATGAACATCTGTCCTGCAATTCATAGTATTACTCTAAACTCATAGAGTCCCTTGGGCAGCTACATTTAGATTTTCTGTAAGGAATGAGCTAAGAAGAGGTCCATATTTGCTAACATTAAGGCCTTGTGTCAGAAGCGTTACTACTGGTCAGCAGCGTAAAACTTTCCCAGCGAGCAGACTAGTACACACCGCCTTTCCCAACATGCACCACTCTTCTAATGCTCTCCAGTTTTTTCCTGCTGTCAGAATTGGTATGAGGAATGACCTTTGTCTCTTTTTTTCTGAAAAAAAAAATTTGTGGTAAATTTAAGGCTTCTGCTCAGACTAAGGATATATTTTGTTCTTCATCTGTTTTCAAATCTTCATTTGGGAAAGATATAGAAATGTTCTTATTTTCAGAGAATAGTTTCATTTTCTTTCATACTACATGTTTTGATATAGTCCCTCCTTTTGCTTGCAGTTTTCCAGAGTTATGTGTGTTCTTGAATTTCCAGCCCCCAATGAGCACATTAAGCCCTCAAAACTGATTAATATAAATTCTCAATATAAGTTGCTGCAGACGTTGTCAAGGAATTAATAAAACTACACAGTCAAGACACAAAAAGATACTTTATAGATTTTTATTAGCTGTTTAAATGGAGCACCATTTTTAAACAGCACACTCTTCTAACTGTTCTTTGACTGCCTTTTCCAAAAGTGTCAAGGAAGAAGAAATTAAAAACAAAAATCTTTAGTTATTCAGAAGAAGCACAATTTCCTTTCACATACAACACTACCTAAACATCTGAAACCATAGCTACTCAGTCCAGTGCGGATTCTGATACTGTTTCTTCACTAGAATATTTTTATCCCAGACTAGTTAAGAAGGATGGTAGTCAGACATCAGAGCCCTTAATATCTATGTCTATAAATGTATCTATCTATTAAAACTTTGCATGCCTGTCACACGAGCAAACCCTTCAAATCACAAAGATTCATAGAAAAATAAAATCTACTTTTTTGCAGGGGAAAACTCCCGCTCCCGCATACACCTGCTATTTATATATACCAACTCTGAGATCACAATAGTGTGGGGAAAGAGTAAAGTCCCTAATCCCCACTATACTGTAATTTTGCACCAAAAAAGTTGGCATGTGTGATGGGATGATTTATGCATCAAACTCATGACACTTCTCAGCATCCCTACCCCATGCATCAAACTTATGACACTTTCCAGCATCCCTACCCAATGCATCACATTCATGACACTTCCTAGCATCCCTACCCCATGCATAAACCATACATCACATTCATGACACTTCCCAGCATCCCAATGCCATGCATCACACTCATGACACTTCCCAGCATCCCTACCCCATGCATCAAACTCATGACACTTCCCAGCATCCCTACTCCATGCATCACACTCATGACACTTCCCAGCATCCCTAAACCATGCATCACATTCATGACACTTCCCAGCATCCCAATGCCATGCATCACACTCATGACACTTCCCAGTATCCCTACTCCATGTATCACACTCATGACACTTCCCAGCATCCCTACCCCATGCATCACACTCATGATACTTCCCATCATCCCTTCCCCTTCCATCAAACTCGTGACACTTCCCAGCACTGTCTCTAATGTTCTTCTTTCTGTTGTAGGCCTAGACAATATGGGTTTATTTTTTCTAGCACTAATAAAGCTGATGCTGGCATTCTATGTGCCAGTAATCTTGACATCAGCTTTCCCAGCTTTGGGCCTGACAATTTTTCTAGCGGCAATACCTTGGGCACCCCTGTATCATGTCTCCTAGGCAGTAGTAATCCCACTGTCAGGTTCCTTGTCATCCGTGATTCTGGCAGCATGGCTTGATTTTCCTGCTTGGAATTTACAACAGTGTCTATAATACACTGCTTCAGACCATCTATGTATCCTTCACTATAGGCTACAGGACTATGCTGTCAAACTTGGCAGACCCAGCAACCTACCCCTTTTCAACTCGTCCCAACCCCCATCAAGTTCTCTTTTCTCTCTCTCTCTCCAGCAAAAAGCGTGAATGACTTGAGACATACCTCCCTGGACTATATGAAGAGAGACATGATCAAGCTAGCTGAATATATGTCCCAGACAAGTATGTCCCTAGCCTTAAGCAGCATTCTACTGTCACCTAGAATGATGCCTCAGTACAAACAGAAAATAATGGACTTTAAGAATTGGCTTAGTTTCTGGTGTTGTTCCAAGGGGATACAGTACCTGACAGCCTGGGAAGACATGATCAACGAACTACAATGCTTTGCCAGAGATGGCCTGCATCTGTCTCCCTTGGCCTTCAGGCTTCTGGCAAAGGCTCTTGACTTTCCCATAATGCCTTTTTTAGGCAATGCCATGAGGTTAAAACTACCAACATGAAAATTTCATCAAAAAGCAAACTAAAAGTCATGCTGCTAAATGCTAGGAGTCTAAACATGAAACTGCACTCATTGCAAGCATTCTTAATGCTGGAAGATGCTGACATTTGTGCAGTTAAAGAAACCTGGTACAAAGCTACAGACAGCACCCCAGCCATACCAGCTTACTCATCCTATCATACAGTCAGACCCTAAACTGTGGTCTGCAAAGCAAAAGGAGGTGGAGTTTCAATATATATTAAAGACATACACACCTCCAGCCTGGACAAACAGTATGACACACAGGAGACACTCCAGGGTAAGTTAACAGCTGACAAGACCTCTATGCAAATTATAGCTAGCTACAGGCTCCCAACTTTGACTCAAGATGCCCACTCCACCTATCTGGACATCTTCAAATCTATCAAGATTCAACCCTTTACCATGATCCTGGGTGACTTTAACTATCCAACCAAAGATTGGAAGAATTACTCATGCCAAAACACAAATGCCCAGAGATTCCTTGCTTTCATTAATGCAAATGCCTTAGACCAGCAGGTCGACACCTCCACATGAGGTGATAAGATCTTGGACTTGGTATTAACCAACATGAATAACCACTGCAGCATCCCTACAGTGTCATCCTGCCTAATAACATCTGACCACAAAGTGCTCACTTTTGAAGTTACCATGCCTCCCCCCCGCAGCTAGGGTGAAACAAAAAAACTTCTCCAAAGCTTATTAAAACCTCCTGAGGGAAGGTATAAACAGTGTCACAGCTCCCTCCCCCTCCATAGGAGCTGGCACAAATGTCCAAACCTGCACCAAAATACTATATGAGCATTTATATAGCTGCATGGAATTAGGAACACCCAACAGGACAAAATCCTCCTCCTCAATGAAGTGTAAACCTGTCTGGTGGACATCTGCAATAAATACATTCTATAATAAAAGGAAAAAAATTGCTGTCCAGGACCAAGAAGGAGCAGATGCCTAATTGGAAGCAATCTCTCCTTAGCTGAACAAGCAAATAGTGAAATCCTCCAAAGCAACCTTCAAGTCCAAACTAGCCACATCTACTAAAGACAGTCATAAGGCCTTCTTCACATATGTCTGCAATCTCAAAGAAGAGCTCAGATCTGCTCAGAACTGGTGGTCAAGGACACCACATACACAAACGCCGTAGATATAGCCAACCTGCTGGCAGACAGGTTCAGTGAAAACTTCACCCCTCTGTCCCCCTATCAGTAAATCAAGACATCCCCAGCACCTGCCTCCCTTCCCCTTATCTCTAGGGAGAAAGTCATCACTGCCCTCTCAAAGACAAAAAATACAGCCTCTATGTGACCCGATAACATCCCAGGCTGCATCCTACATGAACTCAGACAGGAACTTGCAGCACCATTAGGCACCCTATTCAACCAAAGCCTGAGTACTGGCTTTGTCCCAGCCGAATAGAGGACAACCACTGTCATCCCTTTACACAAAGGTAAGGAAATTATACACGCATCAGCCTAACTAGCCTGATCTGCAAGGCCATGGACCGGATTATCATGGACATCATTAACATGGACATTGGCAAACTCCAGACACTTGATCCCACACAGCTTGGTTTCGTCAAAGGAAGGTCATGCCTGTTAAATTTGGTTGACTTCTTTGAGACAGATGAGGGAAGATGGTGCACACCATCTACCTTAACCTGGCCAAAGCCTTTGATACTATTCTCCACTTGGGTATAATAGATAAACTCTCTCAACTAGGCATCAATCCGTATATTACCAGATGGGTAAGAAACTGGCTCACTGATAGAATCCACCTCGTCAAAATAGGGGAAGCCACCTCAAGCAGTAGACCCGTAATGAGTGTGTACCCCAGGGATCAGTCTTGGGGCCTGTGTTGTTTGGGATATACTTTTATGAGGTGCAGGCCAAAATCAGTGGGCTATAGCTGACCAAGTCTGGAGATGACTGCAAGCTGGGTGCTGTCATCAGTTCCCCTAGTGATGTGAACATCCTCCAAGAGGGTCTCACTCAAACAAATGACTGGTGCCAGAAACATGGCCTCGAATTGAATACCAAAAAAATGCATCATCATCCCCTTTGGGGAGAGTGATGTTCTCACAAATTATCACATTAATAACAAAGTCCTAAGCATGCAATCAGTCATGAGGGACTTGGGTACCCAGGTTGATAGCAAACTGACTTTTGACCACCATATTGCCTCCATTGTATGGAAAGCTTTCTACATGGCCCAGACTCATTAGGCAGGGTGACTCACCCAGGGACAAGGAGGTCATAACATCCCTGTATTCTTCCCTTATAAGACCCATTATTGAATACAGTGCTCCTTTCGGCATGTACCTCATAAAGCACATGTAGCAGTTGGAGAGACCACAGTGACTCCTCACCAGCAGAATCCAGGGCCTCAAACATCTACTCTACACAGATGGGCTAAAAGCCCTCTCCATCTACTCAGCCTCATACAGACTCCTCAGAGGTGACCTGTGTCTGGCATACAAAGCAATCTCAGACTTTGCCTTGATGGGACTGCTGCATATCCGCAAATCAAGTTCCACTCATGTAACCCACACGTGTGACCTCACCCTGGTCTGTAGCATCAGTAGGACTCGTTGGTGGGACAGATTTGTTTCCCAGAGACTCCCCCTTCTGTGGAATAGACTCCATCTCAACATCAAGCTGAGTACCTCATTAACCCTTTTTAAGTGCAACCTAGATAACTGGATGGGGAACAGAAAATGCACCCCTGGGATTCCACCTGAGTCCCTGTTGGACAGGGGCATTGGGTGCTAACTTGTCAGAACATTGGCTAAATTTTTGGCTAGGCTGGTAAGGGCCTCAGGGCCAATAGCTTAGTACCTTCCTATGATCCTAAAAGGACACTGGAGATTTTAAAGTTTGAAATGCCCAAAAAGATGTCCCAAGGGTGTTTTTACAAGACAAAGACCTAGAGCCATAATTATAACTGCAGTGGAAGTCCTGGATGATGAAGAATGAGACAGCTTCTCCTCCTGGTTCCCAGACAGTGCCATATGTTAAGAGTTTCCCCAAACCATGCAGCAGCTGGGTCTGGCTTTCTGATCCCATCTTCTCCCCACAGTGCATAATGCAGAAGGCCTGACAATTCCTATCAAGCCTCCTGGATGCACCCTCCCTTATTGGACATCCATAAGGATGGCACAACAGTAGCATAGACAAGCCTTGTCACATTGACTTTGTAAGAAATTCATTTATATCTTGAAAAAAAAAATTAAGTCAAGTAGGAGGCCAAAGTACAATTCTGAAAGAAGCACTGAGTTGTAGCTCCTCACTGTTGTTGCAGTTCTTCTTAGGGTATGTCATTGTTTGCCTGATGGGAAGATCACCTGTCTAGTAGATCAGAGTTATTAATGTATAATTTCCTTAGTTGCAGTTTATAGTCTCACACTCACTTTTCCACCAAAATTACTTTCACTTGATTTCATATAGTTTTCTGCCCCATAATTATATAGTATCAATTACTTTTAACCACAAATATATTGCAGCAGTCAAAAGGACTTCCCTTTTTAAAAACACTTCATTAAAATAATAAAATCACAGTGATTAAGCATTTTCATCCTGAGTGCAAGTGGACTTTGACAGAATGTGAAGTCCTTTTGATTGGTGCAACATATTTGTGGTTAACGGTCGTTTTTTAGTTGCACCACTACACATATTTGTATCATTAGTATCAATTACTTTGTCATGTGACTACTAATACATTTCTTCCTTGCCATGCGCATGGAACATTTTCCTGTAGTTTCTCAATGAATTAATTACACATTCTCCAGCATAATCCTGGCTATCATATATTTTTTTGTTACTTTCTGCACAAATTTCTTTTATTGCAGGAGTAGTAGCTTTTTTGATTGAAGATGACTCCAGCATACATAGGCCTTTGTTGTCAAAGTTTTGTTATATGTCTATAGCAAGTTACTAGGCATGCGGTCCAGGAAATGATTGAGAAACGTAGTCCACAAATGTCCTAAAATACTATTTGGTTAAATGGCTTGATCAGAGTTTCACAACAGGAAGCAGCTCATTTATCTCGCATAGTCTTACTCCTCTGTGCGTTTTGCTAGGTTGTTACTTATTAATCACAGCAGCAAAATGTGCATTAATGTAAAACCAATATATAGAGATGGGAGCCCTGCTGACCATGTCTTGTTTTACTTGCTGCTTGAATACAAAATTCCACTTGTGTGAATGCAAGCATACTGCACATATGATTTAATTACACACATAACAGCACATAAGAGACAGGGGCTTCATCAGGGATACTGATGCTAATGCAGTAGCTCTCCCATGTAGTGCAGACACTTATTCACAGGCCTCATATGTTACCTCTAGGCTATTTAGGTGGTCTTAGTAAGTCACTAAGTATGACATCCATAAAAAGGGATAAGGATAATAACTAAATTGCATACTTGTATATTGGTTCCCATTCATAGAGTGTAACTGATGTAAATACAGTAAAGTAGTTTCCTGAAGGAGGCAGTAGTATATTGGATTCTGTGTCTGAACATTACTGTCCATGTTCTTTGTCCAAGAGTGTTGGTTACAGTAGGGACATCAAAGTTTTTCCATTATCTTTGCTTTAATGGTATACTGTGAAAGATCACTAGATCTAGAGCAAACTGATTGATTGCCCTGGTCTATTTAAGGTAGAATAGGAGACACGAAGTTTGTAAACTTCTGAGCATGTAAGTAGTATAATGTGGAGGTTGCTTTTGGTATTTGCAAGAATGGCACAATTTGAATGCAGATATCCTAGACTTAAAAAGTCTTCTATATATTCTGTATATTTTGATTGTTCTAACTAGGATGACTGCTAGGAAGATGTAGAACAATGGTGAAGTGATGACTCACACATTTGGCTCCATTTTGATTATTGAATGGGTTTTTCTTGGAACCATTGTGGAGAATATGTCAGCAATTTTGTCATGTGGAAGCTTCATGATCTTTTTTATTTTAGCATGGTAATCAAATCTCATCAGCAACATCCATTGGGCTATAACATTAGCAAATATCATTTCTGTGTTTCAGCCAATGAGATGGTGCAATTTAGCAACTGGATTTTGAAGAGGTTTAGAGAACACAGGTAAACATTTCCCAGCATGTAAAAAGTGTCAGTTTCTCAAACGTTTACATATATTGACTTATCTTCCTCAATTTCTCAAACATTTACATATATTGACTTATCTCCCTCAGTTTCTCAAATGTTTACATATATTGACATCTCTGTTTTTGAATATGGCAGTGATAACATTCTTTGTATCTTCTGAATTGTTTTTATTGTTCAAAGCTTTCTATTTTTGATGGCACATCTTAGCTTTTTAGAAATGCAAGAGTAAGCAGCGTATTCTCTAGCAGGTTGCTAAGGGATAGGATCAGCTTTGATATCTGCTGTAGACAACTAAATTTAGGAGTGTCCCAAAATGTTCCTTCCATCTGTCTTGAATCAATGCATATGTTTTTGAAATACCAGGCAGTTCTGTCATTAAAGAAGAGTAGTACCATATGACCTAGGAACATAAATACCCCTTTTAACCCTGAAAAAGCTTTACATGCTCTATTTGCTTATGTCTGTTATGGACAGTCTCATTGGTCTGGTTTTACGAACATTTGTTTTTGGGCACTTGATCTCCTCTTGAGATTCTGCTTTATGCTGCTGATACAAAAGTTGCCTTTTCATTCCATGTCTTATCTTACCAAACAGAGTCAACTCTTATTTTTCATCAGTTAGTCCCTGAATTGCAGTATATTTTTTCTCAACCTTTTGGATAATACATACAGTGGATTCATTACATGCTGAGTGGTTGGTAGTATTTAATTTCTTTCACTATGTGTCTGTTACTACCTGATCAGACAAATGATTGGTGCCATATAACCATGGTCTAAAACTAAATGTGAAAAAATGCATTATATTACCCTTTGGGAAGTCAAATACCCCTGCAAATTACAACATCAGTAGCACACCCATAAGAGTAGACTCAGAGGTGAGAGATCTAGGTACACAGATAGATAGTAGCCTGAACTTTGACTACCATGTGTCCATAGTGGTGAGGAAGTCCTTCTATGTGCCACAGCTTATAAGTAAAGGTGTGGCATGCAGATACAAGGAAATTATAGTCCTGCTGTATTCAGCCCTCATTAGACCAATAATTGAGTACAACGTGCCATTTAGAATGTACTTGACTAGGGACTTACAGCAGCTGGAGGGACCTCAGAGGGTCCCCACAAATAAAATACAGGGTGTAAACAGCATGTCCTATGCAGATAGACTTAAAGCCCTATCCCTTTATTCTGTCTACTACCAACTTTTACTGGGTGGCCTATGTCTGACCTACAAGACACTCACCCCCCCCCCGTATGGAGCTGCTTCACATCTGCAAGTCAAACAGCACAAGGGTCACCCAAACTAGAGATCTAAACTTAGTCAGTGACTCAAACAAAATATGCTGGAGAGACAGATATGTGTGTCAGAGATTGCCCCGTCTTTGGAACAGGCTTCTTATTCACATTAAGCAGAATCCTTCCCTGGCTCTCTTCAAACACATTTTGGCTTAATGAATGGGGAAATCACAAATTCATACCTGGTCCAGTGCCTATGTCTCTTATGGACAGGGGTAAGCAAGAAGATACTCAAGGCATAGGCAAAAAATCTATGCCATCCTCTTGGCCCTAGGGGGCCATATATTTAGTTAAATTGGGTTATATTGGCTATGCTTGTAAGGGCACTTAAACCATTAGACTAGTAATCTCCTATGAATTTATGAAGATACGGTTGTAATAGAGACTGTGGCTTGGACAAATTGCACAACATTCTTGTAAAATAAATGGCCTTTAATCTAACCTGTGTTTATTTTTTCTGCATTTTTTACTTCCTTTACCATTTCTGAACACAGCAAGTATACATGATAGATCTGATGAGGTGATAATCCATCCAGCTGTCATCATTGTCTCTTATGGCACACGTAATGCAGTACACTTACAACCACAAGTTCTAGCAAAGATACAGTCAAAGAGGTTCCAGTGTTTGGAATGACTTTGTCTGCAAGTAGTCCTAAAAAATGGTCCGTCTGAACACCAGACTATAATAGGTTCATAAGTTGGTACTAAGCTTTCAGCCCTAGGGCCTATACAAGCCTAGCCATAACAATTCCCTGGCTATTTCTTCCAACACTATTTACTTCCCTGGAGCCCTGTCCAGCAGGGCGACTGACGTGATCCCCGGGGTGAATTTCCTTTCTCCCATCCAATCGTCAAGGTTCCTTTTGAAGAGTGCCAAAGAGGCACTCTGCTTGACATGTATGGGCAATCTATTCCAGAGTCTGGGGAGTCTCTGGGTCAGGAACCTAGCATGTTTTGTTTATTGTGATGACAAGGTTTAGACCCCTGGAGCGTGTGGCTCTGAGGGATTGGGAGTTCTTTAAGTGTAGCATGTCCAACAGCTCTGGGTTTGACATGGCCTTGTATGTTAAGCAGAGATCACCTCTGAGTAGACGATTTGCGACAGAGTATAGCTGGAGTTTTTTAAGGCAGTCAGCATAGGGCATCTGCTTTAGGCCTGTGATTCTTTTAGTGAGGTATTTTGGTGGCCTTTCCAGTTGTTGCAGATGTCTTGAGAGGTACATACCAAATGGGGATTGTATTCTATAATGGGTCTAATGAGGGATGAGGACAGTGGGACAATGACCTCCTTTTTGCTGGATGAAAAGCCCTTAGTGATGAGGTGTGCCACATAGAAGGATTTCCTGACTGTTGTGGCGATGTGGTTATCGAAGGTGAGACCACTGTCCACCTGTGTCCCTAAGTCTCTTATCACACTTTTGGTGTTTAGTGTACTGCCACCTATATGGTAATTCACAGGTACATTTTTTTCCCAAAGGGGATAACTATACATTTCTTGGCATTGAGCTTGAGCCCATGGCTCTGGCACCAAGCATCTGTTTCTATAAGGCCCTTTTGTAGAGTATCCACATCATTTGGGGATTCAGTAATGGTTCCCAGTTTGCAGTCATCTGCGAACTTTGTTAGCCAGAGTCCCTTAGTGTTGGCCTGTACTTCAGAGAAGTAGATGCCAAACAAGAGCGGTCCCAGGACTGAACCCTGAGTTACTCCACTTGTCACTTGTCTGGAGCTGGATTTGGAGTCAGCTACTTTTACAGTGTAGGTTCTATCAGTAAGCCAGTTAGCAACCCATTGGGTGACATTGGTATTAATGCCCAGCTTAGTAAGTTTATCTATGATTCCAGCATGGGGGATGGTGTCAAAGGCCTTGGCAAGGTCTAGATAGGCTGTGTGAACCACCTTACCCTTGTTCTTGACTCTGGAGACTGATTCGAAGAAGTCAATCAGGTTCAGGAGACAAGATCAGCCCTTCACAAACCCAAACTGTGTGGGGTCCAGTGTTTGAAGGTTGCCAATGTCTTTGTTTAGAAGTTCCATGATAATACACTCCATGGCCTTGCAGATAAGGCTTGTCAGACTGATGGGACAGTCATTTCTGGGATCCAAGGTGGATCCCCCCTTGTGGAGTGGGATAACTGTAGCTTTGCGCCACTCAGTAGGCACAAAACCTGAGGTGAGGCTATGACTAAACATGACACTTAGGTGAGGTGCCAGTTCATATTGTAGTTCATGTAGTACACAGCCCGGGATGTCATCTGGTCCCATGGATGCTGTAGTCTTAGTTTTGGAGAGTGTGTTTTTTACCTGTGTGTCCGTTATTACCGGAATTTGGCAATCTTCCGGTATTGAGATGGGCCATTTAGGGGGGTGAGAGGGGGGTGAAGTTGGCAATGAATTGATCTGCCAGGATATTGGCAATATCCTTGGGATCAGTATATTTAATGCCATTCTGTTTTAGCTCAGAGCAGATCTGAGCATTGATATTTAGATTCTTGAAATAGTTATAGAATGCCTTGTGGTTGTCTTTGGAATCTTTGGCAGTTTTATTTTCGTAACTAGCTTTGGAGGATTTTATGAGGGATCTCAGTTTCTTACTGAGGCTGGTAAGGGAGATTTTTGCATCCTGGGATTTTCCTCATTTCTGCAACAGTTTCTTCCTTTTGTTGTAAAGTTTGTTTATGGCAGGGGACCACCAGATTGGCTTCCTTTTTTGGATGAGAGCATCTTGGTTCTATTTGGGATGGCACGATTCATGCATGAGTGGATGTGCTTGTACAGTGCCTTTGTGTAGGATTCAGAAGTTGAACTTTCAGTTCCCGTCACTTCTGACTTGATTAATTCATGTATTTTATAATTACTAAATTATTTTTGAAGTTTGGTTTCCTACCCACAATCCATCTAGATAGTTTAACAATGAAGAATCATGAAGAATGATCTTTTCTTCTGTATTGGTGTTGTTAGCACGTTGTCAGAATTGTTGTAGAACTCTGCCATGACATCTCTACAAGCATTATGAGCTGGGCATAAATGTTGATGGCAGTGAAATGGTGATTGCTGCTGAGCCTGAGGTGGAAGGCTATTTGATATTTATCAATGCCAGTGTGGAAATCAGAAAACTGGTTAATGCACTGGTCCTTGTCGGCAATGCCAGCAACCTAGGAATGTTGTTCTTTAGCAGGCCTTGCTTTGTGAAAATATGTGAAATCTCTTCTCTGTTTTCTCAAATGAATTTTATCTGGTTTTATTTTTTACTATTTGCACCAACTTGTTTCTACTTCAGAGCAGTGCATGGTGTCCAGTGAAACCAGGCAGGAAGTAAGCATGTACACTGCCTCTCACACTATCCTGCTCTCATTCGCTTTGGGAAATTAACTCCCTGTGTCTGCTAGCTGTGGCCTAGAAGTAGGATTTTCTACAGCTGCTGACCATAGTCATAGAGCCCATAAATTCTGTTGTGTACATACTGTTTTATTGTGGTGGGTGACTGGTTGTGAAGGTAAGAGGCGAGCGCTGCCAGTTACTAAGCTCTTTTATTTGGTGATGATGTGGGTGGATATTAGTTGGGTTTGACAGTGAGCTCTCTAGTGTACGAGAAAATGTGACACTGATGAGTAGCTTATTTTTCCATAGTTAGTAGTGACCTAGGGTGTTGCTGATGTCCCCGGAGATATATATTTAAATTGGGGTTAGGAGGATGCAGTGGTATTGCAATTACATTCTCTTTTTACCATTTTAGTACCTGTGTATTGAGTATCTTGTTTATTATGTTTGTCACTTCATAATACAGCCATTAAAGCCTCTGTCTTTCTGTGTAAAACATGATACAGTGAGTAGTATTAAGTATCATATTAGCTGAGCAGATGTGGAGTTTCCAGAGTTTCAAGAAACATCTAGTAATACATGAAGTGTACACAGAGCCATCAGCAGATGCTGGGATCCACAACCATTAGCATTCTATATGAAGTTACAAAGCATGTGCTTCTGCAGTAAATTTGATCAGACTTGCATTCCAGTTTTATATGCGTGGCTTAGAGCCTATTTCTTTCTGTAATGGTCATGCACATTTAGGAAACCATTTTGTAATGACTTCAGAGATGTTGTCTCGGTGTTGCTAGAAGGTACTAATTTTGCAATATGGCAACTTAAGATAGAAAGTATTCAGAAGAAACGCGGATATTTCAGTGTTGTACAGGAAGTACCAGTCTGATACTGTGAGCGAAAGTGGAGACATCCATGGGCATGAAGCTTATGGGGAAAGGCAACCAAGTTATTGAAAGAATAGTACAGTAAACCTTAGATACTGTCCTCTGAAAAATCAAGATAATATCTTTTAAATGCATGATGAACTCAGAGGGCACAAACATTGTAAGATGAGATGACTGGATTTTCATTTATAAATGCTTGCCAGCCAAAAATCTGTGTACTTCTGCCTCTTAGTAAAATTAATTAATGTATGTTCAGTTACTGTTGACATTACCCGACTATTTTCTGTAATTATTACTTTCTAGGTGTCCAGCAGTTGCTGAAAACGATGCTTACTCACATTGCCCAGAGTCTGAATTGATAATACATTTATTCTTGCACTTCTGTTTTATATGTCATAGGCATCTTTTTTGGCTCATAATTATTATTTTCAGATACTTAAACCTAATGTTACATTCCCTCCTCCCTGCATTGATGTTAAGAATGATAACCTCATTAGTCTTGTACTTTGTAATTTCTTTTACAGTGCCAATAGTATTTTAGTTAGTTTTCTCTTCCCTTGCAGTCCTTTGAGCTTAATAAAATGTAAATTCTGGAAATCCACACAGCGTTTTACATGCAACAATTTTAATAATTGGTTTTGTGTGTCCCTTTGCCAAGTCATGCTTACTGTCTTTTCTCTGTACAGATGTTTTTTTATGTCATGCAATAGGAATATCTCAGGGCCTTTTCCCCAGTAGTATTGATTTAGAGTTGATGTTAGGGTGTGGGGTATAACAACATATCTGCAAACCATCTTGAGGTCTGTTTTCATTGTATTTGTAGCAAGCTTGTTTGCAAATATCAGAATTAGCACACCCAAGTTATTGTATCACACTTCTGGACGATAATGGGGAATACTGGACCTCACGTAAGTGCAAATCCAGAATACCGAATGAAGTGGTTATGCAAAGTCCAGTGTTCTCCATTATTACCTGAAAATGTTACTGCCTCTAAATATGATAAAAGTAAAAAGCTCTTCATTATTGCTGAGGATTATCTCCTGGGTGTCCATGACATTAATTAAAACATTCTTAACACTGAATGCATATCCTGTCCTTCAAATGTGGAACAGTGAGGAACATGGACTTTTTAAGTCTCAGAATGAGGAACATTCCTCATAATGAGGTCACTTGGGAGGCATGAGTAACAATAATGAGTTTTCTATCTATTATTTTTAGCTTTGCCCCTGTTTATTGAGCAAAGAAGTTGAGAGCTGTGGCCGAGATGATATGCAGCAGCTCCTAGATGTTACATAACTGCCATGATATTCTGAGAGCTACACAAAAACACTGGTGTGGTCTAGTGTTCTCCATTATTGCCAGGCCCTCCTCTACCTTGAGTCAGCTTAAGGATTTTGAAACCCAGGTACTAAATCTCACTGACAGTATAAAATAGGCCACACAGCTACTGTGATATTTTGTTCTTCTTTGCATTACATAGAGGCACACAATTTCAGGTCAGTGCTATACAACAAATTGTAAGACGCGATGCTTTATAGTATTTAAAAGCAACTACAACTGCAAAGTTTATTAATAATAAACTTCGAATCTCCTGAGCCAGTGAGTTGTAGTCAGGTGTCCTACATTGTTAAATGAAAACACAGTTATCAGCCTTACACAACTTAATTTCTTTTCTGTTTTGGCAATCTAATAAGCTCCCTGACAGTAAAGAGTATGTGGTCTTTCCTTTCATAGTCACATATTAATTATCACCACAGTTTAAATAATTAATTTGGATTCATTTTCATATTTTTTTTTCTTTACTCACTGTTTTAAAACTATAATATTTCATTAGGAATGGACTTATGACTGTGCTTTTGTAATTAATATGCTTTGAATGAATTGAATTCTAATTTACATACATGCAGGTAAGTGAACACTGATTGCATTTATTTGCATATGCATAATGAAGCCTATCACCACTATTCATACATTTTCTTTTCAGGAGTGGCTGCCCAAAATATCTTCATCCATCCATCTAATGCTGTCATACCTATTTTCAATTCACTAATCATCTTTGCTGATACATATTCTGCTTTCTAATTAATCTGATGTGCACAAACAGATTCATTAATATCTTATTATGGAGAGATGGTTAAATCCTCTTGACTGAAGAAGAAGAATGTTTTCAATATAACCAGCAAATTAAAACACACTTTTCAGTAAATGTGTGTCAGAAAGTCAAGTAAACTCTTTAATAATTAAATGCACTTTACTGAAATTAAGTAGGAACGGGAAGAAAGTGTTGAAAAATAAATGCAATTTCTCTTCGTGGTTAAGCTACACGAATCTAGGATGTAGAAAAGAATGTAATAGGCTAGAAATAAATCTGTAGATGATGTTATTGCATCATTTGCACTTTATCAGGTGCCGTTTATTTAAAGATCAAAACCTAGAAGAGCACTAATTCATGTACATTAATTGTACAAAAGCCATGTCAGTCAGTGAGGCATAAATGCAATCACAACTGTGTGTGTGTGTGTGTGTGTGTGTGTGTGTGTGTGTGTGTGTGTGTGTGTGTGTGTGTGTGTGTGTGTTTCAGTAAGTAGTTACTTAATGTATTTTCAGGTCTCAGAAAGCATTGATCCAATATTATGTTATTCTGTTTTCTTATAATATTTATCCTTAGATAAACATGAGGCCAATACTTTTTGCCTTTATACTTACAGTCAAGCATGTATAAACATAGAAATGATATTTGTTGAAATATAATAAATTGTCTGATTCAGTTATTAAATACTATAAGAAAAAGGCACACACTAGTGCACAACTGGAAATGCCTGATGGAAGTGATCGCCCTAAAGAACTTTTTATCCTATTGAATTTTGGACTGTAACCAGATGCATATTTATTTCCTTTATTGTCATGTTATAATGATTGGATTGCATATAATGACAACTACTGCCTATTTATTCCTAACATCCTCATAGGTAAAATTGTCTTGATCCAATCCCTTTATGCAGATCTAGATCATTAAGTTCAAGCAATAACCAGTGTTTTAAAACAACAGTTTAATGGCACCCAAAACAGAATGATACAATATATTTAATTTACTCCACTGACAGACATTGCAAACAAAAACATGAGGATAATTAAAGTAGCAGAAAGCAATGGGTTAGCAAGTACTTTTCTTACTAGTTTACCTGGAAGTAGACATGAAATCATTTGAACAGATTTCCTAGCTTCAAAAGAAGAGATACATTTTCTTTGTGCCTTTTTTAAGTAATGTATCAAGCTATGTTTAATGTAATACTGCATTTTATTTATAGTTATTTATGTACAAGCGTGTCTAATAAAATGAGAAAAAGGTAGTCAGATAAAATACAAATTATATAAAATATTTACATACGGTAGATCAGAAAAGTAAACCATTAAAATACTATGTGGTGTGGTATAGATTGCACTACCATCTGTTAGAAGGTCCTTTTCAATAATACAGTTGCTTTCCTCTCCATACTCAGCACTGCTGAATAAGTGACCATCTGGAGAATGATTATTAACAAGATGCAAAGGGAGACCATGCTGTGCTGTACATTTATAGTGAGAGCATACAGTGCAGTACATTTACAGTGAGACCATACAGTGCTGTACATTTACAGGGAGACCATACTGTGCTGTACATTTATAGTGAGACCATACAGTGCAGCACATTTACAGTGAGACCATACTGTTCTGTACATTTACAGTGAGACTATACAGTGCTGTACATTTACAGTGAGATCATACTGTGCTGTACATTTACAGGGAAGACCATACAGTGCAGTACATTTACAGTGAGACCATACTGTGTTGTACATTTATAGTGAGACCATACAGTGCAGTAGATTTACAGTGAGACCATACACTGCTGAACATTTACAGGAGAACATACTGTGCTGTACATTTATACTGAGACCATACAGTGCTGTACATTTACAGGGAGCCCATACAGTGCTGTACATTTACAGTGAGACCATACTGTGCTGTACATTTACAGTGAGACCATACAGTGCTATACATTTACAGTGAGACCATATACTGCTGTATGTTTACAGGGAGACCATACAGTGCTGTACATTTACAGTGAGACCATACAGTGCTGTACATTTATAGTGTTGACAGAAAATTTCCTTCAGCCGCAGTAACAACAAAATATGTAGCTGGGCAGTATGGCCAGTACTGGTGACAGTCTTTCTGAGATGAGCCCAGATTGGAATACAAAACAACCTCCATGAAAGCAAAAGTATACAGTTAGAGCACCAATTCTGCCTTTTCAGGACATGATCGTTTCATTCTGAGTACATCTATCAGTGTTGTTATATACAGAACCCAGATGCTTGGAATGGGTATGTGAAGTGATAATTCTATTACATGGTTGGTTTTGATTACCTGATTACTTTATACTCCTTACCCCTTTTTATCTCACACTGGCTATACCTGTACTATTATCCCTCCTGTATTTCCTTTTAAGAGCAGTCCAAATGTAAACACTGTATTGCATCTGTCAGAAAACAAAACTAACATACCATAGTCTGCAACAACAATTTCAGCTGTGATGATAAATCCCTTATTGAAACTTGTCACTCACTGGTATCCTTCTGTGGTCTGATAGTTATAGTTAAAGTAACAGTAGTTATGGCTGTCTGCCTCTGTGACCCCTCTACAAAGAGTAGAATTCTCCAGCAGCTGCAAGCAGATCATGGCATACAAAGACACACACACAAACACACTCACCTACTCACATATATGCGCAAAATAATACCACTAAAAGTACTTTTACTCAGCATCACTTCCGGAGAACAAAAGCTCAAGTGACAACAACTTTCTTAGGTACTTTTCTCTCTCATCCTTTAAAAATATGAGACTATTTTACTTTATGACCTTAAAGTAAACAGGCTGATCTTATATTATACTTTAATGAAAAATATATACTTTAATGGTCAGCTTTGCCTAATGTGTCAGCTTACTTGTATAAACTTAACATAAGGTTCCTCTTTGTTCTGGAGCCATTTCAAACTATATAAACTGACAGAGAAAAGGATTTTTTTTTTTTGGTTTGTCTTGATGCCATAGGCATCCATTTTCTATCCCTGTACTGAAGGTTCAGTCCTTTCATGTGTATCTTTCTAGTAAGGCTTACATTGTCAAATTCTACCTGATATACTTCAGAAACCAGTTAACCATGATGTCATCTGACAGGTACTGTATATGATATTAACTCTGGCTTTTCCACTTTTAAAAATATTAATAGTATGTGTGATAATTTTGTCCCCTTAAAACTGAATGTTGGGAGGTTCCCAAGCATTTATAACCTCAAAAGAAGGCGTAATATATGACTGACACAAACTAAATAAGGCAAAAATTCTAGGCAAATAAGATAAGTTAGAGATTTTTCCATTACTCTAGATATAAATGCGTATGGACCTTCAAATGTGTAGGATTCTTTCACATTACCCTGGAGATATAGTTGAAGTTTTTGAAAAAATATTAAAAAAAAAAACCTTCTAGACAACTGGAATTTCTCCTAATTCATTCTACTGTAAAGGATTAAACATTCAGTTAAGTACAGTATGCTTAAATTCTGAATTTGGCAAACTGACTGAAATTCATAAAAATTCAGTTGGAGTGTGGGGGCCATTATAAAGCAGGGTTCTGTCTCTGTTATGATGCACAAAACCCCCAAAGTTGATAATAAGTACTAACAGTGGTTCAGAAGCACTGCTATCTGCATGTGGGGTGTGAAAGTGAAAATCTTTCAAAGACAAAAAATACAGTTTAGTTTTAAACTGTTCCAAATGTACCTTTGGTTGAATTTTCAGCTACTTTGGTCATTCTGGAAAGTTACTTTCAGCCTAGTATTCTCATTTGTGGCCCTCAGCCACAACATTTCCATGGAAACATTTTCAGTGCAGTTCTTGGCCCTTGTCAGTCTTCCTCTCCCATCAAAAATAGCCTTTCTGTAACCATCTATTTGCCTGGCCACTTCTACTCTCATTCTTCACCATTTGAGATTTCTGCATCCCCCTAGTATGAACTGTTATAGGCTAAGGCTGTTAGCAGCAATTTTGCCAAATGTAGACTTATTGGCCATTTTAAAGGAAGTCCTCATCACCTGATCCACTGTTTTCTGTCATTATCTTTGCTTGATTTGCTGCTATCTAGAAAAGAACAGTAATCAGTGCCTTCTAGAAAAGCAGTAGGTACAACACTCTTAATTTCAGATATGCTTTTATATCTTCTCCCTAAACAATATCTGGTTTGTGCTGCCTCTGATCAACACCAGCAAAATTTTTATAAGTATCATATGAAAATAATCCAAAGGGAACATATCTATTTTTGTCATAAGTTAACAAACAAACAAGATGTATTTATTGAATGGGTGTTGCATTTACTGAAGTTTTAAAGTACACAAAACAATACATCTCCACTGCTTCTACTCGATATTGTTTGCCACATACACCTTTGCCAGGTCACTTCAGATTGGTTCACTATTTCACTGCAAGATCCCTACAAACTAAGACTGATTCAAATTATGAGTGAGTTAACCAAACATATCAGGTAGGTGAAAAGTAGTAAATAAGCAGGGCACCATTATTTCATTAAATCTGTTGTGGATTCCCACAGAGTCAGCTAGATCTTCCTGGACCTCAGTAATTTCATTAATTTTGCTGCTGGGTCTTGAATATAGGACATCTCATTTTAGAAGTTCTATATAGAACCCTCTGAATATGTTAATCTTAATGGAGTCTGCTGATTGTAATTAGTACTACTGAGGGTCGCTTATTTTCAGGAAGTATGTTGTTGGGTACTGTTATTTTATTACTCATAGAAGGGCTCTGTGTTCATCTGTGTTCTTCTAATTTCACTAACACTTTTAGACTTATATAGCTTCTAGAATTTATAATATTTTAATTAATCTCAGACTCTTTAATCTTGCCATAGGCTTGTAGCTTATTTAATTTAGCAGCTTCTGTTTTTTTTAAGTCTTTTCGGAGCTGTTCATTCTGTTTAACTCTGTTGTGGACTCTGTAAAACTTAAGTCCTATAATGAATGTCATGACCCCATTAAAGGACAACTACATCCTAAGTACAACATTTCTTCCTCCCAGACTGTATTTTCCTTCCTATAAAATTATTCATGTACTGCCACATTTAAGTATGATATTACTTAGCTTTTTGCTCCCTTTCTGTGGCATTTCTGCGTCATTCATTTTCCTCACTATACAATAGTGTCTTGCAGTACTTTTATTTAGGAATGAATCTCCAGGGCTCTCGAGTCATATTACATGTAACACGTAAGGTTTTTAACCTTGGTAAAGCCCACATTTGAAGGTATTTGTTGACATTCTTTCTTTTTCACTTACAGGGGCCATAGACCTACTGAGTCTCTTTGGAATCACATCAGTTTTACTGCATACTCTGATATACAATCATCTTTAGGTATCACCGTTACAACTGCTTTCTTCTAGCATGCTGGTACTTCTCCTCCTCTTAAAATACTGTTAAACAAAACCTTCCAGATCTTTATCATTTTTTTCCCTCCTAGCTTCCAAACTTCCACAGGAATACCATCTATTCCTGGAGACTTTCCTGTAAATTGGTTATACATAGCCATTTTTATTTCATCTCTTCCTATCCTAACTGTTAGTAATTGAGCATAATCTACCTCTAACCTTGGCATATTTAATTCTTCCATAAACATTTCCATTTGTACCTTTTCTTGATTTCCATATTTCTCTGCTTTATACAAACTTTCATAAAATTTCCAAAGTATTTCTAATACTTCCACATGATCTCTTGTTATCTTCCTTGTTATAGACTCCCTAAGGTTGGTCACAGCTCTTTCCACTTTCTGTTGCCTGATTAGTTGTGATAAACATTTTTGTGCTCTAGAATTATTTTCAAAAACAGTTGTTTAACAGAAATCTTTCTAAACTTGTGCATATTTTCAAGGCAATCCCTTATTTTCTGTTTAGCATTCCTCCTATTTTGCAATACTTTAACATTTGTCAGTCCCTCTAAATAATTATTGTTACTTCTTAACCATATCTCCCTTTCCTTTAATTCTACCCAAGTTTTAAACTCCACTTTAATTTTATCCCATGTTATAGCTATATTTTCAGAAGAAATTTCTGTTTTCTCTAGTAGCTCCTGAATTAATTCCAAAACTCATTCCTTAAATTCCTTTCTTTTTACCCAATGCGGGAAAGCGCCAGTGTCTCATTTATATTTCATTACCTTACATTTTTATTTTATTTATTATTGGTGCATGACCTGAAATAGTTATTGGGTGCATTTCAAGACCTTCAGTTAAATGCACATGTTCCTGGGAGATATAAATTCTGTCTAGCCTAGCCCAGTTTTTGTATCTTGGAGAATAATATGTCAATACACTCCGAACTCCTAGTACCGAATGCACATCTTCCATGCCAAACATTTTCATAAATGTCATCTACCCACCTTTGTTATATTTTCCCTTCTAGGCCCCCCAGGCACATGTTCACTGTTGCAAACCAAATTCCAGTTTCCACCTATAAGTAATATTCCTTGCTGAAAGCTGATTATTTCTCCCAGAATTTTCTTAAGCTCCATTATAGCAGTTTTAGGTGGAATGCAAATGCATGTCAGTATAATCATCCTCCCTTGTTATTAGCCCTTTAGTACTATATAGCTTCCAATATTATCTTTTTTCCTCTTTTATCACTACTGGAACTCCTCTTGCAATTAATATAAGTACTCCTTTTTTCCTTTGCCCCAGGTATTCCTCTGAATAACCATCCTGAAAACCTTTCTTTATTAAATTCACTTCAGTTCTTTCTGGGAGTATCTTCTGTAGCATAGCTATTTGCACTCTACATTTTTTAATATAGTCCACTAATCTTTCTTTTTTATATTTATCTGCAAGACCATTCAGATTGTAAGACATTACAGAAATCATCATTTTCTTATATAGTTATTATTACCACCTTTTATGTATAACTGTTTTTTTGTTAAATGTCAAATTCCAACTTTTATGTTACATGCATATACTGTTTATACTGTTCGGCAGGTTGGTCTTTTATACAGTTGTTTCTTGTCATATCCATTTCAGTCTATGCCACATCTTACATAACTTTTTGTTTTTTTGAAAGTCCTCAAACAGAAACCCCAACCCCCCAAAACCTATCAACTTAACAATAACACACAAAACTATGTACATCTTCAAATACTGAAGCATTTACTTCCTAATAAGAACAAACATTATAAGTTTATAGCCGCACAGACAGGCTTGAGTTAACCAAAAATAATGGTTAGTCATGCTAAGATGCATGGTGCAGCCTGTGCTATTAGTAAGTGCTATTTGATTTTTTTCTGTCTTTATAACTCTCCCAGCTGAGAAAACACTTGAATGCTTTCAGTAAAAACTTTCTCCAAGCCATTTTTTTATCAAATTGTCATCTAGTGACATGCAAACCAGACACAAAACTGCTAAGGATACATTGTTTACCAGAAAAAAAGCCTTATAATATTCAATATTCTTTTTGATTTACATGCTTTGTAATAAACGTGTTACTTGGTAATGCCTAGGGTCTTAACCCAGTCATTTACCTATGCAAGCATGGGAAAAGGCACACTGATTTTTCTTTTGTCATACTCTCTTAACCAGACATTTCCTTTCTCTCTCTCCTTCCTCTCCCTCTTTTTTATTTTATTTTTCTTAGATTGCAATGCCTACATTTCTTAAAACTGAACAAAGAAAAAGAGAGAAGGGAAAAAAGAAAAAAAAAAACACCTGCTTATATCAGTATCTCCATTGCATTTAAAAAAAAGAAGAAAACTGAGAAATTTTTATTTCAAGTCTAATTGCTTTTGTCTTATCTCTCCCAGCTGGGAAAACCCCTGAATGCTTTCAGAGAACATTATGTCATAGCCAGTTTGTCTTTTCTTTTTCCCACAGTCAGTCCCCTTCCACCAGTACTTCTCCAGTTTCAATTTATCAGATTGTCTCCATGGAGACATGAGAACCAGACAGCCAGTTTGTCTTTATCAGATTGTTTCTATGGAAACATGAAGACCAGCTGCAGAATTGCTACTAAGTATATATGCATTTGCTAGAAAAAAAGCCTCATAAAATTCAATATTATTTTTCATTTACTTGCTCTCGCTTAAAACTAGTCAATCTAAAGTCCTTAATCCAGTTATTTCCCCATGCAAGAATGATAAAAAGCGCATTCATTTTAACTCTGTCATGCTTTTTTAACCAAAATCTCACAGTAAGTTACTGGTTTTATTATTGCTTTTCTCTAGTGCCCAAATCGTATCTCTGCTTCTTTTCCAACTTACTCTCCAGTCTTCTAGTCAACTCTTGTGCTCCCTTCCTTCTCTCCAACATTTTCCATTGAAATACTGGAAAATTTTTACAGGTACAGTCTCTCTGTGGTCTTTATTACCAAAACAGCAAGAAACAGAAATATCCTTCTGCTTCACAGCTCACTTTTTGTTGAACAAACTTTTATATTTCCTCCTTAACATGCATTCATCAAAGAATGATTTTGTCCTTCCAGGGAAGAATACCTTAAAGACAGCTGGATACAGAAATTAATGTCACAGCTAAGTCTTGACATGCCCTGAATAGTGGAATGAATTTACTCCTCTTCTGCCTGGTGTACAATGAGTAATCATTCTCTGCAAACATTCTAATGTCTCCCACTTTTAGTATTTTGTCCTTATACCACAGTCTTGTCAGAATCAACTCCTTCTGCTCGCAGGTTTGCAACTTTACTATTAAAGGTCTAGGTTGCTTTCTTATAACTAGATTTGTTGCATACACATGGTGTGGCCTTTCAACTAACAAATCCTGTTGTGGAATACCAGTCCAGTTGCTTATTTGTACTTTCATGAAATTAATGCAGTCTGTTTCTTCCAGCTTCGCTGGTATAGCTGAAAATCTCAGGTTTTTCCTATGTGCTCTGTCCTCTAACTCTATCTAAATCTCTGCCTGAGCAGTTTCATATTCAGCCAGCCTTTTCTTCATTTTTACCTCTGATTTTTGCAGCTTTATCACCTCATCTGAATACCTGTTTAAAGCTTCTTCCATTTTTTTTCAGCCTTTTGTTGCTTGTGTTGATACATTCCATCAGTGGTTTGTTTATTTTAACCAGGTCTGTATACAGTTGTCTTATATCTTCCTGTAGGTTACTGGAAGTCATGTGTGAAGGGGTTCCCCTTTATAATCTCGAAATGCTGAAATCTCAAATTTCAGTATCCGGAGACCATAAAGGTGAAATTTCAAAATAGCGAAAGTGCATAAGTGCAAATCTGAATATCTTGAATCTGTGCTTATGGATTTACGCTACAATATGTAAAGTGTTTGGCTGGGATGGTGTTCAGAATTAAATGTGAGTGAGTGTATGTGAGTGTTTTTGTAAGCTGTACATGTGGGTTAGGGTAGGGAGGTGGAAGTATGATTGTGAGTGTTGGATGTGTTGGTGTTTGTGTAAGTGGGATGTGTGTGTGTGTGTGTGTGTGTGTGTGTGTGTGTGTGTGTGTGTGTGTGTGTGTGTGTGTGAAGGACTGCAGAATGTCTGGGTGTGAGTTTTTTTTCTGTTTGTGTGATCTTGGAGTTGGTATATATATATATATATATATATATATATATATATATATATATATATATATATATATATATATATATATATATATATATATATAAGTAGTAGTGGGGGTTGCAGGGGGGCACATGTAGTATAGGGTTGTATAGTTTGTGTGCTGTGGGTAGAATAGTGTGTGTGTTGTATGGTGTATGTATGTTCGTGATTGTGTGTTTCGTGATTTTGGGTTTCGGGATTGTGAGTCGTTTGCTTTTATAGTTTCACGATACTGAAATTCGAGATTTCAGTATTTCGAGATTATAAAGGGGAACCATCTGAAAGTTGCATTGTTTTTTGCAGAACAGCTGCAGAACTTTCCCCAGTCAGTGTTTCTTCCTCACTTTTTGTAGCTGATTTTTACCAGGTGTTCTGTATTTCTTTATTCCTGGCATCCAGGCAGTGCACTTACAAGCCAGTTACTGAAATGTACCTATAAACACAAGTCTACTGGCATTTCCTGCTGAGTTTCTGTTTTCACACTGGGAGAGCTACAAACAAGCTGTTACTCAATGTGCAGCCATCTTGGGAGTCCAAAGCTATGAAAATATGATAATATATCCAATGAATAGACAGCCTGCTCTGTGCATTGAGGTCCAAGGCAGAGATACAGCTTACAGCTCAGTATCTGCTTTGCAAAATGTATACACTTTGTCATATATCCTAATCCTTTCACCTAGTGCTCTTATCTGGTAAACAAACAGACCGAAAAAAGGTGGGAAGAAATACAGATTGGAGAATGCTACAACATGTAGATTTAATGGCTTATACATCTGTTTAATTAAATTTTGTATAACAATTCTTATACTTATTAATTTTTAAAACAAAAACAAACAATGGCAGTGGTAAACTGACTATAAATTTGTATTGCATAAGTTCATAGGTTCATAGATTAGTACTAAGCTAACTGCCCTTGTGAGCCATTTTAAGCCTAGCCAATTATCCCTTGTAAGACTCAAACCCTGCACTTTGGGTTTGTAAGGCAAACACCTTAACCATTAGGCCACCCTCCCAACAGATTAAACACACTTCAGCTTTTGTGTATCTAACATTTCTACAAGCTTTTAAAATCCACATCCATATCAGCTGATTTCTACATAGTGCAAGGTATAACATTGGAAATTAGCATAACAATCCATCTATCTGTCCATCTACTCATTTTCTGTAGTTGTCTTAGTGAAGGTCTCAGTGAGATGTAGGCTGTATAACTGAATCCCACTTCATCAATGGAACCCTTCCATGAAATTTGGACAGAAAAAAAAACTGACAATAGCTCATCCTTGGGTGATATGGAGAGTACAAGCCTCCTGTACTATCTTTGCACCTCTGTACTAAATATAACCACCTCAAAAATTATACTAGCTCAAGAAAAAAGGCAAATTTCTCAGAAGTGGTCTGGGGATTAAATGAGAATTAATAGCATAGATCTCTGTTCCACATGTGCCCATGCCTGGCATAGATCGTTAGTGCCTTGATAGTACCACGTTCAGCAGGGTAAATCAGGCTTCCTCATCCCTCACAACATTTACCAGCTGATCTTGTGGACACCTTGGATGTCCCCAGGCAAACTGAGAGTGAAGTATAACTCTCCACCATATAATTTTTATACACCTTTAAGACACAGGGAAATATACACTAACAGAAAAGAAAACAAACCATCTTGACATTTTTCTGTTTAAGTATGATCTACATCACATATATTTTCTTTGCTACTACCATCAGTCCAACATTACAAAAATTGCTATATTCCAAGTAGTGTTAAATCTTACTGCTCCTCCTGAACATTATTATGCATGTATTGTTCCACATTTTCCATTTACTTGTATGTAGTTTGCTCCTTCCATTTTCTAAAGATTTCTCTTCCAGTTATTTTATCTCTTTTTATAATATTCAGTATCTCAAATACAGTTGCTGTAGACTTTGATTTCCATTTTCTAGTAATTGCTTTTTTGGCAACCAACAGAACTAAATTTAATAACACCTTACTATGTCTAGACAATTCAGATCCTATATCCCAGCTCAAAAGAATCATTTACTTACAGCCAATTGCTCACCCAATATTTCTGATAGAGTACTTTGCAGGAAATTTTTGAAATATTCCTACTCATTACACTCCCAAAACATATGTTCCCAGTTAACTCTTTCTTCTCCATCACAACATTTGTCGCCTACCTTAGGAAGAAATCTTTGAAGTCTACTTGGGGTATAAAAATACCTATGCAAACACTTCCAAGCAAAGATCCTAAACATTCTGGACTTGGTTGCATACTTGGGAGCCATGCATATATGTCTTCCTATTGTTTTCTTGTAAATTGCTTTTCCAGTCTCTCTTCGCAATCTTTTCTAACCTCTTCTGATTGAATCTTATAGTTGTCATGCAATATTTTATATGCCCTTCCATAAACATTTCCATTTGTACTCTTTTTTGATTTCCAAATTTCTCTGCTTTGTACAAATTTTCATAAAATTTCCAAAATATGTCTAAAACCTCTACAGGATATCTGGTTATTTTTCTTTTTATAGGTTCCCTACATTAGTATTTTGTTACCTAAGTCATTGTGCTAAACATTTTTGTGCTCTGTAGTTATCAAAAAATAATTGCTTAACTGCAGTCTTTCTAAACTCATGGATATTATCCACATACTCCCTTATTTTTCTCTTTAGTACGCTGCCTTTGCTCCTCTTCCTCTTGTTCTGTGAGATTCCCCTTATTCTGCAGTACTTTAAATGTTGTCAGTCTCTCTGAGCAATTTATATCACTTCTTAACCATATCTCTTTCTCTTTTATTTAAACCATACCTTTAAACTCCATTTTAATTTCATCCCAGTCACTAACTATATCTTCTGAAGATATTTTTATCTTCACTAACAACTCTTGAATAATTTCCTCTCTTTTTAACAGGTAGGTGAGAAAGCACCAATGTTTCATTTTTTCTTCATTATTTTGCATTTTTATCTTGGTTTTTATCAGTGCTTGATCCAAATTAATTATTGGATGTGTGTCAAAGCTATCAATTAACTGTACATATTCCTGTGAAATATAATTTCTATATAGTCTGATCTAGCCCAGTTATTGTACCTTGGGGAATAATATGTAAAGTCTGTCTGAGTTTCTACTACTAAATTCACATCCTCCATACCAAATATTTTCAGAAATTTCTTCAGAAGTCTACCCTCTTTTTGTTATATTGCCCCTTCTAGGTCTCCTGATACATTCTCATTATTGCAAATCTAATTCCAGTCCAACCTATGAATAACACTCCCCGCTGAAAGCTGATTATTTCTCCCAAAATGTCCTTAATCTCCATAACAGCATTTTTAGATAGAATATAGATACATACCATTGTAATCCTCCTTCCTTGCCAATAGCCTTGAATACTACAGATCTACCATTTTTGTCTTTTTTCCTCATCTATCACTATTGGAGGCCTTATAATTACTCCCCCTTTCCCCTGTCCCTGGTATTCTGCTGAATATCCACTCTGAAATCATATCTTTGTCAAATTCACATGCTCATTTCTATCCAAATGTGTATTCTGTAGCATTTCTGTTTGTACTCTGCATTTCTTAATATATTTCAATACTCTTTTCTTGTTATCTATACAACTCACATTCCAGAATAATATGGACAGCATATTCATCATGCTAAAAAGCTATTGTTCACACCTATTATTATACATGGCAGTTTTTTGAATGTGTATTTCCAGATGTTGTGTTACATGCATATACTATTGTTTGGCAGGCTGATCTTTTGCAGAGTTGTTTCTTCTCATCTTTATTTGAACCTATGTCACAGTTTCAAGACTTTTTATTTTAATGAAAACCCTCAAACAAAAAAGTAAATACAAAACACCCCCATCCTCTATTAACTTAGAGCAAACACGCAAAACTATGTACACCTTCAAACCATGAAGTTTAACCCTAAAGAAGGGAAAATTGCCCTACATTGATGGCTGCACGTCCAGGCATTATTTAACCTAAAATTGTTTCCCCATGCTAAATCTCATGCTGCAGCCAGTGCCCCCACTTACACTGATTGCTTTCTGTTATCTCTCTTCCACTCCTAGATATGAGAAACAGCTTGAATGCTTTCATAAATATTAACTTTTAGCCCAAGAAAAAGTACACTGGCTATCTTTAAACAAACTAAATTGTGCACTATTATTTTAACTGCTGCTAGGGAGATTGTTACCTCTTATTCACTTCCAATAATTTCAAGCTTAATTTTTTCACTGAAATGCTTGCCATTGTACCTTTAAATTTTACATTTATCTCTGCAAAGAATACTCAGAATTTCCATGTCTCCATAGAAATGTACTCAGCAATAAGTCTTTGTAAATTTCACTCAGAAAATAATGCACAGCTGCCCTCAGCTGCAGACATCTCCACTCCACTGAACAATTGCCAGTGGAAAACAAACTAGCTAATAGCTTTGCAGTTGTAAGAAGCTGGGAATTTTCATGGCTTTCATCATTATGTCTTATTTTTAAAGTGTATATGCTTATAAAAACACCTATTTACAGCTTAAGCTAAAAGTAGTAATCTAGGCAATTATCCTTGTAAAATAAAATGAGAAAATATCCTACTTCTACATATAATACAATCAGTGAACTTTTACACCCTACCCCCACCCAAGCAGCCCAGGATCACAGCATATGAACATTAAATTTTGTTTTGTCCAACCTTTTTTCTCTTGTTATTCTGTAAAACCTATATTTCTTACAACTAAAAAAGTACTTGTTTACTTTAAAGTCTTTAAGACATGCAACAGTCACTGAAAAGACTCCCCCACATGTAAAATACCCCTGACTACACACTACAAAAACTGATTTCCTGTATATAACATGCAATTTATATAATGATGTATTTTATACAGGTACTAATAATAATAAAGATCATTTTAGTCACAGTTTTCCATTTTTAGTGTCCTTTAGGAAAAGTTAAATGAGTTGGAAAGTAAAATGATTTTAAATTTTAGAATGCTTCATCCTAGGGGTCTTAATTTTGAGGTTAATTTAAATGAAGTCATGTTACATGTAGTAATTTATTTTATTAACATACAGCACTTATATTAATCAATTTTCCGCATTTGTTGTATTTCATATTTATACATCAGTTATTTAAAGTTTTCTAGTGGAAGTTTGTTATGGGCCAAACATGGTGCACTTTAAGATAATTGATTTGGCTTAATATTAGGGGTTCACCTGGTACAAATTGTCAGCTTGTTTGAGTTTATGTATCTATTGAAGGCGAATGGCCGAGGTATCAGATGCCTGATTTGTAAAGTAAAGCTTTTTGAACTGCTGTTTCGTGGTCTTGTTTTTTTTTTCCTCTCTCTGTTTTTTTGGTGTTTGGTATATTTAAGCTTCATATTTAACCAGCTTTTTTCTTCATACCAACATCTTATTTTTCCAGTTTTAACAGTTCATCTGAATGGCTAGTTAAAGCTTTTCCTATTTTCCAGCCTTTTGTTGCTTGAATTGATATATTCCTTCATTGTTTCATTTATTTTAATCAGCTCTGAGTACATTTGATTTATTTTTCTGCTAAAGTACTGGAAGCCCTCTATTTAATCAAATCTGAAATTTGAACAGCTTTTTGCTGAACAGCTGCAGAGTCCTTCCCAGTCAGTGTTTTCTCTCCACCTTTTCTGGTTAACTTTCTTTCAGGTTTTCCAAATTTCTTCTTTGTTGGCATTTAGGCAGTGTATTTACTAACCAGTAACTGAATTTTACCAAAAAACGTTTTCAATTGAACTTTTTCTCAGTTTCTGTTTTCACACTGGCCGGGCTAAGTTATGCTGTTGATCAATGTGCAGCCATCCTGGAAGTCCAACCCCTTCAACATATGTTGAATCTATCCTAAATTCCTTCTCCTCCTCCTCCTCCAAGTGGGTTATGCCTAGTACACATGACAGATGTCTATCAGGCATACTCACAAGGTGCCCAGACCACTTCAACTGAGTCCTCACAGTACACAGGTGGGTTGGCTTTATTCCAAGATTCACATGACTGAATTATATGCATTAAAGGGAACTAGGTCACTGTAAACTGACTATAGAAAAAGAAACTGGGACTAATCAATATAGTAAATTCACTAACACATGGCTCAAAGCAATGATCAATGACAGAAAGTTTATGGAAGTAGTATGCTAAATGTTTAGTTGTATAGTACGTTAATAAAAGTCCAAGTTAAATGCTAACTGAGTGTTAGCCTTAAACATACACATCATTTCATATTAGGCTTATTGTGAAAAAAAGAGCTGTTAAAAACTGAAGTAGATATAATAGAGAAGGTGGTCATAGATGTTGGATATCTTGTGAAGGGTGACTGCACAGGAGTGTTACACAGTAAAATGCAATACTCAACTGAAAAATATCTTTGTAAAGGCTAGCAACATTCAATGTTCTACTGCTTACCAAAGTTGTCAGTGGTGTGAAGTGATGCAAATGAATTTCCCGACATGAATAAGGCTTATATCATATTTCACTGTCAGTAATAGTAAGCACCATCCCTGACCAAACACTGTGATAAAATGCAGTCACGTGAGGGTATCACCTAGGTAGAATCACCTAGTGCAGCCACATAACAACTGAAAGCACATACTGCTGTGCAGGATACACTGCTACGTATGCAGCCAATCCACTGATAACACAGAGGTCACATGAACATACTAATATATAAATCAGTACAAGCATATTTAGCGATCATGAGCACTTATGTATGTATGGCTAATGGTATATATACATCTGCATGTCCAAACAATATTTCCTAATAAGTTAAATGTAAGCACCTTGCCTACAATTTATCCCAAATCATGTCAGATTACCTTGTTACACAGATGAATAAAGACATAACATGCCAAACTGATGGTGTACATGGGAGTAGGTAATAAGATAAGGAGATCTCTCCTACTGTATGCGATTATCATGGTGACATTTTGTTTTACACAAAGGAAGCTCCCTGTGTTTGTTTGTGAATCACATAACATGGCCTTTGCCCCATGTAAAAATCAGCAATAACTCCTTACTTTTCAGTAACACACATTGTCATGTTATGCATCCAATTGTTTCTCAAGATGGCAATTTACACTACAAAGCTTAACCAAAATTCTTCTAGCATGGCAAAGCCACTGAGAAACCTTACAATAGTAGACTTATCATAGGTTTGGCCTGAGGCTGTTAATAAGGTATTAACAGAAAATAAAAGATTGTTTAGTATCACATCAAGCAATGTACTATTTGACACATACAGGGAACCCTAATTTGCTATTGATGCCAGTCCAACTGGATTAGGAGCCATATTTATATAAAAGTACACTGAAACATAAAAATCAGTTTAAGCCCATAGAATATGCCAGAGGGTCTCTCACTTGATGTAGAAAAAACATCATTCACATGCAGCAAATGATGCACTGGCAATAGCTTGGATCTGTGAACACTTGTATTTACACATGTATGGATATAAGTTCATTTTCATAATAGATCACATACCTCTAAATATTACATGTAACAATTCAGGATCTAAAACACACCTAAAATTGAAAACTGGGAGTGCACACCTATAATTTTATTGTGCTTTCCAAAAGGCTGAATGGTAAAATAGCAAATATGGGGTCATATTCCAAATGCTCAAAGCAGAAGGGCTCGGTAAAGAAGAAATGAAGGAAGAACTGCACATAGTAGTGAATATTGTCATGGAAAGCAGCAAGAAAGATATGTCACAGACACTGATGTAATTTAAAATGCCAACAGAGAACTGTAAACTCTGCATTGCCAGAAACAGATCACAACAATGGAATGTCTTCACATCATTAAAAGAGCTTGGAAGTTATATAGTGTATATTACAAGCTGCCAGATGATGACATTATTTTAAAGCTTATATAAGTGCATTTTACAGCTGTTCTCTGCATTGACAAACTAGATAAAATCATGGCTATGTTGCTAGCTAAGACCAGATAGCTATTATACTGGCACAGATAGTAAGTAAGAAATGACATATGGTAATATATATGAGGGTCACAGAACACAAAAGGAAACTGAGAGTGGGAAATGTAGGAAAGGGTGGGGAAGCCAGTGGAGGTGAACATAATAGGAACAATGGGAGGTAATGTCAGAGGGAAAATGAAAAGGCTAGTGAATAATTTTATGGGGGGGGGGGGCTGTGGTCTCTTTTATCATTGTGAAGATGAGGAAGGAATAGAAAGAATCCAGAACCAGGAGGCAGGAGGCACAATTGGCAAGGAAGGAGGCATGTTGAAATAGACAAACAGGACAAATAGAGACAGAAACGTAGCTGGCTCAACCAGCACCCTGTACTGG
This sequence comes from Protopterus annectens, assembly GCF_019279795.1. NCBI lineage: Eukaryota > Metazoa > Chordata > Ceratodontiformes > Protopteridae > Protopterus > Protopterus annectens. The sequence goes on along the minus strand of NC_056732.1, from coordinate 237,092,018 downwards.
TACCATGAACCCGCACCTTACCATCTCAGCTCTTCAAGAGAAGAGCAAAAAACTGTATTAAGCTGATTGGCTTATTACAGAGCCACACCCCACACCCCAAAGCAATGTTCCTTCGACTGGCACACCAACCAAGTGGCCAGATGAACAACACACCCTCCCCAGCCATTCAGGTCCCGTTTCTGAGACCTACTCCAACCCCTGAAAATATTTAATCAAAAAAAGTGATTCTTCTTTTTAACTATGGCAAACTGTTTGCTACAAGTGCAGCAAACAGCTGCCACAGTTTATACCCTGCATGTACAGAGTGCAACAGTGCTAAGGTTTTAGTTTTTTTTTACTTTTAAACTGTAGCAAACTGCTTGTTACAAATGTAGCACAAAGTTGCTACTTTTTACCCTGCAACCATGAAGAGCAACAGTGCCTAAGTTCTAGTTAAAAATAAAAAAGAGATTTTTTTTTTTTACTTTTAAACTCTAGCAAACTGCTTGCTACAATATAGCAAACAGTTGCTACAGTTTAGACCACACACACACACACACACACACACACACACACACACACACACACACACACACACACACACACACACACACACACACACACACACAGTGCTACAGTGCTCAGGTTTAAACTCAAATACAATACCAGCTTTTAAAAGCCAGTATTGCATTACAGATTGGATTAGCTGATTGTACTCCCCCAATACTTTTTTGCCTGGTGCAGTTGCACCTGTCTCCCCTTCCTAGCTACACTATTGAACAGGGATGTGTCTGACAAAAAATGAGAGGTATCGTGTAGACTGTAGATGCAGACAAGGTAGATAATATGGTAAGGAAAACAAACTAGGACTTGGTGATGACACCAAATATGGGGAGATGATAACTGGTCACACGTTGTAATCATGATCTTTATATTTTACTGGCAACAGAGGGTGCTAGTTATGTCTATTACTTAAGTTTAAATAAATTATATCATATATGTGCACCCTACAACATAGCATACACACAATTTCATGTACAGAGTAAATTTATAAAGGAGTGACATTATGCATAACAGATACTATATATGAACATGTCAAGCTACAGCATTTTTGAAGTCGGAAAATGCACTGTAAGAAGACATCATACTATATAGAAGATGTCCCGTAGAAAATACAAATAGCCGTGTTATGGATAAATTGGGGTGCTTTGGAGTGCCAGTTAGTGGGCCATGTCAGACACTGTGTGCTGCTCTAAAGGGCATAGCAAACAGGTCGACCTGGGCTAGATGTTAAAAGACTTAGGCTTACTCCCTTAACCAGCTGGATTTGAATCTGTCCAGGAATATCTGATGTATTAGATGGAGAATGGTGGTCACCCCAACCAGGTTCCTGGCAGTGGACTCCTCCATTGCACCATGAACCTCAATATGTAGGTCAGCCTGCTCCGTTTCCTGATGCACTTCCATAGCCAAAATAGGATCTTAGGCTGGTGGCAGCATGTCAGCCTCCAGTGGTAAACTTGTACTCAGGGAAAAGGCAGATGCCTCACAGCTATCTGATAAAAATACATTAACAGGCAAGTGTACCCTCTGTCTCCATGGTCACACAATCTCAAGTGATGGCTTTGTGCAAAATACAAGAAAACACTACAATGTAACAGACCAATATGGCACTTAAATATTAAAACATGGTAAATATTTGTATACGCACACCTCTTTGACTTATTAGATGGTACAGACTACATCTGCTGATTAGTCCTGCATTCCTGTATGCCTGTATGGCACTTGTAGTACCTTTCTGAAAAAGTTTTCCAGGTTCATTATACAAGATCTAGCTTTTACAATGTCAAATTACTGTGGGTCTGGCCTGATAAAATTTATAATGTTTGTACTAATCAAGTCTGTTGCAATATGTTCCATGGTCATCTAAAATAGACTTTCATGCTTTTCTATGCCAGTAGTATGGGCTACCTTTATGGACTGGTATCATCAGTGCTGTACTCCATACTTCTGGGACTGAAGCTGTAGGCAGGCTCAGGTTAAATACCTTATGGAGAAGTTCCACTAGGTATTTAACAAACAGTCTGGCATGTTATCAGGTACAATGGAGGAAGTGTTCTTAGTCTTAGATAGCACTTTCAGCACATGTTCTTTAGTGCTGATGGGGTATTTTAGGGATATGGGGAAACTCGGACATTTTTTGTATAAACATGAGATTTTGCAGGACAAATCACACTTGCAGACATTACAAAGGACTGGACTTAAGTCTTTTGCCAAAATAAAATCTTATTCTTGTAGCATTTGAGCTGACTGTGCTGTTTTATATAATATTTATATGTTTTAGATACAAAATAATTGTTTTACGCAACTATTAAAGTAACTTAGGAAATACTGTTGTCCTAAAATCCCGGGGCATTTGCGAGTTTTCAGATTTTTTTGCAGGACACAACTGCACAAATAGGGATTGTCCTGCGTAAAGAGGGACAAGTGGTAACCTATGCAATGTCCACCAGGGCTGAGTAGGCTTTCCCATTTAATATGAGTTCTGTACATTTTTGAGAGTTGTTTCTTGGTTTTCTAACATAACTTAAAGGTCATGGGCTGTGTTAATAGATCTAGTAGTCTTTTTTTAAATTCTTAGCCAAATTCCTAATATTATCCTTGACTTGGGGTCTTTAGATCTGTTGTATGCTCTAATGATTTTTTCCTTTGGTTGTAGAGTTTATTTATGTTGGTGGACTTTTTAAATTTCCCATTGTTTTTTTAATATAGACTACAAGTTCTATACATTTACTTATGTAGGAATAAACCTATACTAATCTATCTGCTGAGGGTGATATTGTTATGTGTGAGTTTTTATACGTTGTCATAGAATTTGAGGTTTGTGCGCTTGAAGTCTAAATTCTGATATATTGGTTGCAGGCAGTTTAGATAATTTGAGGAACAAAAGTTACAAGCTTATTGTCTAACTTAATTGTAGAGGGAGTTACTAGAGGAGCTGTGCATGATTTTGCTACATTTGCAACTACCATGTCCACTATTTGGGCTACTAACAATCCAGTCCATTGAGTTATTTATCAGATCTAAAAACTTCTGTGCATACCCACTGCTGGATGCATAGGTACTACAGCCAACTGATGGGTAGTTAGGATCTCTATAAAATATGGAATTCTTATTTATGGGGAGTTCATCCATGGCATTTGTGAACCTGACATGAACTTTCAAGGTCACTGACAGTGTCTTGTAGCAAGAGATAAATTGCTAGCTGATTTTGTTTAGTGCGAGTTGGAGTTTGATAGGTTCCAATTGAGGGTATCTGGGAATCTGACTAGAGGTGATATAGACTCTTACAAATATGGACATGCTACCACAGTTGCCAGTGGGTCTAAAGACATGGTGGGCACTAAGAGCAGGTATGGAGTGGAGTTTTTGGGCATTTAAACCATATTTCAGTGATCAAGCATTCATGGGCACCTTCCTTCCAACTGCAAGAGTCCTTCAACGATGGCTGGCTTGTTTAGATTTTTGGCAAAGAGGAGACCCACCTTAATTTGATCCTCTTTTCATACTGACATGTTTACTACATTGTTTCAGAGTTATCTAGGCCATCACTGTTTCAACATGTTCTAATAGGTAGTGTTTTTATTTATCTTTCAAATGTTATCCACATTTGTGTTGCAGTTTGTGAAATGCTGTTGGAATACTGGTTTGGTTTGACATATGTTTCTTATAGTTTCTATTTCAACTTTAGTTGAGGCTGGGTTTCAGCAGACTAGCATAACATTTGCCATTGCTGCCAGCCATCTGGATGTCATGACAAAAAGTACCATAGAAGAAGGTTTACTTGCCAGTGTGGTGACAGAGTTGCACAGGGATAATGTTGTTATGACACAATGACCACCCATCAGCATGTAGAGCATCTTAGTGGAAGACACATCTTTGGCCTTTACTGCTGCCCAAGAGACATGTTTGCAGAAAAATCCTGCTGGCTTTGGTGACAAAGCAATGCAAGACATCCCTGTGTCCTGTGCCACCAGTTCACTAGTGAGGAAGAATCTGAGGAAAGTGGCCATATGCCTACAGTTCTTCTGCATCTCTGCACTTGTGTGCCTTTCTCGCTGCAGAGCCTGGATACCATAGTTTGGAAGAAATTGGAGATCTGCTTTCGCTAATGGTCATTCTGGTGCTTCAGGTGGGAGATCGTTTGATCCTATGCAAAACTTACTGGGACCTTTTTATGATTTATCCGTTGCTGTCACTATGCACAGTAGGGTGGAGAGATGACATGCTGAGGATATTGGAGATGTAAAGAACATGAAATAAAAGCAAAAAATGTTCTTGTTAATAACACGTGAGTGATCTGAGCACATCAGTGCTAACTAATGCCTTGAAATATGATGTTCTTGATTTAGTTTGTTTCCAATCTGCCTGATGCAGACATGAGCTTGGCAGTGGGGGCATGATTGTTTCCTCGGAACACATAGGTTGTTGTCTTTTTCTAGTCAATGAACTATGGGTTAACTCACAATATCCAGTCTAGTGGGCCTAATATCCATACCAAGTAAAGCATGGTGTGTCTAGCCTCCAAGTGTTAGTGTAGATTATGCCAGTCTACCCCCTTTTCAGGCCTTGTGAGACCTAACCTAGTCAGATCTACATTATCCGTGCACCCTGCTGGTTAGAGAAATAGAAGGAGTCATGTTAGAGGTAGACCCCCACAGGGACATAAGTATTTACATGTTATGTCCTACTTCACTTTTGAATATAGGCTGATTGTATTCTTTGGCATGTTCTATGGATCTTGTAGGTGGTTTTCTGTACATGTCCTATAAGCACACTAGTACCTATACAGAGATGACAACTGTGCTTGTACTTAACTGTCATGAATCTTATAAACATTGGTTGTCTGACATCTCGTATTCAGGCCATGCACATATCTGCATGTTGAGTGTCATGACCATCATGGCATCTGTCTCTGTGTAGACATGTTTCTCTGTGTGACTGTTGCATGACTTGCATATCAAGGCATCTAGTTTTGCTGTTTTATGACTTGAATTTAAGCATGTTGTGAATGTCAGTGTGCTGTGTGCTGCTACTGCTCCTCCTCTTCTTCTGATGCTGTGCTGCTGATGTGATGATTGTCTTGTGGTGGGTATTCCTGTTCAGCCGTAGAGGAATGCAGTAGTACCCCTCCATCATACCAGACTGGAAGGCTGCTATGCTTTACTGTGACCATATTCAGCAGTACTGCACACACTGAGCAGCTGAAATATTTTCCAAAGTGTGCATTGCAGCACATCCCTGGATGTGACCAGACTTCAATAAAACATATATTCAGTCATGCACTTAATTGTGTGGCTGCTCTGCAGAAGATTGAAGATTGTGTATTAATGTCATTAGGCATGTCTCGAGGAGGTAACCACTGTCTCCTGAGAAATATAAGGGTGTACAAATTATGACCAGTGCTAACAAAAAACATGTACTCTGTTTCTCACTAATGTACTTGATAGTCTGCATTCCTATATATAGACATTCATTCTCATTACTGAGGGAACAAATTTCCCAGATGAATGTATCAGGGACACTGTCAAGGTTAAGATGTATAGGCATGCAGGATCTTTTCATCTGTGTAAGACATGAATCATCGAGTCACTTAAAATTACCCCTTAAGGTTTATACATCTGGGCAGGATCTTTCCAGCTGTGTAAGATGTGAATCATCAATTCACTTAAAATGACCCCTTAAGGTTTCTACATCTGGGCTGAGCTTAAAAATGGTCTAGTACGATCGGTGATCTATCCCTGTCAAGAAATACAAATCAGTCATTCATTCATTCAGTCATTTAATCGATGAATCACTTTTCACATCTCCATTCTTTGGGGTCCTTTATGGTTATCTTTGTAAAGTGAGAGGTGCCAAGATCTTAAGGGAGGTATGGACTATTGCAGAAAGCTGTATGGAGCTCAACTGCTGTTAGTGGAAACTGTATATGATGAACATTGGCTCTAGATGACCACAACCCCATCTGCAAAAATTGGAAAAAGGGGTTTTGGATGGATGGATATGGTTTCCAAACTTGATCATGAGACATACAGTCAGAAAGTTGTGCATTATTATGGAAGCCACAGTCTGGGACCCTCCCACTGTACTGCCCAAAAGCTGCTGAAATGTCCAAGTTGCAGATGTGTCTAGTGATAAGCACATTTTTGTTCATAGTGGGCTAGAGATTAACTGGTGGCTTTGTGGACATGTAAACTCATGTGCAAAGCATGAATATCACTCACAGCCAGCACCACAACTCTGCTGAGTCTATATCTATCTACAACCGCTGCACATACAGTTAACCTAATACAAGCTAATGGTAGCAGCTGGCTGTTCATTTTCTTACTATAGAGAATGAACTTACTGGTAATAGCTTCTGGGTCATCCCCAATTTCACCAGTGTAACAGTATTTTGCATGTAAGATACTGTTCTCTGTCTGTTGTCAATGAAGAAGATATGACTGTTTTTCAGTAATTACTTCCACCTTGTGAGTACATTGTAAAGCTCCATTTACTTATGGAATCGGTCAGGGGTTTGGACTGTTGTGGAATACTTACTGACTTCTTTGTTTGCATACATTGAAGATGACACTTCTTCTAGCAACAGAGAATGCTCTTCAGTAGTCACAATGTACATGTAACATTTTGTACAAGGTATAAATTGCTTTGAAGTTTGACCCTTTATGTTTAGACATCCCATACAATGCAAACAAGTCACAGTAGAAACTCCAAGGCGGTAGAATAATGCATTAACTTTAGTGCACTTAATGGACTTCCAAAAGCCCCCACAATAAAAGAAATATTGACTGAAACAGAAAATAATAGAACTAAGTTGAACAAATTCATGGTATAAAATCACTTCTTGACAATATTTGTAGGCTATCAAAATAATCCTACTATCTGTCATAATGATGAATTCATCCTAAGTGAAAATGGACCATTAGTACCTCAGTCACTATGATGTGTAACAAGCTGGCAACTCATGAATGAGGCATATCAATGAATAGTAGAGATGAATGGACTAGTGTGGGTTCCACACAAAGGGTCTTATTTTTATATTTGAAGAAGCTGTATGGCTTAGTTTCCAGAATGTTTGCAATAAATGCCATTGTAATGAAACATACAAAGAAAATTAACTAGGATCTGTCTTACCTTAAGCATAGAAATGATATAGTCATATGTATTCGACAATGCATTTATTAGAAGAGGAGAAAAGCAAAAAAAATGAATGTCTGATATTACCAATCGGCGATATTGTAGCTGAGGGCCTCACCAGATGCGCAGTAGCAAGCCACGCCCAAAACCCACCCCCGTGATATGTCATTCATGAATATGCATTCCCTCCGAATGTACAACTGAAGAAAAAGAGTGCACTGACATTGTAATATGACAGTAAATATAACAGTAAACTGAAGTAAATTACCGGTATGCGTGAACAACATTTAAACACAAACACTTTCTCGACCTTGGGTATTTCAGTTTCTTAGAGAACTTCCAACTGCTAAATTATGGATTTGATACAATGTAATAGCTTCTTATTTAAACTAAAGTGGTTCTGTTGTCACATTGCTTTTAATAGTCAAACAGTCACCAAGATCTCATTATTTATTTACTTATTTATTTGGTATTTATTTACCGGAATGGTCCAACTGGTCTGGAGATCAGAAAGTGACCGTTTTCAACGGAGTACTCATCTGAAATATGTTTGCCGTAGATCTGACAAGTAACATCTGTCACAGCAACATACAGCTCTGTAGAAAACATAAATCACAGATCTTGAGACATACTTATACAAATGCTAATAATAAGTGTCAAAAATTTCCAGAAAGGTAGTTGTTATAGCGGCAAGGTGGAAATTACCTTTTGGAAAAGAAACGTGCATACTGCAAAGACACTGCTCTAATCCAGGTAATAAACCAATGTCGCAGAAAGTGCAAGCCAAAAATAGTAAAAACCGTTATGTTATGATAAACATTTGATAAGGTAGATTCAGTTACACATTTGGTAATAATATCTAATAAACACAGCCCTTTAAGGAGATGCAACTTATGTACAACAACGCAAACTTGACAATCGCAGCATAGCACAATGTTCATAGGATATAATGAATCACAGAACAAAATATCCTTTAAACACTCATGCCATGAGAAAAACAGAAATTACCAGGTGCGGCTACCGGGATGGCAAGTTTAATCGACCTAAAATGTTAAGAAATATAGAATTTATTGCCAGTTGTCGAAAACCCCAAGTAATATGCAGACCGGGTTGTCACTCAATTTGCGACACACCCACTTCTGTGCAAAACGAATTGGTGAGGCCCTCAACTACAATATCTCCTAGAATTTTAGGTACTGTTCCATTATCGGGGCAACAATTAAAATGCGGTAGTTGTGCTCGGAATCCTCTCTTTTGTCATGTCTCTTGTCTCTTTTGCCAATCATGTCTGTATAAAATTCAGATGTCACATTTCCTTATTGAAATATTATCCACGAAAACATTATCAGATACCCTATTTCTTCAGATGCTCGGAATACTTGCAATTTATTGATGGAAGCTGTGTTTTGCTGGCAGAAGGTATTATACGGGGAGATTAACAGGAGCTGCATCACTTTTCTCTGTTTTTATTATGTCAATTCCAATTGTAATAGTGATTACCACTACCTAATCTCTCCCTAATTTAAGCAATAAAAAAATAGGTACAGTAATACTAAAGTCCTCGCACAGCTGTTAGCCCTGAAGCGGTTTCGGTTTGGAATCGTGAAACAGCTGTTAGCTCTGAAGCATTTTTTTAAAGCAGCAGCTGCTGCTTTTAAAGGGTTGCCCTGACAACATAAATAACCTGTGTTTTTTTTATTTATACAATGTGTAACAGGGACCAGCATTCCTTTTATTTTTCTGTAATGTAAGGCTTTAAAACATGTAAAAGAGACTTTAAAAATGGCAGCTGGCAGTCAGAATTCTCGCAGAGCTGTTAATCCTGAAGCAGTTTTTATTTTAAATGCGCACAAAAGTATTATTAATGTACAGCAGTGTTTCTTTGATTTAACAAACTAAAAATATGCAATTTTTTCCAATTTATTCCAAGGGGTGATTTAGCTTACAGTAGACAAGTATTACACATAAAATAAGCAGCTGTGTGATGATTTCAGCCATCCGCTACCGCATTTAAAGTGTTGCCCCGATAATGGAAAAGTACCGAATTTTAATATTTGTTAAAAAATCAATATTGGGTATTAAAATCACCCATATTCACAATGGCTTAAAATGTGGGATAGTTTTGGATTTACAGTTTTAATAGTGGTTTCAATATATGTCACTTTCAAAAGAAATGTCTTTTTCTGACTGAATTACCTCTGCTCTGGAAGTTTTATTGGGCAACTGGAATGCTGTCTGTGATAGATACCTGGGTAAATCCCCAGCAGGAAGAGGTGAATTTTACCTGGAATGCCATGATCTAGTTTTAAAGAATTTCCTGTCTGGTGGACCCCAGCCATAAACAAACTATACAATAGAAGTACTAAATGATAGAGCAAAATCCCAAAAAGGGAAGGCATCACTGATCAGTATTAGCATCCTAGCTGACAGGTTCTTCCCCCACCAAAAGGGCAAATATCTATCCCAGCAGAGTCCAAAGCAAAACACAGCATCAGTCAATCTCAGCCTTACTACAGGATATGCAACAGTGGTCCCTGTACATCGCCCCATAAGCCTGACTAGCTTGGTCTGCAAAGCTATGGAAAGGATCATCATGGACCTCATAAATAAAGATACACTGGATCCTACCCAGTTCGGCTTTTTTAAGGGCAGATCCTGCCTGTTAAACCTGGTTGACTTCTTTGAAACAGTCACCAAGGCCATTGACGCAGGGAAGGTGGTCCACACAGCCTACCTGAGATGGATTGCAAACTGGCTCAAGGACAGAACCCACATCAGTCCTGGGACCTTTGAGGTACAGGCCAACACAGCTGACACAAGCATCCTCCAAAAGGGCCTCATAGAAACAGTGGTGCCAGAGCCATGAAAGCCAGAGCCAAAAAGGTATAGTCATCCCTTTTAAAAAAAAAACAGCCTACAGCAAAAACCACATAGGTGGTAAATATTACCACAAGAAGAAGTAATTAGAATGAGAGGACTAATTAAGTTGATGACAGCAATCTCTTCAAACCACAACCACGCACATTAGAAAACATTTTATTTTATATTATAAACATTCATTTAAATCAGGAGGGATGAGAGATCAGACGGCAGCCTCGCCATCGCCTCATCCCTCATTCCTCATCCATCAGGCCCATAATTGAGTAAGCTGTTTGAGACACCTGTACCACCAGACACCTGCAGCAACTTTAAAACCCCCCCAAGAAGACCATCAAAATCAAACAGATGGCTCAAACAGATGCCATATGCTTAAAGTTGTTAAAGAAACTCCAGTACATAGTGGCATATACACCCTGTGCAGAGGTGTGACAGCCAGCGATAAAGCCCAACCCCCGGAATTAATGGACACTGCACCTCAGAGAATCCCAATCCCATTGAGCTACGCTACAGAGAGACTTGAACCTCAGTACTGAAATAAATAGGACATGCTGGAGGGACAGACTCATAACCCAGAGGCTCCCTTCACTCTGGAATAAAAAGTCCAGGTTAGGCAGAGTCCCTCATTGACTCTTGATGAGTGGATGGGAGGTTAGACAGAGGCACAGTAGGGCATAGCAAAATAAATTTGAAATGGGTGCTTATAAATGCCCTAGGGCAGATAGCCTAGTATGAACCTATGAACCTATGAACCTAAAATCATACTCACTGATAGACTTCTGGGGATGCAAGATTCCAGATTCTAAAAATATATACTCCTGTCATTATCAACAAAGATATTTGCAAGGGGAGATGATTTTTTTAAGAATTGTTGTTTTGTTGATGATAGGGGAAGGGACAGATGAAGGGTCTTTACTTAGCCAGGACGTCAGGTGGAAGCTGGGACCAATGTGTGTAAAATGAGTCACTCTGTTGTGAAGGAAAAGGTGCTTAGTGAGAAAAAACTTTCAGTCTCCTGTTTCTGTTTCTATGGACAGGGCAGACATATGGGATTTGCCAAGGGACTTATTAATGTTTTTTCTTTGCATTCGCATTCTTTGGGCAAGAAAAGAAAAATAGTTACTTCCCTTTTCTGACAGGAAATAATTTTGATGATTCAAGGGCATAAACCTCATATTTAGTGAGAGTAAAACCCTTGTTAGTAGGAACACTGGAGGAAACAAAGGAACTGACAAAGCTAAAATTACTGTCTCCCAACACCTATGGAACTGTGCCAGCAGACATTACATTGGAATGGTTGTACTTCTTCAAATTCTTCTCAATCAGAGTCCTATGGCTCCAAAGAATGCATTTTGTTAGATGTTCCTGTTGAAAGATTTGTATTTCTGACACTTTATTTAGAATTAAATACGTTTTTTAGTGGGACCAGAATGAAGTTCTTGTGGCACAAAAAATGTATTATGAATTATTAAAATTAGGAATGCCAAAAGCTGTGGCTATCCCTCCTGTCCTGCCAGCCTTAGAGAGTATTTTTCTCACTGCTTTGACCTTGCCTCCTGCCCCTAGGAAGTCTGACAGGTTACTCAAGGAATCCCAGACACACACGTACCAGCTTTCAAATCCTAAAGCAGGTTCAGCAGTTATTTTTATATCCAAATCTAGTTCTGCTAAACAGGTTACCACAGCTAACCTCATCCCCCTGACAAGGATGGGAAAGCAATGGAGTAGATGGGGAAGAAAATGTATTCTTTTAATCCTTTAACTTTCAGAATTTTAAACTCCTCAAACTCTTATGTTATTTTTGAGAACATGCAGAAGATAATAGCTAACGTCCGTGAGGAATATAACTCATTAGATGTGTGTATGGCAGCTGGTTTACATGTCACTAAAGATATTGTAAAAACGCAAAAGACACAATGTAAACTCAGAACTGAAACAAAAGAAGTTCACGGACTCCACTGGCAGCAAACTGGGTTAAGGAACAAACCTGATTTTTTATTTTTAACAAGTGAAGCATTTTATGTGACAATGCAACCTTCTGGGTTTGTTCCTTAACCCAGTTTGCTGCCAGTGGAGTCCGTTAACTGCTTTTGTTTCAGCTCTAAAGATATTGTAAAGTCTGCTTATGATACTGCTAATTCTTCCTGCAGAGCTGATGCTTCTTGATCACTTTTGAAGAGATTTGCTTGGCTTCTTTCACAAAATCTTCCTGCTGATGCTAAAGCTGAGATTTTAGTGGTTTTGGATAAACAGGTTGCAACCCTCCTTTTTTGGAACAATTAGTAATTCCCCTCCTTCTTAGCTTCTTCTCTAATAAGCTATTTAAACAGTGCAGAACCAGCAAACATGGCTTCAAAAAGCAACGGAAAGAAGGTTCTAAACCAAAGGAAAAGCCGCTGATAATCAAAGACAGTGTTTGAGATCTTCTCTGCTCTCACCCTAATAATATTTCATTGTATTTGAGGCTTCACCTCTCCTTGTTGCATCAAATTGTCTAAGACACCGGGGTTCTGCATTCAGTTCACTGGGGGTACACTTGGCAATGGAAATTCTTCTCACCTTCCCAAGGGGATTTCCTCTTGTCCAGGAAATCTGATCTATTTCCTCCCATCCTGCAACCTATAATGTCTCAGGCAAATTTTTTATTCAAACATTTTCTGTTTCCAAAAAAGAAGGGTCCTGGTGGCATGTACTGAATCTTTCTTTTCTTTTCAAAGCCTTTTTTGTCAAGACTATGAAGTTCTAGATGCTAACTCTTCAGTCTCTTGTTCATCTGCTTCTTCCTCTAGCTTTCATGATAAAACTGGCTCTAAAGGATGCCCATCATCACCTCCCCATTGCAGAGTATTTCAGATGTTTCTTAAGATTTTCTGTATCAGGCTTGCATTATTGGTTCTCTATTTTACCCACTGAACTGTTTCCCAGAGCACCAAGGGTGTTCAAAAATGTCTGGAACCAGTCATTGCTTACCATAGACTTCAAGGCATTCACATTTTTCCATATTTGGATAATTGTCTTATCTTTGCAGACTCTTTTTTTTTTCACCTATCAAAAGTCTTTAGTAAGAACTTCTACTCAGTCTGGGTTTTCAAATAAAAGTTAACTTTTCAAAGCTGGCTGGTTACAGTGAGGTTGAACCCATATAGCTTAGGCTAACAGTAATCTATTATAATATCTACTGTTTTAGTTAATTTCACTTACATAGCTGTACTTTTTGTCATATTATTACTTTTTGTCATATTATTACTTTGTTCCAGGCTCTTCACTGGCTGACATTCATTGCCAGGTCTCCTAACCCCCTGATGGATTTCTTAGACCATCTGGTTAAGGGACTGCTAGCACTTCTGTATGTCAGGCTTGAAACATCTGGCAGGCTGCCCTTTGGAAATGGCCTCTTTCCTTAAATGTGAGGTCCCTAAAGTATCGTCTTTTTAGAAAGTACGTCTTACACCTACTCATAACATTATAAGATTTTGCATTTGCTGATTTATTTTAATTCCTAGTTATTGCTTGTGCTCTCCATATTTTATATATATATATATATATATATATATATATATATATATATATATATATATATATATATATATATATATATATATATATATATCCATGCTACATTAACTTAAAATGTTGAATTTTATTTGTATAATGCATAGAAATAAATATTCACATATTTTAAACAAATAAATGCCTTTTAATTTCCTGTATTGAGGGGAAGTGAAAAAAGTTCAGATATGCTAACTTTTGTAAATCCTCATCTGCAGATGATATGCCTGTGTTTTTCTTATTGTCTGCCTAAACTGGAACCCTTGTTTTCCAGCAGGGGCTGCAGCCTGAGATAAACCCCATCCTCCTCCTCCTCCTGGATTGGGTATAGCAGGATTTAAAACACTTTCCCAAATGTATGGCTAGCTCATCCAATGTCAGACCTTAATATTTGACCTTGGTTTACAAGCAAGGCTTCATTCTTTTGTGCCTCAAACTTGCCAGATTTAAGATACATTTGCTTCAGTTTTTGTGTATTTACTTGCCTTCTTATGGATCAAGAATACATTCCTAAGTGCAGTGGTTCAGGGAACTTCAAAATATAACTTTAATTACTTTGAAAAACACATGATCTAAAGTCTAATAAGTAATACTTAAAATCATCAGAAACAGAGCTATAGAAGAACAACCTGATTTTTTAATATATGCAAAAATAAAAAGATCTAGCTGTGGATAAAATTAGAAGTCCTCCCACATAAGTAATAAACTTTTTCAGCTGACCTGTTCAATTTTTTGACTTTTAGAGCTATGATATTTGCATAGTTATAATAGTAGCTTGATTTTTCTGCAATAATCTTGATAACTACTGTTAAGATTATATACTTTATTTGGCATCTATGGCATCAGCAAATGACATGTATTATGTCTGCAAAGGTGGATTCACCTCCTTTTCTTCTCCATTTGTTAATTATTTATTGTACATTTTCAAACATTTTTATAAAACACCAGCTTGATGCTGGTGTGTCTTAGTAACACCATGCAATTCCTTTCCTTTTAGAAGGAACTAGTTTCTTTTGATTTTTAAACTTAGTTGGAAATTCTGTTGATTTCTAATAAAGTTTTTGGATATTCGATGTCTAAATTGATTCTCCATAATTACAAGGATTAGAAAATGTTTGACTGAGTGAAATGGAACTTGGGCAGATCAGATACATAGTTCTCACATTGTTATGCTCATTTTTGTTTGCTATTTGAAGCATATTTGGTATTTATTTATAAGTAAGACCCTAAATATTGCTATACAGAAAATACCATGGTATTGTACAGAATACACAACTAAGGTTCTGTATTTTTATAATCTTTTTCTTAGAAGCATAAAATGCAAGCAATATGAAACTCATTACTATTGAAAGTATTAATTTCTATTTGTTGTCCTTGAAAGATTTTCCAATGTAGTAGAGAAAGTAAATGATTTTTGTGTGTGTGTGTGTGTGTGTGTGTGTGTGTGTGTGTGTGTGTGTGTGTGTGTGTGTGTGTGCGTGTGTGTGTGTGTGTGTGTGTGTGTGTGTGTGTGTGTGTGTGTGTGTGTGTGTGTGTGTGTGTATGTGTGCTTGCATGCACTTGTTGACTGGCTATTATATCCTTTGCAGGTTACTGCAGCAGTGATCAAAATGATGGACATTTAAATAAAATGTGTCCAGCTAGTATTCTGATCAAGGAGGGCAAGTTAATTTCAGAATGAGATGGTAGCAGTCAAGATAGAGATGTTTAAAAAGTAAGTGTTAGTGGTTACACTGGTTTGATTGTGAATGCCAGTTAAAAGGGGTACTACTAACTTTTATACAGAGATAGTTTAAGTACCATATGCTGAGAAAGTTTTAGGATCATGTACTCTTGTATCATTAAAATTTTGTTGAAGAAATGATTCCATAAAGGCTGCCTTTCCTTCTGACTGAGTTCTCTTCTGGTTATGGCAGTTGCATTGCTGTCTTGTTAAAACATAATTCAGTGGAAGTGAGTAATGGAACCTTAGATACATGAAATGGCAGTAAGTAGGTAACTTTGTATGTAATATGGAGCCATCTACCCTTTGATACTAGTATGATATATTGGCAAATTTAATCTACTTCTGTTCGGATCATAATGCAGTATTCTAATTTTAAGCTATGCATGACTCAGCATGGTGCATTTGGAACCTACTTATTTAGAAAACTTTGTTTAGTTTATGGGAACTTTTAGAGGAATGGTGTTTACATGATGAGTGAATGTTAAGACTGTTACAATTAAAAAGCATTGCATTCTATAGAAAGCTTGAAAATAGAGCTTCGAGGAAGAAACCTAAACAATGTTCAGTACTTACGTATTATTGCAACCAGATTTTTAACAGAAAGAGAGTCTGTTTTCCGATCATTTATTGTGTTGAAAAATGTTGGCAGCCTGAGTTCTGAAGTGTGTGTGTGTCACTGAAGTGTGTGGTGCTTTTCTGAGTTTCCCGGTGGTTGACTAAAATTGCTGAACAGCTGGTGACAGGACGACTGCAACACATACGCGCTGTCCTCTTGCAGAAAGCAAGCCACACGAAAGTGGATGCCGTACAGCTAATGTTTAACACACCCCTTGGCATTGCAAACAGATTAATGTGGTTTTCCATATTGTGGGTATCTGTCACATGCGTAAAATCACTTTATTTCTGAAACTCTGAAAACCACCACACACTTCAGTGACTCAGGAAGAGGAATAATGGTCACATTTTGTCTTTCTCCAGGACATACTTTTCTGATGGGAGTCACTGTGACACTAAATAAACCTGAGGGATGAATAACAGACTTTGTAATGCAGTGTCAGATTCCCAGAATTTATGACTGTGGGGCAACTTGGTACGATGTGTACTCATGACACTGTGATTATTTGGTTGATCCCGAGTTTTACACCTGGCAGTATTTAACGATTGCAATGGCAGTGGTATGACAGCCTTTCAGTGCACTTTCTAAGGAGTATGCAATGCAAGTGATGCCTTTTTAAAAGTGTTGTTTGGCCAACTCTGTTATTATCTGTTGCACTCCTCATACTAACGGATGTGTTATGCATGTTTTCTGGTTTGTTCAGGGTTTGGACACAGGGTTTCACATTGGTCTTTGCATTCTGTGATATTTACATGGAGGAACTTTCTCCTTTGTTTACCATTTATGCATATGTAAAATATTTTTTTACTGCTCACAGCACCCTGTTACAAGGTTATGCTTTTAAAACCTGTTACTCTGCTGGGCTAACATACCCTCAAACTGCTGTCAGAATCTTCTTGTAAACCGTCTCCTCTTCCTGATTACTTTAGGAGAACTGCAGTAAAACTAATCCTTTCCACAGTACGAAAGCACCTAACATCGTACATTAACTCCCACACTCCTTTCAGGCCAACATACGTACACATGCAACCACAGTTTTCACTGACTTCAATGCTCGACATCTTTACAGCACGATACCCACAAATCCTAAAATTGTAAGTGTTAAATCGTTAAAAACAGCACCACCAATATCCCAGCACACTTTGTAACAGTTTACCCTTCCCTAATACACTTCATTGATGTTATTTAAGTAAATGTCAAAAACATATATTGTATCGCAAAATCTGGTTGCGATAATACGTACGTTATTTATTTCAAATTGCATTTTCCAAATTATTTAATTTTACTTTTATCATGTGGGCATAGTCCTGCTTCCAAACAGCGTACCTCTAACAAAGCCAATGATTTCATATGTGAGTGTGTGTGTGTGTGTGTGTGTGTGTGTGTGTGTGTGTGTGTGTGTGTCTGTGCGTGCATGCATATACATGTATTATATAATTTTACGGGGGTAATTAATCATTGTTGAAATTTTTACAGCCAAGCATTACATGAAATGAGAGACATTAGTTGCATTTTAACTGATATATAATGGGCTTTATTTAATACATAAGACAGAAATATTAAGAATTCTATCCTGAGATGAAGAAACATAACATGAGTGAGTGGCTTACAGTTTAGTAAAAACACAGTTCTTCACCAGTTATTATGCTTTGTTGTTCACATCTGTTGAAAACAAACACAGTCTCAAGGTGAATATTTGTAAACATCATATGCAATTGTTTGTTTATAATTGAACATCAATAAACATGTTTAAAAAACAAACCAACACAGTGGGCTGGATTCATGAATGCCTACACTAAGTGTATACCATTCTGAGTGAATAGACAACACAAGCAAAACTCTCACTTTCTTCTTCCTAATTTTAGTTTTCCTACTGATTTTCTAGCAGCCTTAAATATTGAGGAGGATCATAAAGGTCACCACTTAGCATAATTTTTCTGAGTGAATAGACATCTCAAAAATGTAGTAGTGATGTTCTCGAATGCAAATCGTGTACACTTAGTGTAGGCGTTCTTAAATCCGGCCGAATGCCTTTTTTACTTAGGAGTCCATTTCCACATGCCACCCTTTGGTAATGAAATTTGGAATCTTTCCCTAGGCTCCACCCTTCTGTTGCAATGTAGACATACCTTTCCTTGGGCTGGTAATACTTTGAAACAAGGAAGGTTTCCACAAAGTTTTCACTCTTTTGTACAGGAACTCCAAAACACCTGGAGGCCCTGAGACTAGATATCTGTCTTGCTAATCACCAGTGGCCATCTTAAATTCTGAGAACAGCTTGTTTTCCACTGGTTGGAGTTTTTCTGTCTGCCTCAGGGAAAAGCTATATTTACTACCAACTTCACACCCACTTCTATAAGCTATCTCAGATTACTTCCAAAGCTTATCAGTCTATGACATGATCCAGTGGCTCATTCATATGAGTATGAGTGATAATAGCCTACCGGTCCCTCCAGAGTAGGCCCAAGGGACTCCGTGCCAAAAAAAAAAAAATTGTTTTATGCCAAAAAGCTCCATTTTGAAAAGCGCATAGCAAAATGACCAGACTGAGCGCAGGAATGGCATCTTAGTCCCCTCAATTAAAACACGGTCTTGTTTGACATAAGACTTTTCAGTCTTTATGTTGGAGCATTTGCTGGTTGATTGCCACTCAATTTTCTTCTGTGGTGTATGTTCCCTTGCAGCCTAGTGTTCTCCATCAGCACTTTTCATGTTTGTGGTCTTTACACAGTATTCCTACTGATGAGCAGTTTGGTTCCATTTCTCTTCCTCGAATGCTTCTTCCTGCCTCTGTACAGCCACTAGTAGGGCATTCATTTCCATTGTATAATACATCAGAGTGTCACTCCATAAGCTTTAACCTTTGTTTCCAAATGTTTAATCTTTTGTTGACTTTTTCATTTACAGATGCATTTCTTTTATTTTCAGATAAATTTCGTTGACTTGCATTTTTGTTGTGCTTCTCTACATTCCTGTTATATATCATAGCTGAGAATGTCTTTAAGTCAGTAACCCCTCTCACAATATTGTTTGTCTCACTGCTAATTCCTTTGATTTGGAGGATTCTCTCAGTAGATGGCACTACAGCAAACTTTCTTTGAGGATCTTGGCAGAGTTTTCATGTACTACTCACAACAACTTGTTTCTCCACACTAAGATGAAATAAAAAACAAACCCAAACAAGGGTCTAGTTTAAAAACAAATAAATAGATAGATAAATAAATAAATAAATTAATGAATGACCAAGCAACTTTATATATTTGATTAAAACTAGACTCTGTAGTCACTTTTCATACACACACAAACACAATGACACACACACACACACACACACACACACACACACACACACACACACACACACACACACACATCATTATCTATCTTCTATCATTCATCTCTCACAATAATCTGACCACAATCAAAATGTGTACTAATCATGATATATATATATATATATATATATATATATATATATATATATATATATATATATATATATATATAGACACACACACACACACACACACACACACACACACACACACACACACACACACCACTCTATATATTAACACAAGATAATGCATCTACATTACAAATACTAAATGTTCCCTATTATTAAATATCATGCAAGAGCCGGGGGAGGGGAGCCCCCACCCCCACTTTTACAGCTGCAAGACCTGTCAAGAAAAATTAATGAAGTGGAGTTTTCACACAATCATGGATTCGCGTGTGGAAGTTAAACTAACTAAACTAGCTGTTCTTGTTCTCTTATTGCTCTGTGTTACAGGAGTTAAGCTGCTGCTGTTCTGTTGGTGCTGCTAGAGCCAGAGTCATGCCGGTAAGGAGAGTTTTGTTCTTTTATTTGCAGGAATTATGCGGCTCCCGTGTGTGTATGTGTGTGTGTGTGTGTGTGTGTGTGTGTGTGTGTGTGTGTGTGTGTGTGTGTGTGTGTGTGTGTGTGTGTGTGTGTGTGTGTGTGTGTGTGAAATGCCCCAGTTAGGTATACCTGGGGGGTTAGTGTTACTCAGGCTCAAACAAAAGCCTGAATTCTCCACCCATACCACCACTTGTGATTCAGGGAGTTGAGTCCATAGCTCTCAACTGTCCAGATTTTTACAGAATATTTGGCTCATACTTTTGGTCTGTTCCTCTTAAAATTTGTGATTTTCTGGCAAATCAGTGAGAACTGAATTCACTTAAGAATGATAGCCCTTTAAGTTTCAGTCTTCCTATCTTTCAGGAAACACATGGTAACACAAAATACTTTATTTTAGTAACTTTCTAAGACTATACAAGCAATATTTAAAATGTGTCCCTGGTTTTGGACCTTTACCCCCCCAAATAAATTTTGGCTTTTTCTAGATTTTTTTTTGCTGCTAAGTTGAGAGATTTAGTTGAGTGTCAAGTGGATTTTACAAGGAGCTGAGAGCTTCAGGGGAAGAGAGGTTTAGTGCTACTTATGCTAAGTCATTTGCATTGTTAGTAGCACAACGGGTAGTATACTTTCTTTTGATGCAGAAGTCTGTGGGTTCTACTCCCACAGTATGCAGATGTATCGTTGATACTGTACTGTGTTGTACTTTAAAGGGAGTGGATGCTGCAGTCCTATGAATGTCCTCCTTTGGAGGAGTTACCTAGTAACTATGTTTCTGTTATCAGTTTGCTATCCATTACCCATTGCAAAATTACTAGCTTATCATTTTTTTAATGTATCACAGGCAATTTATTCTTCAAGGGCAATAGGCACTTTATTTGTAGATGAAACAGTAAAATATAAAATTGTTTGCTAGCAGCAACCTCTTCATTAGTTACAGCTACCTTTAATGTGGAATTATTTAGATGACTTACTTCTGCAGAGATTTTGCATATTTACTGATATTGGTGGATTGTAATGACAGAAGTTTGAGTGGCCTTTTGTGGTTGAAATTTTCTGAAATGGGTAGTTTTGTCATTATTGGTTCATACATTTTGTTTCATTGCTTACTAGAAGACTGTTCCAAACTACAAATTTAAAACACATTCTAACAAGTGGTGCTGTATTATACAACGAATAATTTAATACAATCAGGTTAATACAATCAGGAAGGTGAATCAAAGAATGCATGCATGTATGCTTTCTCGCAGGATGCAGGAGATCAAAATAGGGGAAGAGAGCAGTCACCAGTTGAGTCCCCCAGTGTTTGGTGCTGAGACTTTTTCTGTTTGGCATATACATCTCAAAAGTAAAAGTAAATACCAAAGGGATTTGTTCGACTAAGTTTGAGATGACTGCAAGCTAGGAGGAGTTATTGAATCTCCAAATGACTTAACGATCATGCCGGAAGGTTTGTCACAAACAATAACTGGTGCCAGAATCCTGAATTGAAACTAAACTCCAAGAAATACGTTATCATATCCTTTGGGAAGTCATCTACTTCAGGGAACTACCAAATTGACAATGCCCCCTGAGAACTGACCCAGTTGTTTGGCGTTTAGGAACTTGTGTGTACAGAGACCTAACTTTTGATCAATATGTGCCCAGAGTCATAAGAAAGTCTTTCTATATTGCACAGCTTATAAACAAATTGATTGTGACTAGATCTACAGATGTTATTGTCCCCCTTTACAATGCCCTCATTAGGTCAATTATTTTGTATAATGCCCACCTTGGCATGTATCTGTCCAGACCCATGCAACAAATGGAATACCCACAGAAATGCCTTACTAAAAGGATACAAGTCCTAAACAATAAGTCTTGCATGGACCACCTCAAAGATTTATCACTATACTCAGTATCCTACAGAGTGCTTAGAGGTGACATGTCTGGCATATAAGGCATCCTCTGACCTAATACAGATGGACCTACTGAACATCAGCAAGTCAAATGGCATCAGAAATACTCATTCCAGGTATCTAACCGAATGTTGTGGAGAGATGGATATATATCACCGAGGCTACCACTGTTCCAGAACAGACTATCCATTCAAGTAAAATAAAGCTCATCCCTGTCCATATTCAAATGCAACTTGGATCTAAGGATGGGCAATAGAAAATGTACTCCAGGATTGCCCCTCATGCCACTAATGGATAGAGACAGTTCCTGAATGCTGCATCCCTTACATGGGTTCCCTCAAATTATTTATAGTATGATCACATTTATTCTCACTAGGGCTAATATACAATTCATAGATTCATAGATTCATAGATTAGTACTAGGCTAACTGCCCTTGCAAGACATTTTAAGCCCAGCCAATTATCCCCTGTGAGATTCAAACCCTGTACGTTGTGTTTGTAAGGCAAACACCTTAACCATTAGGCCACCCTCCCAACCCCTAATTAATAGCCATGGGAGATGTAAGACCAATCAGGAAATGTTAATTCAAGCATGAAAAGGGAAATTGGCTAAGTTTAAAATGTCCTTCAAGTGAATCTGTGTTGTGGTAGTAAATAGTTTTAAAAAATTGCCCTTTTTGGATCACTAAGTGCCCCTCTCACCCACCCCCCATCTTCAACAGCTTCCAGCACCTCTATGCTTCTTCTTTTTTAATTAACATTTAAAAATTGTTCTCTGGTTTTAACCATACCTCTTACAAGCATTCAAAATTAATGGTCATTTATATTCATGGTAGTACAACTTGTCATTTCTGCTACCTCCCCTAGTATAATCTTACACTACATCTAGTACAACAGAAGTGAACTTTTTAAACCAGTTGCACTTTCTTTTGTGCTTAAATAATGCATTTTGATGTCCTCCTGTCTAAGTGCATGTGCATGTTCACATTTTCTATTTTTTCAACTTTCTTTTGGTTTTGCAAACATAAATTGAGTCATGTCATACATAATGCCATATATACCACATATTCACAATTGCAATTGAAAGTACGAGGCAGTGCATTTCTCCCGAATTTATTTGAAGAATAAACATTATCTATTTCATGTATGTAAAGATTGACATCTAAAAGCACCTCTCTTCTTACCATGAAAACCTTTATTTATTCTAGCATTAATCTGAAAATATTCTTGATATTTGAACCTTTCTTGTTGATAAACCTCAGTACTTCCACTTAATATTTTCCAGTTTGAAAAATAGAATACATGTACTTGATATATGCAATTAATCAGAGGGTATCACCAATAGATTATTGAAACACAAAGGAAAATATGACCGACAAAAGTATCGTGAATTAAGATAAACAAGGCAACAATAATGCAGAGAGGGATAAAACAGGAAAGTGGGAGAGTGATAAAAGCGATGGCTTGCTTAGTTGTAAGCTCATAAGCCCTATGGGCACATGATCACAGCAAGAGTATGGCAATGCTCTTAAGACTCTGTAAAATTACCATCACTATAAGCATTAATGGACTGGTTCAAGACCCCTTTTCAACTACCACCAATTCCATGGGGAAAAGACAATGCAAATGTAGACAAGATAAAACCTAAAATTACATAATTTACAGTTATTTTGAAGATAATATGGAAGTTGCATGAAAGCAGAACACAAACATAAAAGTAAAGTCACGTTCACATACATTTGAGATACATAATCAAATAAATTTACTTGGAAGCACAACATGGACAATTGATTGGAACTGCAGTTTTCAACAAGTAGAACAAAACCCATACTAAATGGGTTGAGAGGGTGGCCTAATGGTTAAGGTGTTTGCCTTACAAAC
The DNA here is from genome assembly GCF_019279795.1 of Protopterus annectens. Lineage (NCBI taxonomy): Eukaryota > Metazoa > Chordata > Ceratodontiformes > Protopteridae > Protopterus > Protopterus annectens. The sequence continues at coordinate 237,068,415 of NC_056732.1, read as the reverse complement.
ACAAGGTGCAGGGTTTGAGTCTCACAAGGGATAATTGGCTAGGCTTAAAATGGCTCATAAGGGCAGTTAGCCTAGTACTAATATATGAACTAATCTATGAACCTATGAACCTATGACAATTATACTAGGATGACTGCAGGTGGAATGAGGGAATGAGGGAGTAGAACTAACGGAGAGTAGGAGAATAGGAGGAAATGTAGACATTTGCTGGTTTAAAACTAAAAAAAATGTACACACTTAAAAAGTTGTCAATAATTTAGGTTTAGTAAATGAAGCAATCATACTAAAGCAATACACGTAACTGAGTACAATTGTACAAAAACACCACAACATGTGGTTGAAGGAAAGGGTGTCATAGAATTACTGAATGCACGGTTTGTTAGTTGTTTTACCAATGGTTTTCTTTAATAATACCTTAATTGCTATTTTTCTGTGTTCTGTGACTCATGCTTCTACAAACTAACAAACAAAAAGAATGGCACCAGCTTGAATACTTAACTGTTGAAGGATAGAAAACTGAACTAAACAACAGACTGCTTATGGTTCACATACAACCACAAGGTCTTCTATAGTTAAGTAAAGAATCTCCACGGCAATAGCCGGATTTGCTTGCAGCTGTTGCACAATGGCACATCCTATACTGAGACAACAGATAATGCCAATATACTGGCCGACAGATTCAGTACCAACTTTACCCCCTCCAAAGGACCGATCAGAATACCAGTAAATTGCCAGCCACCCAGTATTACTGCTGCACAAGTTAGAACAGCACTGTCCAAGGCCAAGAATACAGCTTCTATGGGACCTGACAATATCCCTGGCTGTGTTCTACATGAACTACAGAGTGAACTGGCACCTCACCTCTGTGCCCTGTTCAATCACAGCTTCACCTCAGGCTTTGTCCCTACCAAATGGCGCTCTGCTACAGTCATCCCTCTCCACAAAGGAGGAGCAACTACAGACCCCGGGAATTATCTCCCCATTAGCCTGATAAGTCTGATATGCAAAGCTATGGAGTGCATCATCATGGACCTAATAAACAAGGATAAAGGAATCGCCAAACTCTGGATCCCACACAGTTTGGTTTTGTGAAGGGTAGATCATGCCTGCTCAACCTGGTCAACTTCTTTGAGTCAGTCACCAGAGCTGTGGATGAAGGCAAGGTGGTTCATACAGCCTACCTTGATCTGGCCAAGGCATTTGATACCATTCCCCACTCAGGAATCATAGAAACACTCACTAAGCTAGGCATCAACCCCTATATCACTAGATGGGTTGCAAACTGGCTCACAGATAGAATCCATGGTGTGAAAGTAGCTGACTCCAAGTCAGACTGCCGATCAGTCACGAGAGGAGTCCCACAGGGTTCGGTCCTGGGCCCTCTCCTGTTTGGTATCAATTTCTCTGAAGTTCAGGCCTACACGAATGGACTCTGGCTGACAAAGTTCACAGATGATTGCAAGTTGGGAGCCACAATTAACTCCCCAAGTGATGTTGACATCCTACAGAAAAGCCTCACTGAGACCAACAACTGGTATCAGAACCATGGCCTTAAGCTCAATGCCAAAAAATGTGTCATCATCCCCTTTGGAAAAAAACAAGTTCCCATGAATTACCACATCAATGGTAGTCCATTGAACACAGAAGGCATCATAAGAGATCTGGGAACACAAGTTGACAGCAGCCTCTCTTTTGAGCACCACATTGCCACTGTGGTCAGAAAGTCCTTCTATGTGGCACATCTCATTAGTAAGGGTTTTGCATCCATGAAGAAAGAGGTCATTGTCTTCCTCTACTCTTCCCTCATTAGGCCAGTCATCGAGTACAATGCCCCATTTGGCTTGTATCTCACTAGACACCTGCAATAACTGGAGAGGCCATAAAAGTACCTCACAAAGAGGATCTTAGGCCTTAAACACGTGTCCTATATGGACAGACTCAAAAAGCTCCAACTATTCTCTGCCTCATATCACCTACTTAGAGGTGATCTCTGCTTGGCTTACAAAGCCATGTCTGACCCAGCTCTGCTAGAAAAGCTACATCTAAAGAAATCCAAATCCCTCCACACTACATGCTCCAGAAACCTCAGCCTCATTACCACAATCAACAGAACAAGCTGGAGGGACAAGTTCATAACCCAGAGACTGCCCATGCTATGGAATAGACTTCCCATACATGTCAAGCAGAGTGCCTCACTGGCCCTCTTCAAGAGAAATCTTGAGTGGATGGGAAATAGAAAATTCATCCCGGGGTTCACTCCAGTGGCTCTATTCGACAGAGGCACTGGGAACTAAGTTTGGGTGGCACGATGCCAAGGTAATCTTATGGGCTAGGCTTGTAAAGGCTCCAGGGCCATTAGCCTAGTACATACCCATGAACCTATGAATTATGGTGAACAGTATGCCATTGCAGTATACAAGCACCTGTACAACTGCATGGACTCAGCCATATCCAACAGAACTAAAATCTGCTCCTCAGGGAAACACAAACCTGTCTGGTGGACATCCTCTATCAGCAGGCTTTACAACAGAAGGAAGAAGCTATTGTCCAAGGGTAAAAAGGAACAAATTCCTAATTGGAAAAATTCCCTCCTCAACCAGAACAAGCAAATTAGATCACTAGTGAAAATATTGAATGCCTGTTATGAATTGAAACTAGACTCTGAAATAAAGGGAAACCACAAAGCCTTCTTTAGTTATGTCAGGAACCTCCATGGCAAAGCCCAGGTTTGTTCCAAATTAGTACTTAATGGTATGACTTACACTGATCCTGTTGACTTAGCCAACCTGCTAGCTTCACCCATCTATCCCCCTCAAAGGTCCATTCAACATCCCCAGTACTTGTCCCACAACTCACATCTCCATGGGTCACGTGTTAAAGGCCCTATCCAAGGCAAAGAACACAGCTTCCATGGGACTTGATAGTATCACAGGCTGTATTCTGCACTATCTCCAGCAAGAACTAGCTTTGCCATTGAGCACCCTATTCAACCACAGCCCAAGTACAGGCTTCATTCCAGCAGAGTGGAGAACTGCCATTGTCATCCCCTTGCACAAAGGTGGTGCCACTACTGACCCAGGAAACTATGCCCCCATTTGCTTGACAAGTCTGATCTGTGCAGCCATGGAGTGTATTATTATGGATCTCATAAACAAAGAGATAGGCAATCTCCAAGCACTTGACCCCATCCAGCTCAGATTTGTTAAGGGAAGATCTTGCCTGTTGAACCTGGTTGACTTCTTTGAGACTGTCACCAAGGCCCTGGATAAGGGAAAGTCAGTACATACAGCTTACCTTGACTTGGCCAAGGCCTTTGACACAATCCCCTACTTAGGCATTATCAAAAAGCTAACATAACTTTGCATAAATCCCTATCTCATCAGGTGGGCTGCCAACTGTCTCCCCGATAGGACCGACAAGGTCAAAATAGATGCCTCCACCTCTGACAGCAGACCTGTCACTAGTGGCATTCCCCAGGGATCTGTTTGGCATCTACTTCTCAGAGGTCCAGGCAAAGACAAAGGGCTTGTGGCTGACCAAGTTTGCAGATGACTGTAAGTTGGGTGCTGTCACTGACTCCCCAAATGATGTTAGCATACTGCAAGACGGTCTCACAGCAACACATGACTGGTGCCAAAGTCATGGCCTTAAGTGAAATGCAAAAAAATGTATTATCATGCCATTTGGCAAAAACACAGCCCCTACTGATTACCACATCAATGGCAACCCCCTAAGCACACAACCTGTGGTGAGAGACCTGGGTACTCAGGTTGACAACAATTTCACATTTGAACATCATGTAGCGGCAGTCATCAGAAAAGCCTTTTACTTGGTTCATCTCATAAGTAAAGGGATTGCATCCAGAAAAAAAGAGGTTATTACCTCTCTGTACTCCTCCCTCATTAGTCCAATAATTGAGTATAAAACCCTGTTTGGTACATACCTCTCCAAGCATCTGAACTAACTGGAAAGGCCACAAAAAATACCTTGCAAAGAGAATCTAAGGCCTCCAACACCTGTCCTATGTGAACAGGCTCAAATCACTATCACTCTACTCGGTATTGTATAGATTGCTCAGAGGTGAGCTGTGTCTCGCTTACAAGGCAATATCAGACCCTGCCCTACTAGAGATGCTCTTTATCTGAAAGTTTAACTCCTTGCACATTACCCGCTCGAAAGGCTTAAATCTAATATGTGACATCAATAAAACCTGAGGAAGAGACAGGTTTGTCTTCCAGAGAATGACCTGTCTCTGGAATAGAATTTCCATACATGTCAAACAGAGTACCTCTCTGACCCTCTTCAAGCACAACTTTGATGAGTGGATGGGAAACCACAAATTTTTCCCAGGCGTTAAACCTGTGTCTCTCATTGACAGGGGTGACAGGTGCTGACTGAGGTTTCTTTCTTCTTTTTTTTTTTTTGGGATAAACTCTTGGCTAGGTTTTTAAGGGCCCCAGGGTCATTAGCCTAGTAACCTCCTATGATCCTATTAGGAGGCACACTGTAGTAGTCACTGTGATGGTTATGCCCACAGGTTTGGTAAACTGTGTTACTTTCTGTCATTGTAAAGGATGTTGTCCAGGCACTGATTTTATGCTTCAGACAGACAATGCAACTATCCTTGAAATAGCACCACTGGAAGCCCAAACCATACACCTTCATTCCCTTTGTATTCAAGTTGAGATTTGACTGCAGATGTGGTTGGTGGAAGAACTCTTGAGGGGTTCCCCTACATCTCTAAAAATTAAGAAAAGCTTTTTTAAACCAGTAAAACATTGTTATATAACAAATTGCTGTTTACAAAAGGTAATCTACAGCAGGACACATTGATCAATGAACCACATTCCTCTGATACATTCCTAGTTCCAGTCTAGCGTCTCCTTCAGAAGTGAATAATGATTAAGTAATTTTTGGAGGAAAGTGAAGTGGCTATAATTCTTGAATCTTCTTTCAGTGAGATGACTTGTGTTGCACACTGACTTGATTCGTTAGTATGGAGGTAAGACACATAGCTAATCCCCTTTCTTCACTTGCTTGTAGAGGTGATATGTGAAGAGGGCAGAATTCAAACGAACTTCCAAGTTTATTATAGTACTTATTCCCTAAGTACTTCACAGCTCACAAGGGCAATGCAATATAGTCATGTAAGGAAAACAAACATTTTGTAATATAATGATGTGGTATCAAAGCACACTTCTTATTTTAATAAGATCAGAAAGACTCAAACTAAAACAAAGTAAAACGGAAACCAAACTTCCAACAACTGCTTGCTGCTAAGGTAACCAGATAAAAACAAAACTGAATAATGCTGAAGGCTGACCCAGGCCTGAATACAGATGATGACCAGGAAGATGATTTTCACCTTTTAATGCTTGATGACCCTATGTTCGGAGAGCTACCCCTTATGAAGTTGGTCCAAAGACACTCCCTCCAAGCAGATCCCAGTTAACGCCTTCTAGTCCCCCTAAGTCATCTTTTTCGATGGTTCACTAGCTGAAGACTTGGTCACGCTGATGAAAGAAAATGCGTAGAAGAGAACAAATGAACACAATATGGTCCTTGTATAGAAATTAACCAACAAAAATGTTTTTGTCTCCGAGGGACTGGCCAAACTGGTCACAGAACTTGGGGATGGATTCTTTAATTGTTTCAGCTACACATAAAAAGGTTCATAAGCTATAAGCTAAGGTAGGTCATCCATGAAACAAGGATACATGTGTCCCATGCAGATTAGGGAAGGGTGTGTTTCTCTGCTCAACCTTCTCCATAAATCTGCTAAACTACATTGTGCGTATGTTATGATTCCAAATGGATTTGATAGATGCATCCACCTTTACTCTGGAGAATTTGCTAGAATCATATTTCAAAACCAAGTTACACTTCCAAATGACAACTTCCAGGTGTTTTGCTAACCAGACCATTTGATCGGCTCATAGTAAAGTGGATGGTTCAACTAGAACAATAAGCACACTCCTCACTGTTTGACTCCACACCTGTCTCTGTCAGATAGAATTTACCAACACTCATATGGCTAAGTTTAGGAATGCCTGTTTTAAAGAAATCCTACTGTTTAGGCTTTCTGTAAAAGCTAAACTTGAGAAATAGGAGACTGATGGCAACACTATTACCATAACTGGGGTGAAGTTTCAGGCTTCACAATGCACATTTTCTAAAATGGAGTGGACTTGCATCAGTTATGTTTTTATGCGCCCATAAAATAATTGTTGATGCTTTGTGAAGTACTGCAGAAAGCACAGCAATTTTCAGAATGGCCATGCTCTGAGAGGAGGTGTTTTTTCAGCAGAGCAACCAGGGTTCCCATGGTTCTTCTGCAGGACAGCTCTTGGATCACTGAGACCTTGCCCGTCTGATCCCTTTGGAGGGATTCAGGGGTTGAGTAACCCTCCACCTGTCAACATTTGAGGCTATCATATGTGGCAGGTGGATAACTGACATAGTATCCTGAGATTATTCCATTTCTTTACTGCCCCCCACCCAAAAAAAAAAAATCACTATCTCTTCCCCTCCATCATGTCCTACTCCAAAAAATCTAGAGGCCTGTTACAAAAAAGAGACATCCAGAAGATCTCACCTGATAAGAAAGTGCAAAGCTTTTACTCAGGTTCCATACTAGTAGCAAAAAAAAAAACAAAAACAACACAAAAAAAAAAAAAACAAAGGACCTTGTGATAAAGCTTTTCACTCTTCCTTGTCTCTCCAAATGAAACCAGGTATGCTCGTTCCGTCTGCAGGACATATACCTGCATATCAGTATTACTAAAGAGTCTGTGTGGTTCCTTCACTTCTGAATAGGGGTCACCTATTTCCAGTTCAAGACATTTCCATTTGGGTGTTCACTACATGTATGTCCTCAGTCATGGCAGCTCTGCAATCCCAAGGTTCAAGGATTTTCCGTTGTCTGAAAACTGGCTCCTTATTGCTATGTTAGTGGATCGTTTGATTACCTGTTGGGACTTACTATTCAAGCTTTTCTGTTCCTTGGGGATAATGGTGAATCTTGCCCAGTCAAACAAGTACCTTCACAGGTTGCACTCTGAACACATTCGCCCGCCGAACTTCCCATCTGTTGTCAAGATTCCGTGCATCAAAGCCACAGCCCTGCAAATTGTTCCCTGCAATTCTCTGCCTCCAATTGCTGGGATTCCTGGCATCTGTGATATTCAAGGTGCTCCATACCTGGTACTTCCTGACAGTTCTTCAAAGTACAATGGTATCAGCCTATAGACCCTGTAGTTACTCCATTTAAGAGATCTGTAAATACAAGGATCATCTAAATTAGTAGACTCTCAAGTCAAACTAAAGTCTAGGCAGAGCATTTCAACCCTCAAACACCTTTGAGGGGGATAGATGGGCTCTTCTGCTTATGGGTAAAGAATTATTTAAAGCAAGTGGGTCAAGGCCTACAGTTAGCTTGACAGGCCAATCTGTAAATCAGAAATGAGGGATGTCCTCACCTTGTATACACCCCAGGACTCCCTTCCCACCAGTGCAATTGCAGCCTACTCTGACAGCATTGTAATGGTTCAATATATAAACAATAAGGACGGGAACTGGTTCCTATCCCCTTTTTGGGGGGTTTATGAGAGTTTGGGAATTGACATTTGCCACAAATCACCTTCTCACTGCTGCTTATATCCAAGGTTAAGCCCATTGTCTTGTGGACAGACATCACCACTGTCTCCTAATGCTCCATGTGTAGTCTGTCAATCACTTGACAACACAGCCTGTATTCCATCCCTGGGGAAGGCCTTGCTGTGACCTGTTTGGAATTCAATTTCAAATGCAGCTACTTTTTCCCCCTTTCTCCCCTCCATTGCACTCATCCAGAAATGGTTCTCAGGACTGTTCTATGCTTATCCTCCAATTCCTCTTATCCCAAAGTTTCTCAGGAAAGTTAGTATTTGGAAAGCCACTATCATTCTCACAGCCCCATTTTCACCCCAAAGAAATCTGTTTTCCACTGCTTTGGCATCACATCCTGGACAAGCCTCTTCTTCTGAAGCTGAACAAAGCCTCCCATCTCACCCATTTGGCAAGCTTCAGCTAGGCCTTCACTCCCTGAAACTAATCACATGGTTTCTTCAGTTCCATTGATGTCTAGGAAACTCTTCATACCCAAATGCAGTGCTCCAGATCCTACCTTCTGTCCAGAGACTTGGCACTAGGAAGATGTATTGTAAATTAGTCTGATTCTCTGCCTAGGGCATTTATGGCTCCAGTTCTCAGTATTTTTAATTTTTTATTTATTTTAAATTTTTGGTTCAGGCCTCAACTTCTCTTCTGTAAAAGTACATCTAACAACCATATTAGGCTTTTATCATGGTGTATGTGTTCTGCCTTCTTCCTCAGAATCTGCAAAACCTTTCTAAGAAGTGCCTTTATGCTATATCTTCTTTTCAAATGTCCCATTCTCCCTTGGGACCTGTAGATTGTTTTGGTAAGTAACTCTTCCTGTCTTTGAAACCGATTCCATAACTGAATTGACATTTATTACTTGGTAAAACAAGTCAATTGACTTCCCAGTATTCTGTCCCAGTTACTTCAATTGTGGGGGCTCTCTATTGCATTGTGTGAATGTTCATACACAACTTAGATTTTATTTGGATAGAACAAAAACCTTAAGGAAGGATGCACAACTTTTTATTTCATTTTCCTCCAAAACATTGTAAAATAAAGCTTTAAAGGGCAACATTGCCTGTTTGGCTTTCCTGTTGCAAAAAGTTTTCTTGCTAAAATATGTCAAACCCTTTCATGAATCTTCTAATGCTAATAATATAAGATTTATTGCCACCATGCAGACATTCTTCTGGAAAGTTTTTGTGAATGACATTTGCCAGCTGCTATGTGGGCATTGTTTAACACCTTCTCAAGACACTGCTAGCTGGATATGATCTTTAGGTAGAGGTTTGCTTTCATAGTGGCTGCTGCCAGCAGTATTCTGGCATGAAGAATCACTCAAGATAATAAGCTTGGGACTCTGTCCTGTAGACAATGTTGGTGATGGAGATGAATCTTTCAGTGACAGATACAAATGCTACAAACTTACTGTAATGATAGCTCTGGACTGGCAGTTTCATGTCTTTCACCTTCCCACCTCATTTCCACTCACTAGGGTCTGACAGATTCTGCCTTGCTTAGGAGCTTGCTTCTAGGTTAATAATTTTCTCCTTGGTTAGTATGCTTCACCTTGTGTGGGCTTTCATAGGTCTGGACAGGGGTTCTTAGGCTCTGGGGATTGTGGGTAATGGGGAAGGACTAAGGTAGACTGGGGAAGTTTTGTAAGCCAGGCTGTCTAAATGCTGCAAATGATAGTTCTATAGGTGATGAAGATGAAACTGCCAATGTAAATCTGTTTTTACAGTAAGTATATAACTTTTTTATTCTTAACATGTTTAGCTATAGGAATCTTCTGTATTTTTTTCCCAAGATTTCTGTACTGCCACAAAGCTTACAGCATTTCTTCCCTTCTGATGGTAGGTGAAGTTTTATGCAGTCTTAACTCAATTGCTTTCAGTTAACACTGGCAACTAATATGGTTTGCCTTAACTTTCAAATTAATGGGTCTGTATATGAAGTGCTTGGCCACACTTTGCCGTCTGGAGGCTTTGTTGAAGCTATGGTGTACACTATTTACTGTGTTTTAATATAATTTGGATATATTTTCTATTTGTATTTCTTGATCCCTTCCCATCTCTCCACTATACCATTTAAAGCCCCACTTCCTCCATGCAGCAGATTTCTAATCCTCAGCCGATTACTGAAGATTCTCTTTTCCCTACTGGCCTCCAAGCCTAGGACACTCAATATCAGTGCAAATGAAGGATAACCTGGGTAGATACCTCACATTAATTGTCCAGCGAGGAATATTATAGGCTCTGGGCCCTAATACAGTATCATTCTCAGTAACTGGTCCAAAATTCTTTGCCCTAATCTTCTCCAACCTTTAGAGTGGCCATCAGATACAGTAGGTTGTAATACCTGGAGTAGTGCACATGGCCGTTCTTGGTCATCTATGTCCCTGATTAACGTACACAGTACTCCTTGGTAGGCCACAGTCCAAATCCCTGATGCTATTACTACCTTCCCATCCAACAGGTGGTGCTCAGGCTTTCATCAGTTCCCTGTACTAGAATGGGTAAGCCAACCCGAGACACTGGAGGTCATCCCACCCTATCCAGCTTCTCTATCCTGCAGGTCCACTGCTCAAAGCTGGATTATTTGGGACACAATCCAGGCTCTATTTCATTATGTCATAGAGCTGTTCTTAGTGCAACAGTCATTTGGATTTTTTTAACTTTTTTGTCTCTAGACCTTCTACAAATTTTGGAAGATATCCTAAGTTTATTATTGTGATTTCTGTTGGTTGGTGGTTAACAGTTATTGAAGATTAATTGTAGGCAGGGCAGAAGCATGACATTAGATGGAAGCCTTCAGGCAAGAGGTAGCTGCAGTTTTTAGGTTTGCTATTCAAGTCTGCTTTTTTTAGTCTATCTGTTGTAGAATTTGTGATTACCATCTTGGTTGAATTATTCAGAGCTGGAAATTAAATTAAACTTATAAGGAATGTGATAGATGTAATTTAAAATATTGGTATATTGCAAGAACTGTTTCTAGAGCTCCATGATAGATTCCAGCACTGTCATCACTGTCTGCAAACCCTGACAGGCTATTGTTATAGGAAGCTTACAGACAGAAGACGCACTCTAGTTCTGAAATGACAGCAAGTTATGTATCTTTTACACCGATGCACACAGTGGACTCAGTGCTATGATATGCTGATTATTAAATAAGCTGGTAGACAACAAGAGCTGTCATTTTATGCTGTAATTTTGAATACCATTCTTAAGTTCCTATGAGACATGGACTGGTTTGATTATATAAATTGATAACATTGTACACTTCTGTGCTTTCAGGTAATAGATCTGTTTGTGATATTTGCCAGTCTGGGGCATGGCACTGTTGAGAGATATTTTACTACCATTTTAAGCAGGCAGAAGGAAGCACTGGTAAAAATGAATTAGAGCTCCCAGGAAGCCTAGCTTATTTATCTCATAAAGACAAATGTGCAATGGTAATACACAAGCAAATGACAATGATAGGGCTGGGGGGGGGGGGGGGGGATGAAGGGATATGTATCTCCAAAAATAAACTGATGCAAAACATGCAGCCAGTCTTGTTCAGGGATTTATTTCTGTTTTAGTTTTGTATTGTAATAAACTGCAAGTGTTACTTCGCAGACTGATGCTGATTGCTGAATACAAAGGAGTGATGTAGTAATTATTATTTTTGTAATTTAGACTGATTTTAATATTGTTCTGATGAGGGTCTATTAGCTAATTCTATGAAAGTGAATGCTGCCTCTAAGGTCATGATCTATATTAATGTCTGTGTATAATATGCAAAGAAATGGGAATGTAGTCAGCTCAGAATGCAGTAACACAAAACTGTTATGACATCATCAGAAGTTTTTTCTTGATGAATTTTGCATGTGTGTGCCCTTAGAGAGTCAAGAACCTGATAAAAATTAAAAGTAATATGCCTTTATATTTAAAAGGACTGTAGTTCTCCTACATTTCTCCACAGTTTCACTGGGAATACATTTTTTTTTTGCTATTATAGACATTGGAGAAGCTGGTTAATTTAATGTACTCCATTAAGATGCAGCTGATTAGACCTGTATCTTTGAATTGCAATGGCACTTATTCTCTGAAAACTGATCCAGTCAGTAAACAAGGTTGCTAATTTTAAACTTGCTGTTGTATAATAATTTGTTGATAAGTAGTTTAAAATATTTGTTTTTCAGAGCTACCTTTTCATTGGGAATTTGATTTGCCCTAATAGTTTATTGTAACGTGCCATGATTTAATTCTGTGTTGCACTGCAACACTGATTGTTTTAAAATGCATTTTTGCAATAGTTTGGAAAGTAAAATTGCTAAAACTTAGTGCAGTAGCTATGCTTAATGTAAGACAGCACACATTGAATACCGTGAAGAAAAAATGTCAATGAATTGTTGCTACAGAATGGCATTATAATAGTACAATACTGTTTGTTATTCTAGTAACTTCTCTCTTCACTGTTGCCATTTATAATTTGCTGAAATCTAAGAATACATTCAATTTCTAGCTTTGCAGCAGACCTTAACAAATAGGAAAGATTAGTTAAAACTCTGAATGAGGCTGAAACATTGAATAGCAAACATTAGTGAGCATATGTTGTGTTGTCAAAGCTACAACTTAATCGTACAAAGTCATTCTCCAGGAGCTAACTATGGTTCAGCTAATTAGAGCCCTTTTCTCACTTGTCAGAGTTTCCTGCGGAGGGGGGAAGGGATATTTTTTCAGTTTATTAATTCCTTTGACTTAATAACTCTGTGATGAATCATTGACATGGTACAGAATAATATCATGAGCTACAGGAAAAAAATATTGTGACATGCAGAGGTGACTGCACCTCAGCATGCATATGGAAGCTTTCTTAAAGCCCATTAATAGTATGGCACTAACAGCTGCAGTTTTGACTTAACTATAATTTGTGTGTCAGTTTCAGCACAATTTCACACAATGCCATTTCCAATAGTCCCCTACATTGGATAATGCACTGAATGCTTTACAGTGTGTATTCTTTAAGGAATTTATTCACTTCCTTTTCATCTAATGTTCCTTGGCATTTTAGCCTTCAAAACATTTAAGGAATTTATTCAATTCCCTTTCATGTAATGTTCCCTGGCATTTTAGCCTTCGAAATATTATGTTCTCTGGTGAATGAATGTGAAAGCAGCTTTCTTGTATCTGTCTGCCATTACTCAGACGCATTAATTCCCTGTGAACAAAATAGGGAATATTAGTCCTGCTGTTTTCTGCTTGGGTTGGGCTTTCACATCTCTGTAGATTCCCAGACTGTTGAAAACACTCTGCATATACTTCATTTAATAAATCTGAACTAGAAAAAAAAATCTAAATTTTAAAATGTTCCAGTAGACTAGGCAGTTAAGTTCCCCTTTAAAATTAACCGTACAAAAACCTTCTTGAGCTTTCAGAATACATAGATCCTTCAACAACAAGCTATTATAACACGTACTACTATTCGGAACATTGAAGTTACTCTGAGGTCCACAGTGCAAACAATATTTGACATCATCATTCAAATATGGCAAAAACAGCTTCATATAGAAATATTTAAAGTGCTCCACTGTGGGGTAAGTAAGGCTGCAGAAAGATTAAAATAAATACTACTAAATAAACTAAATGGCCTCTGTGTAACCTATGCATATAGAGTGTTTGCCCTCTTGATAACACTACTATACAAGTCATAATAGAATATCCTAAAGTGAAGTTCTGTGTTAAATTGCTACCATGATAGCTGATGGTAAATACTATGCCAAGTACAGGAAGATCAAATCAATGGGCATTTGATGTCACTATTTGTCAATAGCAGGGGAGACCTACATGTCCTGGGCAGCTCCATTGTTAACAGGAAATATTTTAGTAGAGGAATGCTAATCTGAGTGCCACACTGCTGGAAACAGGAACATGCCAGAGGACACTGTCTGTACCTGTAGTCATACAATTACAGTGACAATGACAAGACATTATAAGCATTCATATTTGTTCTGTACTAATTATTGCCGTGCATTCCAGCACAAAGTAGTGATCGTGTATGTCTTTGCACATCCTGCTCTCTTCCACTTGTATTATCTGCAGAGATAATGTGCTAACTACAGTTTTGTAGATGAAGGAGAAAATACTGTGTTTTGCTAAATACTTTTGCTGCCTGCCTGCAAATGTGTTTTCCAGGCATCTTGCGCAGGGACTGATTGGTTAGGTTTAAGGGGAGGAATTCATATAGAATAATAAAACAATGTTTCTCATGCATTTTCAATAAAATTAAGACGACATTGCTAGCTCATTCCAATTTCAAACATTATACTAATCAAAATTGCAGTCCTATCTCTCTCTCTCTCTCTCTCTCTGTCACTTGGGCACAAACACATGTACATGCCCTCATTCATCCCCTACTGTTTGCTGTTGTGTTTTCAATAAACTGAACACAAGTATATTGGGTATTGAGGGTTATACATAAAAATAAGTGCAAAACAACATGGGTTAGAGCAACTAAAACAAAAATCAAAACAAAGATAAAAAAAGAATAGAATCAGTAAATAACATGTAGTTCTAATAAACATTTCAGAAAGTCTATGTGTAAAACTGACCAGCTTAATGTTGACAAAAATGGGGCGCAAATGAAGAGTTTTATTCAATGGATCAAAAGCACAGCTGGTCGAATGCTTTCAGTTGTGTCACAACCCAGAGAAAAGAAAAGGTTTTGAAAATGTTGGCCATATGATCAAAAGGTATGGTTTCTAAGTGGTTCAAAGTTGCAGTACAGCTGGGACTGGAGATATGCCCTTTACCCACTGTTTTGGAGTTGGTATATATAAAGTGGCAGCAGTGTGGGGGTATGGTCACCCACATGGAGGATGCAGGGGGATCCCCCCGTAAAAAACAATGCTAGGTATTATGGTGCATATGCTGGTGTGTATGTGCTTTGAAGTTGGAGTGTTGGGGTTTATATGATGTGAGTATGTGTTTGTGTGGGTGAGAGATAAAGAATGTTATTGTGTTTTGCAGTGTGTGTGTCTGTGTGTCTGTGCTTGCGTGTGTGTGTGTTTGTGTGTGTGTGTGTGTGTGTGTGTGTGTGTGTGTGTGTGTGTGTGTGTGTGTGTGTGTGTGTGTGTGTGTGTTTGTCTGAGTGTCAATAAATTATGGAGATGTGGTTGTTTGAGTGCCAATGGATTATGTAGATGTTTGAGCAGCGTAGTACACCTCTCAATGTCTTAGTGCAATAAATCTGGACAAAGCCTAAAATAATGGGGGAAACAAAGGCTCAAAATAGGGACAGATTTTACATATTGTTCTTATAAAATTAGAAAGTTACCATAATAACAGGATTTGTGTTAGCATGTACTTTCTGAAGGACATGAAGTCTGAAACGTAAATGTATGCCATTATTCAGTGACTTCAGTCCTCACTGATTTGCCTGAAAACCACAAAATTTTATGAGGAACACACCAAAAATATGAGGCAAAGATCTGGACATTCTGTGAAAATCTGGACAGTTGAGAGGTGTGATAGTATGCGATGAGGTGCATGTTTGTGTGTGAGATGAGTTTTCTTTTTTAGTCACTTACATTGGGTAAAGTAAATCACTCTCTGTAAAATATTACATGCATTAGCCAGTCTAAACTACAAGGTGGTACTGAAACAGTGCTTCATCTCATTAATCTTCATTCAGGCCAAGTTACTGCAATAAGCAACCAACTCTGCATACATGTTGAACACATGCATATTCTGGTTAGTTCACCTATATGAGAAAAGCATAAAGTGTGTTTCTTGTAGTATGTCATCGTATAAACACACACACACACACACACACACACACACACACACACACACACACACATATATATATATATATACACATATATATATATATATATATATATATATATATATACATTCATACTCTGGTGGATGTCTGTTGGGAAATTATTTTGCAGAGCACTAGGTCATTGGAACTGCATGGATGAACAACTCCTTACCATCATATTCATTTCAAACATGATGAATGTATAAGTTCAGGTTAAAAAAATATACATTTTATATGTTCTAGAAGTCATCTCATAAAACTTTAACTGACAGAAAAAAATATCCTACTAGTTCATTTACAGTTTTACTGGCAAATGTGTATCTGCCAGTTAATCATTTTTAGGAAACCTGTTTTATGTCACCATACACTGTGATTCTGAACAAATATTATCTTAGATAAGCTAAACTACATTGTAACATCTGCAAGCAAAAAAGAAATCTCATTTTCTCCAAAATGTCACTTGAAAATGTTGATGTAAAATGATGCCAAAATAAGCACATACGTCCTGCCTTTCTTATGCTTGTGAGTTCCTAGTTCCCTCTCCATTATGTCTAATTCTGTCATGTTTGCTCTTAAAGCTAGGAACTATCATATCAAATGGAATAAATATTATCAGGCAGTGCAGGAGAGCTGCAAGGAAGGCTGGCAGAATACCATGGCATCTAGAAAGAGGCATAGCCAGTAGAAACCTAAACGTTATATTTTTTCATGTAGAAAGCTGGTAAAATATGGTCTGGATTACTGTGTGCAGTTTGGGAGACATCTTCATTCTCAGGACACAGACTGGACAGGGGCAGGTATTCATAGGTTTATAGGTTCATAGGTAGGTACTAGGCTATCGGCCCAAGGGCCTAAGTAAGCCTAGCCAACAAGGTTCCCTGGCTTTCGCCACCCAAGAATGTTATTTTCCTGTGCCCTGTCGAGCAGAGCAACAGAAGTGATCCCCAGGGTAAATTTCCTATTTCCCATCCACTCATCAAGATTTTTCTTGAAGAGTGGTAATGAGGAATTCTGCTTGACATAGATGAGTAGTTTGTTCCAGAGTATGGGAAGTCTGTGGGACAGGACTCTATCCCTCCAGCATGTTCTGTTTATTGTGGTGACAAGATTTAGGTCCCTAGAGCATGTAGCTCAGAGGGATTGGGATTTTTTCTTTAGGTGTAGCATGTCCAACAGCTCTGGGTTTGACATAGCTTTGTATGTTAGGCAGAGATCACCTCTGAGTAGGCTATATGCTATGGAGTAAAGCTGGAGTTTTTTGAGATGGTCAGCGTAGGGCATATGTTTGAGGCCGGTAATCCTCTAGTTGAGGTACGTTTGCTGCCTTTCCAGCTCTTGCAGATGTCTTGTGAGGTACATTCCCAAAAGGGGCGTTGTACTCTATAATGGGTCTAATGAGTGATGAGTAGAGGGGAACAATGACCTCTTTTTTTCTGGATGAGAACCCTTTCATGATGAGGTGTGCCATGTAGAAGGATTTCCTGACTACTGTGGTGATGTGATTATCAAAGGAGAGACTACTGTCCACCTGGGTTCCAAAGTCTCTTATCACACATTTGGCGTTAAGTAGACTGCCACCTATATGGTACTTCATGGGTACAGAGCTTTTACCAAAGGGGATGACAATGCACTTTTTGGCATTGAGCTTGAGACCATGGCTCTGACACTAGGCGTCTGTCTCAGTGAGGCCCTTCTGTAGTATGTCCACATCGTTTGGGGACTCGACTATGACTCCTAGTTTGCAGTCATCTGTGAACTTCATTAGCCAGATACCTTCTGTGTTAGCCTGTACTTCAGAGAAGTATATACAAAACAGGAGAGGACCCAGGCTAAACCTTGTGGCACTCCACTTGTCACTGGTTTGAAGTCAGATTTGACTCGGCAACTTTTACAGTGTGGGTTCTGTCAGTGAGCCAGTTGGCAACCCATCTTGTGACGTAGGGATTTATACCTAACTTATTGAGTTTATCTATAATTCCAGAATGGGGGATGGTGTCAAAAGCCTTGGCGAGGTCAAGAAAAGCTGTGTGAACCACCTTACCCTCATCTACAGCTTTGGTGACTGCTTCAAAGTAGTCAATCAGGTTCAGGAGGCATGATCTTCCTTTTACAAACCCAAACTGAGTGGGGTCCAAAATTTGGAGGTTATCAATGTCTTTGTTTATAAGTTCGATGATGATATGTTCCATGGCCTTACAGACCAGGCTCATCAGGCTAATAGGGCAATAGTTCCCAGGGTTTGTGGTGGCTCCCCCTTTGTGGAGTGGGATAACTGTTGCTGTGCGCCATTCAGTGGGCACAAAGCCTGATGGGAGGCTATGATTGAACATGATGCTTAGATAGGGAGCCAGTTTGTTATGAAGTTTGTGTAAAACGCAGCCTGGGATGTTGTCGTCCGGTCCCATGGATGCTGTGTTCTTGGCTTTAGAGAGTGCAGTTTTTACCTGCGTCGTTGTGATTACAGGGACTCTGCATTCTTCCGGTATAGATATGGGCCCTTTAGGGGGTGAGAGGGGTGTAAAGTTAGCACTGAAGCTATCTGCCAGGATGTTTGCAATATCAGTTGGTTCTGTAATTTTCGTACCATTGTGCTGTAACTCAGAGCAGATCTGGGTGTTGCCATTGAGTTTATTAACATAGCTATAGAATGCTTTGTGGTTGCCCTTAGAATCAGTGGTGATTTTGTTTTTGTAGGTAGCTTTGGATGGTTTTATGAGAATTCTCAACAGTTTCTTCCTTCTGTGATAAAAAGGCTGCTGAGGATAGGCTCCAGAGTCTCAAATAAACTTAAACGATGCAGATGTAGCAGTACTACTTTGTGATAGACTCACACAAGCACTTTCTAAATGCTTCATCAGGTGTAAAACATCACAAACACCTAATCATGACATTTTCTTAAAGACCCATTCATAAAACTGTATTATAAAACTAACATATATAATTTCTTACCATATATATAAGTATAAATAAGAATATATATATATAAAAGTATATTATTAGGGGAAAAAATAAATTACTTAAATAAAGCTCTTTTGCTAAGCATAGGTTTCATTGGAACATGGTCATTAAGACCATGTCCTTGATTAGCCCTCAACATCACTATCCACTTAGCCTCCATTTCTTCAGTTCTACCTCTAATATCACCCACCCTTGGATTCTCATACGTCCTGGATAGAACCATAAAAAAGGCGTTTCAGCAAGTAAGGCATTAGTGACTAACTTATCGCGACATAGATTGACTGACATGGAACAAAATGTATTGAGCAAGGGTTTGTCATTTATACCCACTTCAGATATGTCTATAACAGATATAATATTTGATTTTAAGATGTTTACTAGAGGTCTTAATGACCATGTTCCAATGAAACCTGTGCTTAGCAAAAGAGCTTTATTTAAGTAATTTATTTTTTCCCCTAATAATATACTTTTATATATATATTCTTATTTATACCTATATATATGGTAAGGCATTATTTGTATAAAAGTTTTTATTGTTTGTTTTAATATATATGTTATTAGTTTTATAATAGAGCTTTATGAATGGGTCTTTAAGAATTAATTAGAATATGTCATGTGATTATTTTACTATGTATATAAAGTGCAGGTGTTTGTGATGTTTTGTACACCTGATGAAGCATTTGTGAAAGCGCTTGTGTGAGTCACAATAAAGTAGTACTGCTCAGCTGAGACTTTCTTGCATCGTTTAAGTTTATTTGAGACTCTGGAGCCTATCCTCAGCAGCCTTTTTATCACTGTGTTCTTCAGTTTTTATTGCTGTTGAGGTTTTTGGTGCTTAGCCTTTTGTGTTTTTTTGCTACGTTTCTCTTTGGCTGAGAGCACCAAGAACATGGCTGGTGGAGTTGAAGAAATTGAATTAGAGTATAATCCTACAGTGGAAGTTGGAACTGTCCAAAAGACTGGTATAAGTTTCGATTCTATGATTTCCCAAGTTAAAGAGCAGAATAATCCTTTATTCAACAAGAATCTTATTATAGAAGGTGTGGAAACTATTGATGTAGATTTCCTAGCACTTCGGACAGATGTTTTGGTGCTAGAAAAAGAACTGTGTAAGCTTGCATGGACCCAGTATGAAATCTTTCATTTAGAAGTGTGTTTAGCAGAGAATTTGATACCACGTGGTTTAAGGATATTAAAGATGCCAGCACAAACGGAAGAAGATTCACTCCTTTTGAGTGAATGGCAGAAACTAAATATTGCCACCAGTTTAAGTTATTTGACTTTGTTAGTACAAGCGGCTAAGAGGAGGGAATCATCCTTATTGGATGCCATTAAAGAGAAATATGGTTTAATCAGTACTAAATACCCTGGTGGTGCTGCAACGGGACTCTTAACAGATACTATTGGCAATGTTTGTTCATACAAACGTAGACTCTTGCAGATTAAGCTGAATAAACTGCAGAGAGATCGTCGGGATTTTTCATTGGGCAACATTTTTACCTGGCCGCGTGATTCGCCGGTTAACAGCATTAAGGAGGGCAATTTATCCAATGAGATGCGTAGTGACGTAGACCCTGAAACTCATAGTTTGGATGCTGCAAAACAACGGGAATCCACGAGTGAACCAACGCGCAATGTGGTAGGAGCGCCAGCATTGATTCCTTGTTTGAATAGTGGCAATACTATTCTAGGAGCGAGGAAGAAGGTTGTGGTCACTACAGCCGAAGTGCACAGGGAAGCAGTGTGTGGTTTGCTTGACGCCAATGGGGCAGGTACAGTCAACAATACAGGACCCCGTATGGCGCCATTTTTTCATCTGGAGTTTCCACTCCCCATGAGGGATGGCTCGTCGAACTGAAAGGGTGGACAGTAGCAGAACAGTCGAAACAGAGACAGAGGGAGGAGTACAACACGCTACAAGAGGAAGCACGAGGTAGAAGTGAACAATGTTTACACTATCAAGAAGGCATTTCAGCAAGTAAGGCATTAGTGACTATCTTATCACGACATAGATTGACTGACATGGAACAAAATGTATTGAGCAAGGGTTTGTCATTTATACCCACTTCAGATATGTCTATAACAGATATAATATTTGATTTTAAGATGTTTACTAGAGGTCTCACGTTGAAATGTATGTTTAAACAAGTAACTAATAATTCTTCTTTTTCATTGAGGAAACCAAGTACGTACATACCCAAACCCATGCCTTTGGTTAATGCCTTTGAGCAAATGTGTATAGCAGACATGTATAAGGTTTATAATGATAGACAATGTAGTAATAGAAGCTATAATTTAACCAAGGGGGAATTTCAAGCACTATATGACTTAGAAAATGATGTCAACCTTGTGGTTAGACCAGCAGACAAGGGTGGGGGGATAGTTCTACTTGATATAGATGACTACGATAACTTGATGTATGAAATGTTAAGCAATGCTGATTTTTATGAGGTAATAACGATGGTACAAATGCAAAAGATGGTTGAAATGGTTAAAGAGCAATTGAAGGAACTTACGCAAACAGGGTTATTACCTGATGATATTTTTAAGTTTCTTAGAATATTTCATTATACAGTGCCCATTATACAATGGTTGCCTAAATTGCACAAGAATCTGGTTAGACCCCCTATGCACCCTATAGTGGCAGGAAGAGGATGGTGCACAGAATGCATTTCAGCGTTTCTGGAAAATAAATTGAAGCCAGTAATACAGAGCTCTATATATGTTCTCAAAGACACTGAGCACTTTTTGCGTGGCCTGTATGAGGGCACTCATTGTGGTACATTGAATGAGGAATGTCTGCTTGTTACCTTAGATGTTGTTTCATTGTTTATGGTCATCCCTAATGGAGTAGGGCTTGATTTTTTGAAGGAACAACTGGTTAAAAGCAATATTTATAATGTTAGTGATGTTGAGTTGTTTATTAAGTTGATGCCCTTAGTGCTCTTGAATAATGTATTCTTATTTAAGGATAAAATTTACTGGCAGAAAAATGGTGTGGCGATGGGGAGTGCATGCTCGAACAGCTATGCTAATGCGGTCATGATGAAATGGGAAACAGATTTTCTGGTCGAAGGGCCTTTCAAAGATAAGATTTTATTCTATAGAAGGTTTGTAGATGACCTTTTTATTCTCTGGAAAGGTTCTATTTTAGAACTGATGGACTTTGTAGAGTTTATTGATAATACAACCTCATTTTTAAAATTTACTTTGAATTATTCAATGACTAGTATTAACTTTCTAGACGCAGTTGTTGAAAAGGATAGTACTAATACTATATCTACCAGATTGTTTAGGAAGGACTGTCATGTTAACAGTCTTCTAGCAAGGGATAGTATGCATCCAGAGTACGTCTTTAGAAATGTAGCTCAGAACCAATTCTATAGAGCATCAAGGTTAAGCTTAAAGAATAGTGAGTTTGAAGAACAGAAGTATAGAACAGTTAATGAACTCACAGAAAGAGGTTATGATCATAGGCTGATAGAGCATAGTGCTTTACAAGTATCACATTTGAGAGAATCTAGGGCTAAACCATACTTTTCAGAAAGACCTCTAGGTAAGGTTGATAAGAAGGGTGATAATATTAAGGTCTGTATCCCCTATTCAAGGGATGTAAGGAGGTACACGGATATAATTAATCAGCATTGGGGTATTTTATTGACAGACCCACAGATGAGTGAGGTTATTGGCCCTAGACCCCAATTTACTTACAAGAATAAGAAAAATCTGAAAAGGAGACTATGTAATGTTAAAGGAATCAAGTGCAGGATTAATTCATTTGGTACTAAGCCTTGTGGTAAATGTCCACAATGTAGGTTTATCAATGAGGAGACATCATTTGTACATCCTGATACTGGTAAAGTATATGAGGTTAGGGTACAGGCAGATTGTGAACGTATGCACGTGGTTTATCTAGCTATTTGCACTTTATACAAATGTTTCTATGTTGGCAAGACAGATTGTGCTTTGAAGGATAGAATAAGGGAGCACAGCTACCACATTGGTAAAGGTAGTTGTAATAATGCCTTAGCTAAGCATGTTTTAAGTAAAGGGGCACAGCACAAGTTTCTTTTTATGGTTCTATCCAGGACGTATGAGAATCCAAGGGTGGGTGATATTAGAGGTAGAACTGAAGAAACGGAGGCTAAGTGGATAGTGATGTTGAGGGCTAATCAAGGACATGGTCTTAATGACCATGTTCCAATGAAACCTGTGCTTAGCAAAAGAGCTTTATTTAAGTAATTTATTTTTTCCCCTAATAATATACTTTTATATATATATTCTTATTTATACTTATATATATGGTAAGGCATTATTTGTATAAAAGTTTTTATTGTTTGTTTTAAATTATATGTTATTAGTTTTATAATACAGTTTTATGAATGGGTCTTTAAGAATTAATTAGAAAATGTCATGTGATTATTTTACTATGTATATAAGGTGCAGGTGTTTGTGATGTTTTGTACACCTGATGAAGCATTTGTGAAAGTGCTTGTGTGAGTCACAATAAAGTAGTACTGCTCAGCTGAGACTTTCTTGCATCGTTTAAGTTTATTTGAGACTCTGGAGCCTATCCTCAGCAGCCTTTTTATCATTGTGTTTTTCAGTTTTTATTGCTGTGGAGGTTTTTGGTGCTTAGCCTTTTGTGTTTTTTTTGCCAAGTTTCTTCCTTCTGTTGTAGAGTTTGTTTATGGCAGAGGACCACCAGATTGGCTTCCTTTTTTTGGAGGATAAGATCTTGGTTCTGTTAGGAATAGCTCGATCCATGCACTCGTGTAAGTGCTTATAGAGTGCATATGTGTAGGATTCAGCAGTCGTAACTGAATTGTCCTTCTGCATGGGTGTCATGAAGTTTGCTACTTCTGTCCTAAGAAGCATGAAGTTGGCTTTGGAGAAATATTTTACAGTGGTTTCCTTAATGAGGGATGGAGGAGGGATGTGGATATCTAGGGTGATTAGCTAATGGTTGGCTCTGACTAGTGAGGAGTTGACTTCAGGTGTGGAGCACTGGTCGCTCATGCTGGTAATGACTAGGTCTAGGATATTGTTACCCCTGCCGGGGGTGAGGATAAGTTGATCCAGGGCATTGGAATTTATGAATTCCAGAAAGCGTTGAGTGAAGGAGTTGATACATGAGTAGCTTTCCCAGTTAATGGTGGAAGTAGCTGAAATCACCCATTATTAGGGTGTTTGGTTGAACCCTAATATTATCCAGTGCATCAAGAAAAGAGGAGTGAGAATCCCGGAGCATGGTGGGGGATCTGTAGCAAGCTACAATTTGGATTGCAGTTTTGCCCAGAGTTAGTTGTACTTGGATAATCTCAGATGCATTATGCTGAGCAACTAGCTTGGAGGTGTGGATATCCTTAATGAATATGGACACACCTCTGCCTTTAGTGTTTTGGTCCAAGTTAGATGGCTGAAAGGTGTGGTATGAATTATAGTCTGGTAATACAGGGGTGGTCTCTGCAGCCTTAAATCAGGTTTCAGTCACTGCACAGACATCGATGTTCTCCATTTTAAGGAGTGCCTCGAGTTAGTGCATTTTGAGGTTTAGACTTATAGCATTGAGTAGCATTACCCTCAGTTTTTGCTTGCCTGTATCTGTTACTGTGGTGAATTTGTCATTTGAACCTTGCCTAACAAAGGCATTATAGGGGCGGTAAGAGCCTTGGCTAGTATCTGGAATCCCAGGGGCGACAGGTGCAGGCCATCTCTGGCAAAGCATCGTGGTCTGTTGACTATGTCATTCCAGGCAGACAGATACTGGATCCCCTTAGAATGACACCAGAAGCTTAGCCAATTGCTGAAGTCAATCATTTTGTCCTTGTACTGGGGTATCTTTCTGGGTGATGGCATGATGCTACTCAGGGCTAGGGTCATACCTGCCTGGGCTACAAGATTGGAAAGCTCTTCCATGTCTCTTTTCATGTAGTCCAAGCAGGTACATCTCAGGTCATTCACACCAACATGGACAATGACAGAATCATATTTATGCTTGCTGTGACCTGAGTGCGTGGTTTATGTGGCGGATCCTGGCACCTGACAGACAGCTGACAGTAACCTTCTCCTTGTTTAGCCTGATGAGTGGACATCAGTGTGCCTGACTATAGAGTCACCTATGACTAGTGTGTTGGGTACGTTGTTTTGCCTTATTGGCTGTGGTTGAGAGGCACACTGAGTCTGTGGGCTATGTGTCATTTGGGTTGTGTTGGGGAGTGGAGGTTGCTTGCGTTTCTGCTTTGGAAGTGTCTGTTGCTTGGGCAGATTATTTTTGAGAGCCTCCGCAAATGTTTTTGCGTTTCTATATGTGGTTTTTGGTGGTGTAGATTTAGTGAGACTATGTGATGAGTGTGGTGTGGTGCAAGTGTTTACCTTCTCCTCTTGACTATCAAGTTCAGTCTTGGTAAGAGAGAGCTTTGCTTCCAGTTTGGCTAGATGAGTACATCTCTCACAGGTTGTAGTGTTGAGTGATAGGAGGAGAGGGTTGTCTGTATACATGAGGCAATTGCTACATTGCCCCAAGATGCCCAGATTCATCAGGTAGACAGGTGAGAGCACCGGAAACTGACCCTTGGACATGCCTGAATACAAAACTATTTACTTTTAGATAAGTGAGGAAAGTAAGTACAGGAGCTGTTTTTCCTCTAGGCAAATGAGGAAAGTAAGTACTAAAACTGTTTTCCTGTATGTAATGAGGAAGGTTGAGAGCTGTAGTAATTTGTAGCTTACTCAGTGCTTACAACAAGTTCTGAACAAGCGCTGAGTATGAGGAAGCAAATTCAAGTGCTAAAATGAAGAAACTGGCTAATTCTAAGGGAAAAACTGAAGAGCAGACTTTATGGCACCGGGAATTGTTTAACCCTAGTTAAACAGTGCTGCATGATGCTCAAACTTGGACAAATCCACACAAACATGGGTTTTTAACTCGGAAAGTTGAAAGGGATAGAAATCAGCCCAACATGGCCAATAAGGTTCAATTTCAGAGCTGGAAACCACTCCTCTTGTGACAAATAGGTTGTTCAATGCTTACCACTCTCACTGATAAGCAGAAAGACTTCCCACTACCACAACATGGTATGGACAACTTAAGGTTACCATACGTCCGGGTTTCCCCAGACACGTCCTCTTTTTTGGGCTCCTGTCTGGGCATTTTTTGAAAATTCTGCGATTTGTCTGGGTTTTAAAACCTGGACAAATCGCAGAATTTTCAAAAAGCAGACATCCCTATTTCGGAGTTTTTTCTCTGCTTTGTTTTTTTTTTGATTGGCTCATATATGAACCAATCAAAAAAAGGAGCTCTGTTCAATGTGGAACTGCTTGATGTTCCACATTGAACAGACGAGGGTCTGCTGTGTGTGTTTTTGATTGGCTCGTATACCGGTATATGAGCCAATCAAAAAGCGGAGCTCTGTTCAATGTGGAACTGCTTGATGTTCCGCATTGAACAGAAGAGGGTCCGCTGTGCGCATTTTGATTGGCTCGTATACCGGTATATGAGCCAATGAAAAAACAGAGCTCTGTTCAATGCGGAACTGCTTGATGTTCTACATTGAACAGAAGAGGGTCCACTGTTCGAAGTTTTGATTGGCTCATTTACCGGCAAATGGGCCAATCAAAAATCCCCAAACAGTAAAGACCTTTTTTTTTTGCTCTTCAACCTAAGATGACGAAATAATATGTGCTGGTAGTAGCACATTTTTTCATCCTCTTTTACATACAAAGAATTATGGTAACCCTAGGACAACTCAGAAACACAAACTAATGTCCTGAAACCAGCAAATCTAGGATCCGGACTATTCTAGTAGAGGAAAAGGTGGGAAACGAGCAAAACAGTATTTTTTGGGGGGTTTTGTTTGAGAAATTAAGCAGGCAAAATGCAATTTAACAGTATTTATGCACAGCTGTAGTAGTCTTAAGCTACGTGGGAAGTTCTGCCAAGCATGTGACAGAGCTGGTCAGGTTTCCAAAGCTTTAGGGCTCTTTCCTTGCACCCCGGCACTGGTAAGCAGAAGGTTGAGAATAAAACCTATGACTGGGATGCAATGCAAAATACCTCAGACCTTTCCTACTACTAAAGAGCTCATTCCTCTGAAGGCTTCAGTAGATCAGTAGTAGGCCAGAGCTCCTCCTTAGCTGGGCAGATAAGTTCCCTATTGGGCATTACTTTTCACTTAAGAAAAAGTGATTATTTTGTTTTGCATGCTTTATTTCAGAGCCATTCTGCCCTTCTAGTGAGTGGTGCCTTTCAGTTTCTTCAGTTTAGAAATTGTTCTCTGGGTAATGTTCTGTGTAAAATTAGTTTGTCTTTCAATTTATTGAAATATTTTACTTCAGGAACAAGATAGAATTGGTACATCAGTGAAGAGGGTGTTCTTGACAAAAATTTTCTTCAAAAAAATGTCCATTTTGTCAGAGCTTTGAATAAACCTTTGCCAAGTCTACCAACCACTTATCAGGCTTGTTTCACAGCTGTAAGCTTGTCCCTGTATGGATTCTGTTAACTTTTTGTAAGAATCTGCAATTATTTTGAGGAAAAGTGTATGGCTTATGGATTACTGTGTTGTCAAAGGCTAAGGGTAGCCTGTTTGCCACTTGTGGCTGAAAGAAATTTACCTCAGAAGCTTTCTTTTCATCAAGGATAAGAATCACCTTTGCTGCAAGCTTAGAAACAAGCTTAGTAAGTACCTATGAACTTAAGATCTTAGGAGGTTTTGTCAACTTTTTATAGCTCTCTCATCGACCTGAGAAACTCTTGTTTGCAGCTAGGGCATGGATCCAGGTCCTGCTATGTCTAATCATTCTTCTCCATGCTGCAAAGAGAAGAAAGTTGTCTAGGAGGCTTCAGTCTTCAAGTCAGCTTTTTTCTTGCCTGAATCATTGATGAAAGACTCTACTGTGGTCACCAGTTGTTTCACAGGCTTCTAGTCTTTTTGTCGCAGTCTATCTGGTGTTGTTACTTTAGATGTTACTGTGGAATTGGGGGTCAGGCACACCTTCTGCATCTGTCCAGTTTCATTTGAGAGGGAAGTGATAACCACACTTGCAGGCTTCAGCAAAGGTACCAGTTGATGCTCCCTCACTTAACCACACAGAAGAGCCTCTTTGGGACAGAGACTCTCAGTCCGCTGCTCTTTTGTTAAGAGTTCTTCTAGAAAAAAGACATATGTCCAGGTATTTGTGCTCATATGGAGCAGAAAACTGGCTGGATTTTGCAAAATGATTGCTCCAGCAAAATGATTGCTAAGATCATTTCAATCATTGTGTGATGATTATCTCAAGTGGAAGAAAATTATTTCTTCCCTGTCAGATTCCTTGTCTGAGGGGCAGGATTTGGACTTGGATGTG
Organism: Protopterus annectens; assembly: GCF_019279795.1. Lineage (NCBI taxonomy): Eukaryota > Metazoa > Chordata > Ceratodontiformes > Protopteridae > Protopterus > Protopterus annectens. The sequence continues at coordinate 237,040,656 of NC_056732.1, read as the reverse complement.
TTTCTCATATTCTCAGTTTACAGGAGGGAGATTCTGATTCTCAAGAGAGTTCTTCCTTAGATTTTCCTCCTGAAGAATGTTTGTTTTCTAATACTATTGTCAATATGAGAAAGTTTTATTCAGGGGAACAAAAAAAAAAAACACATCTGAACTTCAACAGAGGTATGATTTATTAGAGGTGTGTTTCCCTCAACCTGCACCTGTCTCTCCAGTTTTGCTAGCTTTAGAGGATATACTTTTCCTGACTCCTAGCCATCTACTTCTAAAAAGTATGTGCCCCAGTCTCATAAGCTTGTCCCCCCTCCCCCAATCACAGGGTAGATCCTGCATTTAATTCCTGAAGTAAGTCAACTTCTACAAAGCTTTTTTCAGCTGCTAACCTTAGCCTTTCCAACAAACTGGGAAAGGCTTAGGATAAGTTTGGTAAAAAAATGTTATTCTTCTTCCACTTTAGCCTTCAGAGTATGAATTGTCAGGTGCAGTTTTTTACTAGTTTCCTATTATAATTTAAGGGATTTGATTGCTGTTTTTCAGTAGTTATGCTATGTATCGGGTAAATAAACATGTGCTGATGTTGTGTCCAGGGCTGCTGCCACTAGGTTTGTTTTGAGATGTGTTGGTTTTTATATCGGAATTTGCCAGATGCCAAATTAGAAATGTTAAATACTCCTCTAGATAAAGAGGTGTTACTTGGTTTTTCCTATGCAGACCTTAAAGGTTTCAGGGCATTACCCAGATTTTTCAACCTTCCTTTCCAAAGAATAATATAAACTTTTCTTCTAGTCCAGGCTTTTCTTTCATAAAGTAGGACAAGCATACTCTGCAATGTTCTGTTAAACAAAATTTCAAAAAGCTATGGCAGAGAGGGTAGAAAATGAATGTAGGATCTTCCCAAAATCATGGACAACCCCCCCAAATCAGACTGGCTATATAACCCTTCCATATTTCCCCCTGCCCACCCTGTCCATCCCATTCATCTACCCTAGAGTTTAGGTCTTCATTATACTTTGTTGCACCAGATAACTTCAGACATTTGGGGTGTAAGAATTATTCTAAAAGGTTACAGCCAGCAGTACAGTTTCATCATATTCCTCAACATCCCATCAAATTGCCCTCCACCATTCTAATTCAGGTGTTATCTCAGTAGATGACTTTATGGGCCTGTGAGGTGATGGCACTGTGATCGGTAATCCCTAAAGGGGCATTGTTTCTAACCACTTTGGCCACGTGGTTGTCAAATGAGAGATTGCTATCAATTTGGGTCCCCAGGTCCCTAATTACTTCTTCTGTACTTAATGGATTACCACCTATGTGGTAATTTGTGGGCACTTTGTTTTTGCCAAAGGGGATGACTATACACTTTTTGGCATTTAGCTTGAGGCCATGGCTCCTGGCACCAGTTGTCTGTTTCTATGAGGGCCTTTTGGAGGATGCTTGTGTCGGCTGGAGAGTCGATTATGTCACCCAGTTTGCAGTCATTTGCGAACTTGGTCAGCCACAGTCCTTCTGTGTTGGCCTGTACCTCCGAGAAATATATACTGAACAAAAGAGTTCCCAGGACTGAGCCTTGTGGGATGCCACTTGTAACTGGTTTGGAGTCTGACATGGCTCCAGCAATTCTAACCATGTGGGTTCTGTCCTTGAGCCAGTTTGCAACCCATCTAGTGACATAGGGGTTTATATTTAAGCTGGTGAGCTTATCTATAATGCCCGAGTGGGGTATTGTATCGAAGGCTTTTGCTTGGTCCAGGTAGGCGGTGTGGACCACCTTCCCCTCGTCAATGGCTTGGTGACTGTTTCAAAGAAATCAGCCAGGTTTAAGAGGCAGGATCTGCCCTTAACAAAGCCGAACTGGGTAGGATCCAGTGTCTGTAGGTCCCCAATATCTTTATTTATGAGGTCCATGATGATCCTTTCCATAGCTTTGCAGACCAAGCTAGTCAGGCTTATGGGGCGATAGTTTCCAGGATCCGTTGAGGCACCACCTTTGTGGAGAGGGACCACTGTTGCTGTACGCCACTCTTTGGGTACATATCCTGTAGTAAGGCTGAGATTGAACAGTAGTTTTATGTTTGGGTTTAGCTCTTCTTGGAGTTCATGTAGGATGTAGCCCGGGACACCGTCTGGTCCCATTGATGCTGTGTTTTTTGCTTTGGAGAGGGCAGCTCTTACCTGAGCATCTGAGATGTCAGGGGGGGTAGCACTCTGCTGGGATAGATATTTGCCCTTTTGGTGGGGGGGGGGAGTTTGCACTGAACCTGTCAGCTAGGATGTTGGCAATGTTTGTGGGTTCAGTGTATTTTTTGTCATTTTGGACTCATTCTGAGCATATCTGGGAATTCCCACCCAGGTTCCTAACATAACTAAAGAAAGCCTTGTGATTATCCTTAGTGTCCTGTGCAATTTTTCTCTCGAAGCTGGCCTTAGACGATTTTATGAGTGCCCGTAGTTTTTTGCTAATACTGATCAGAGATGCCTTCCCTTTTTGGGATTTTGCTCTATCATGTAGTAGCTTCCTCCTTCTATTGTATAGTTTGTTTATGGCTGGGGTCCACCAGACAGGACGTCTGCCTTTGGAGGATTGGGTCTTGGTTTTATTTGCTCAGTAAAGACCTTTTTTTTTTGCTCTTCAACCTAAGAGGACGAAATAATATGTGCTGGTAGTAGCACACTTTTTCATCCTCTTTTACATACAAAGAATTATGGTAACCCTAGGACAACTCAGAAACACAAACTAATGTCCTGAAACCAGCAAATCTAGGATCCAGACTATTCTAGTAGAGGAAAAGGTGGGAAATGAGCAAAACAGTAATTTTGGGGGGTTTTTTTGAGAAATTAAGCAGACAAAATGCAATTTAACAGTATTTATGCACAGCTGTAGTAGTCTTAAGCTATGTGGGAAGTTCTGCCAAGCATGTGACCCAGCTGGTCAGGTTTCCAAAGCATTAGGGCTCTTTCCTTGCACCCCGGCACTGGTAAGCAGAAGGTTGAGAATAAAACCTATGACTGGGATGCAATGCAAAATACCTCAGACCTTTCCTACTACTAAAGAGCTCATTCCTCTGAAGGCTTCAGTAGATCAGCAGTAGGCCAGAGCTTCTCCTTAGCTGGGCAGATAAGTTCCCTATTGGGGATTACCTTTCACTTAATAAAAAGTGATTATTTTGTTTTGCATGCTTTATTTCAGAGCCATTCTGCCCTTCTAGTGAGTGGTGCCTTTCAGTTTCTTCAGTTTAGAAATTGTTCTCTGAGGATAGTTCTGTGTAAAATTAGTTTGTCTTTCAATTTATTGAAATATTTTACTTCAGGAACTTAAGATAGAATTGGTACATCAGTGAAGAGGGTGTTCTTGACAAATGTTTTCTTCAAAAAAATGTCCATTTTGTCAGAGCTTTGAATAAACCTTTGCCAAGTCTACCAACCACTTATCAGGCTTGTTTCACAGCTGTAAGCTTGTCCCTGTATGGATTCTGTTAACTTTTTGTAAGAATCTGCAATTTTTTTGAGGAAAAGTGTACGGCTTATGGATTACTGTGTTGTCAGAGGCTAAGGGTAGCCTGTTTGCCACTTGTGGCTGAAAGAAATTTACCTCAGAAGCTTTCTTTTCATCAAGGATAAGAATCACCTTTGCTGCAAGCTTAGAAACAAGCTTAGTAAGTACCTATGAACTTAAGAACTTAGGAGGTTTTTTCAAATTTTTATAGCTCTCTCATCGACCTGAGAAACTCTTGTTTGCAGCTAGGGCATGGATCCAGGTCTTGCTATGTCTAATCATTCTTCTCCATGCTGCAAAGAGAAGAAAGTTGTCTGGGAGGCTTCAGTCTTCAAGTCAGCTTTTTTCTTGCCTGAATCATTGATGAAATACTCTACTGTGGTCACCAGTTGTTTCACAGGCTTCTAGTCTTTTTGTCTCAGTCTATCTGGTGTTGTTACTTTAGATGTTACTGCGGAATTGGGGGTCAGGCACACCTTCTGCATCTGTCCAGTTTCCTTTGAGAGGGAAGTGATAACCACACTTGCAGGCTTCAGCAAAGGTACCAGTTGATGCTCCCTCACTTAACCACACAGAAGAGCCTCTTCTTTGGGACAGAGACTCTCAGTCCGGCTGCTCTTTTGTTAAGAGTTCTTCTAGAAAAAAGACATAAGTCCAGGTATTTGTGCTCATATGGAGCAGAAAACTGGCTGGATTTTGCAAAATGATTGCTCCAGCAAAATGATTGCTAAGATCATTTCAATCATTGTGTGATGATTATCCTCCGAAGTGGAAGAAAATTATTTCTTCCCTGTCAGATTCCTTGTCTGAGGGGCAGGATTTGGACTTGGATGTGTTTCTCATATTCTCAGTTTACAGGAGGGAGATTCTGATTCTCAAGAGAGTTCTTCCTTAGATTTTCCTCCTGAAGAATGTTTGTTTTCTAATACTATTGCCAATATGAGAAAGTTTTATTCAGGGGAACAAAAAAAAAAACACATCTGAACTTCAACAGAGGTATGATTTATTAGAGGTGTGTTTCCCTCAACCTGCACCTGTCTCTCCAGTTTTGCTAGCTTTAGAGGATATACTTTTCCTGACTCCTAGCCATCTACTTCTAAAAAGTATGTGCCCCAGTCTCATAAGCTTGTTTTTTCCTCCCTAATCACAGGGTAGATCCTGCATTTAATTCCTGAAGTAAGTCAACTTCTACAAAGCTTTTTTCAGCTGCTAACCTTAGCCTTTCCAACAAACTGGGAAAGGCTTAGGATAAGTTAGATAAAAAAATGTTATTCTTCTTCCACTTTAGCCTTCAGAGTATGAATTGTCAGGTGCAGTTTTTTACTAGTTTCCTATGATAATTTAAGGAATTTTATTGCTGTTTTTCAGTAGTATCTGCTATGTCTCGGGTAAATAAACATGTGCTGATGTTGTGTCCAGGGCTGCTGCCACTAGGTTTGTTTTGAGATGTGTTGGTTATTATATCGGAATTTGCCAGATGCCAAATTAGAAATGTTAAATACTCCTCTAGATAAAGAGGTGTTACTTGGTTTTTCCTATGCAGACCTTAAAGGTTTCAGGGCATTACCCAGATTTTTCAATCTTCCTTTGCAAAGAATAATATAAACTTTTCTTCTAGTCCAGGCTTTTCTTTCATAAAGTAGGACAAGCATACTCTGCAATGTTCTGTTAAACAAAATTTCAAAAAGCTATGGCAGGGAGGGTGGAAAATGAATGTGGGATCTTCCCAAAATCATGGACAACCCCCCCAAATCAGACTGGCTATATAACCCTTCCAGATTTCCCCCTGCCCACCCTGTCCATCCCATGCATCTACCCTAGAGTTTAGGTCTTCATTATCCTTTGTTGCACCAGATAACTTCAGACATTTGGGGTGTAAGAATTATTCTAAAAGGTTACAGCCAGCAGTACAGTTTCATCATATTCCTCAACATCCCATCAAATTGCCCTCCACCATTCTAATTCAGGTGTTATCTCAGTGGATGATAGAACTTGTTCCCTTAGACCAAGCAAGGAAATGATTTTATTCAAGACTCTTTCTGGTACCAAAGAAAGAAAATTCATGGAGATCTGGCCTAGACTTTTCCTTTGTAAACCTTCACATCATAGTTTTAAAGTTCAAAGTACTTTCTCTAGAGTCCCTGTTACCCCTCATTCTCCCTTGCTGATTTCTGGTAACTTTGAATTTTAAAAATGATTACCATTACATTTCAAAGAACAACAATTTCAGGAGCTTTTTGCATTTTTTTGTATCTGGTTTACATTTTCAGTTTGCTTTACTTACCTTTGTAGACATGCTCAGAAATGCAGATAACTCAAAGTGTCTGTCTCCTGATATAGCCCAGTGGAGGTTGTAGGACAGTCACATTTTTCTCATTTAGATGATTGTTTGATTTTCACAGATTCCTTCACAGCTTGTCAACAATCTCTGACTTGGCTACTAAACCTCTTTCTCAGTCTGCTATTTCAGGTGAACAAGGAGAAACCTTTCATTCCTTCTCACAAGATAGTGTTTCTAGGGTGTCTTCTAAATACACTACTTATGATGGCAAGCCTTCCTCAAGACAAAGCGGAGAATTACAGAAAACATTTTCTGACATTTTAAAACTAGACTCAAATGCACATGCTGAAGAATATCTCAGAATTCTATGTCTGATGGCCCCAAGTCTTATGATTTCCTTGGTCAGACTTCAATGAGAAAGATTTAATAGTTTGTCAAATCAGGTTGCATTCAGGACTAGCACTCTCTTTTATTTAAAATGTAAGTGCTGGGGTTTGTAAGAAGGGAGGTGAATTGGTGGATAAATCAGTTGTCTGTTAACCCTGGTTTTCCCCTTCTCCCTGCCAGCCCCCACTCAGCCTGTAACAACAGATGCCCAAGACTTTGCCTGAGGAGCTGTGTCTGAGGAGGGTGGGAGTGCAGGATCTGTGGCATAAACAAGACAAGACAAGTCAAAGCACATAAATATCAAAGAAATTATGGCTCTTACAAATGCTCTGAAATCTCTGAACCACCTTTGGATTCCATGCCCTCTGTCAGTAATCACTGATAAGGGGACCCAGCTCTTACCCACTTTGCATATTAGCTATAGTGGCTTGCGATCTATCAACTCAATTCAGTTTGTCTCACCAGGCTACATACATTCCTTCAGACCAAGCTGAGCAGGACCACGACAGACCCTCAGGAATGGAAGTTGAACCTGTGGGTCTTCCAAGAATTGTCCAATCTGTGGAGAACTCCTCATGTAGATCTGTTTGCCTCCAGGTAAAACAGACATCTAAAGAAGTTCTGCACCAGGACACCATGTAAACAGGTCTGAAAGACTGATTATTTTTCATTTCCATGGATGTGAACATTCCCGAATGCTTTTCCACCCTTTTCTCTTTAACCAGGGTTCTTTTCAAAATTTAGAAGGACTCTCCATAGATACATGTGATGACCCCCTTTTGGCCCAAGCAGCAGCGGTTCTCCCATTTTTTAAACTGGCAAAAGGCAATTGATACAAGCTTCCTCACATAATGGACTTACTCACCCATTACAAGGGAGTTTGAAAACTCTGTGCCCATCCTGCACACTAAGATGATGGAAACCATCCTCATCAAGAGGATTGGGTAATAAGTGCATAAAACACTTGCCTGACTAATTAAATGTTTTTACTGAACTTGATAATACTTATGTAAAAATTTCGTGGCTGAATTAAACCAGCCTTGATATTAAATTGTGTCAAATTTGGTATAATTGGACATAGCCTATGATTTAAGGAAAGATGATGAGATGGATACCAAACAAAAACGTTCAGGAGTGAGTCCTCAGGAAGGCCTATTAATCCAAAAATCTAGAAAGATATTACTTATGCTTATTCTATTGCTTTTATTCAGACCCAATATATTTTTAGTGCATGGAGTGCAGTGATTATGTTCTGGTATTCAGAAAATAGACAAAACAGTTAAGGGCTGGAGTGGCACAAGACCCACCCTTAAGAAATGTTAAACACTAAAGTTGTTAAGGTCAGGTTGGAGGTTAGGCAGTAAAATCTGCCAATACTGACCAGCAAATGACAGAGGTAGAATAAAAGATTTGTTTCTGCCTGCTGTTGCTCTGATGATGTGTCCCTGACTTCTCATTATAAACTTAGATGTTACTAGAATAACAAGATATATGTTTGCTTACATTTACTGAAGGATATGAAGTCTGAAACTTAAATGTATGTCTTTATTTTATGAATTCAAACCTCAGTAACCTGTCCAAAAAACATGGGCTTAACGAGGAACACACTGAATTTATGTCTCAAAAATCTGGACATTCCATGAAAATCTGTACAGTTGAGAGGCATGGAAGGTAAGTATAAACAAAAGGGACTTTGAAAGCCAGCAAAAGACTTGGCTTTTTTTTTTTAACTGTAACTAATAGTACATGGTGCAGATAAAGCTCCATGCACTAAAAGGAATTATGAGCAGGTTGGCAATCCTAACATACTATTATATATTATATGTTGAGATATACTACCTTGAATCACAGTTGTAGCGCAGCTAACGACATACAAGTTTGAAAGCAAATAAACTGTTTACTCAGCTTGTTAACTTTTCATGGAAAATAAACCTTCAGGGAATGGAGCCTTATTCAAAAATGTTGTTACCTCCAATCAAAATAGATACTTTCCAGTTTATAAAACAGCAAAAATCCAGTAGAATTTTTTTAAAAAGGCAGTATACAGTCTTAAAGATAAACCACAGGCCAGTGCTTTCATTTTCAATAACATAGACTTCATCTCTCTGCCACTAGCAAGCAAAAGATTTTTGCCTTATAGTGCAGCAATTACCACTGATCCAGTGTGTATGTACAAGGAACCAGTATAAGCATTTTCTCTTTGAGTTGTTACTATTTTTACTTTCATTGTTGTTTATTATTATAATGCCCCTTTCTGTGGTTTCTGCCATAATCATTTCACGGTGTGCGATTATTTTACACTTTCTTCTGTTATTTTTCTTACTGCAATGCACTTCTTTTTCTTCTTTCAGCTTTTTCCGGTTAGGGGTCACCACAGTGGATCACCTGTCCGCTCATGATTGGCAGTGGAGTTTTTACGGTGCCGAGTTGCCAGCCCGGCACCCAACCTTCCACAGAAGGCACACACATGCACGCACTCACACCTAGGGCCAATTTAGAGTGTCCAATCCACCTACAGCATGTCTTTGGGATGTTGGAGGAAAACAGAGCACCCAGGGGAAACCCACGCGTCCACAGGGAGGACATGCAAACTCCACACAGAAGGCACCCCAGCCAAGGATCGAACCGGAGAACCTCTTGCTGTGAGGCAGCAATGCTAACTACTGCACCACCAGGGCTGCCCCTCTTACTGCAACGCACTACCTCCTTGAAATTATATGTGGAATGCTCTCTGACCTTTGATGTCATGTAAGGGATTCTACTAAAGCTGTTCAGTGTGTGAAAGCAACTCTGAGGATTGCGGTGTTTTTTCTAGTGATAGCAGTGATGTCCAAGTTGTTGGTTTAACTTCTGATGGAGTTCTAATAATGACCTTTACTTGAGTAAAGCATTAAGTTCAGATGAGAACAATGTTGATATTGATGAGGCTGTGTGACTTCCTCCATACTATAGTGAAAGGCATTTGGGAAATCATGAAGAGAATAGGTTCTGGTAGTATATAATACATTTCTTTTGCTGCTGATTACTAATTAAATGTTTAAGCCTGCCATGACACTTATATAGTCTGTTTTTTTTTGGTACAATAGATTGATTGATTGATTGATTGATTGATTGATTGATTGATTGATTGATTAAGCGGCACATCGGATAGCATTGTCGCCGCACAGCAAGAGGTTTCCCGGTTTGATTCTCTGCTAGGGTGCCTTCTGTGTGGTGTCTGTATGTCCTCCCTTTGTTCATGTGAGTTTCTTGTGGGTGCTTTGCCCCCCCCTCACATGCCAAAGACATGCAATAGGTGGATCGGACACTCTATACTGACAATAGGTTTGTATATAAGTTTGTGTGTGTGTGTGTGTGTGTGTGTGTGTGTGTGTGTGTGTGTGTGTGTGTGTGTGTGTGTGTGTGTGTATGTGTATGAGAGAGTCTGGTTGGAAAAAAACAACTGCAACAGGGCTAGCAATCTGACAGTGTGAACCTTGGTCCTGTTTAAGTGACACTCCAACTCCAAGTTCCCAGTTGGGAAAAAGGGTCTGTGGATGGATAGATGGATGTAAACTAACTGATTGATGTGAAGCCAAGATCAAAATTTTGTTGAATTTTATTTTGAATGTAACATGTCAAGAGAGGTTAGCCATCTTAAAAACTGTCAGAATACTGCCAGATACCATTATTCTACCATTCTAAAGAAGTGTATTTGTTTGGTGGAATAATATTGTCAATGTATTTTTAATAGGAATTAAGAAGCCAACATATGTGAAGTATAATGTTTGTCATGTTAATATGGTTTGATTACTTTTATATGAATGTAAATTTGCCTATATCACAAGTAATAATTCAGTAAGGATGTCTGAAAAAAAAAAGAAGCCAACATTTAAGAGGTAGAGTGTAAAAACTTTTAAGCTACTTAGTATAATGTATATGTCTGAACCTGTCGAGCAAGGTCTTCGAGTTACTTTCAAAAAAACTTTGAGTATGCTTGCTGTACTGGATGTCATTCATTCTTATTCTTTTAAAATACATTCTGATAGTTGCTGGGCTTTAATATGCTTTGTTGTTTGTCTTTCTGTCTTTTCCTGGTTAGGGGTCACCACAGTGGAGCTCCAGTCCGCTAATGATTAGCAGTAGATTTTTTATGGTGTCAAGTTGCCAGCCCGATGCCCAACCTTCAGAGAAGGCACGCCCATTCACGCATGCCTTTTGAATGCCACTCTACTGCAGGGAGGACATGCAGACTCAACACAGAAGACACTCCAGCCGAGAATCGAACAGGAGAACCTGTTGCTGTGAGGCAACAACGCTACCACTGCACCACCATAGCTTGGCTTTAATATGCTTTCATGATGCATATTTTTCTTTGTTTTTCTAAATGCATTTCTTACTTGTTAATATCTCTGCCACTGTGGCCCAGATTATGGCTGAAAATAGGTGTTGGACCAGTTCATTACCCAGTTAACAAAGTATAAATAAGTTCATAGGTTCATAGGTAGGTACTGGGCTATCGGCCCAAAGGTCTAAGTAGGCCTAGCCAACAGGGGTCCCTGGCTTTCACCACCCAAGAAAGTTATTTTCCTGTGCCCCCGTCAAGCAGAGCCACAGAAGTGATCCCCAGGGTGAATTTCCTATTTCGCATCCACTCATCAAGATTTTTCTTGAAGAGTGCTAATGAGGAACTCTGCTTGACATAGATAGGTAGCTTGTTCCAGAGTATGGGAAGTCTGAGGGACAGGAATGTATCCTTCCAGCATGTTCGGTTTATTGTGGTGACAAGGTTTAGGTCCCTAGAGCATGTATCTTAGAGGGATTGGAATTTCTTTAGGTGTAGCATGTCCAACAACTCTGGGTTTGACATAGCTTTGTATGTTAGGCAGAGATCACCTCAGAGTAGTGAGGTACTTCTGTAGCCTTTCCAGCTGTTGCAGATGTCTTGTGAGGTACATTCCAAAAAGGGTGGTGTACTCAATAATGGGTTTAATGAGAGCCCTTTCGTGATAAGGTGTGCCACGTAGAAGGATTTCCTGACTACTGTGGTGATTATCAAAGGAGAGACTACTGCCCACCTGAGTCCCAAGGTCTCTTATTACACCTTCAGCGTTAAGTGGACTGCTGCCTATGTGGTAGTTCATGGGTACAGCGTTTTTTCCAAAGACACTGCACTTTTTGGTGTTGAGCTTGAGGCCATGGCTCTGACACCAGGCATCTGTCTCAGTGAGGCCCTTCTGTAGGATGTCTACATCATTTGGGGACTCGACTATTGCACCTAATTTGCAGTCATCAACAAACTTCGTCAGCCAGAGGCCTTCTGTGTCAGCCCGTACTTCAGAGAAGTAGATAACAAACATGAGAGGACCCAGGACTGAACCCTGTGGTACTCCATTTGTCACTGGTTTGAAGTCAGATTTGGAGTCTGCAAATTTTACAATGTGGGTTCTGTCAGTGAGCCAGTTGGTGACCCATCTTGTGATGTATGGATTTGTACCCAGTTTAGTGAGTTTATCTATAATTCCAGAATGGGGGATGGTGTCGAAAGCCTTGACGTGGTCCAGATAGGCTGTGTGAACTGCCTTACCCTCATCTACGGCTTTGGTGACTGTTTCAAAGAAGTCGAGGTTCAGGAAGCATGATCTGCCTTTCACAAAATCAAACTGGGTGGGGTCCAGAGTTTGGAGGTTACCAATGTCTTTGTTTATGAGTTCCATGATGATATGTTCCATGGCCTTGCAGACCAGGCTCATCGGGCTAAAAGGGCAATAGTCCCCAGGGTCTGTGGTGGCTCCCCATTTGTGGATAAAATAAATAAAAAAGTAAAGAATATAAAACAGGTTTGTCATCCAAGGCATTTTAATTGTTGGCAATATTTGGTCAAACATGAGAAGATGAAACAAACAGCTGTTTGATCTGATCCTGCAATAACTCAATGGATATAATTTAATTTTGAGAGATTCTTGCAAAGTAGTACACAAAACATTATTTAGGGAATCTACTTATTAATTAATCTACAGTAATACCAAGTCTGAGTTTTATAGTTTCTTTAGGGGAGAAAGCAAAGCTTAATCCAGAATATATTTGATTATTAAAATAAAGACTTAGTCTAGAAAAGGTTAGTACTTCAAAATGAGTATTAAGATGTTTCTGAATAAGATACAGAAAAAGGATATAATTTGGAAATTGAGTTTTATTTCCATGTAAAGACTTGCATCTCAGTCTAGTCTCATTTTCCTTTTTAAACACCTTTATTAAATTATCACTTTAAACACAGGCAAACATGCATCAAGATAAAAGAAAACTTACCATTTTAACATTTTCCCATTTAAATGCAATACACATCACACATATTTTCTTTGCTGCTATCGTCAGTCCAACATTACAAAAAATGCTGAATTCCTGCCTTCCCTTAAACCTCACTTTTCTTCCTCCTGAACATTACTATGTGTGTATTGTTCCCACAATTTCCATTTACTTTTATCTACTTTGCCCCCCTTTTCTAAAAATCCCTCTACCAGTTATTTTATTTATTTTATAATATTCAGTACCTCAAATACAGTTTGTGTAGATTTTGATTTCCATTTTCTAATAATTGATTTTTTGGCAGCAAACAGAATTAAACTGAATAAAGCCTTACTATGTCTACTCAATTCAGATCCTGTATCCCAGCTGAAAAGAATCATTTCCTTACTTACAGCCATTTGCTCACCCAATATTTCTGATACAGTACTCTGTAGGAATTTTTAAAATCTGGTAAAGAATGAAAAATACAGAAACTACAAAAAGCAACAAAGGTACTGGAGAACTTGAACGAAAGGCTTTAATAACATGAAGGACTATTCATCCAGTACAGTGACTGGACTTCATCAGACAAATTACAGAAATAATAAGTGTCCTTTTATACTTGGTTAAAAACATGTGGTTAACAAATCACTTAAGTCAATTGATCAATTAAGCATTGTCAACTAGGCATTATTATGTGCTAGATAACAAAAAGCAGCCTTAAAGATGTAAAAACCTAAAAACGGACATATAAATATCTCATAGTGTTGAGTCAGTAAACGACAAACATGTATAAACATTTTTATACTACAAGATTCATATTTAAAGAGGAATCTAACAATATACAAGTTTTAATAATTGATTAAGCCTATAATTCAAATACTTTCTCAAGAAATATATATTTATATGGATAATGCATAAAAATAAATTATACATATTTAATAATTTCTAAAATTAAAACATATTTATCTTGCTATTTAATAGTTGTTAAAAATCATTAAAACAAGATTAGTTCATAGTTATGTTTAAAACTGAATTCATTCATACTTATATTTAACACAAATTACTACTGTATCAAGTTACTACCTCAAGAACAAATGATGGCAAACCAAAAGGAATTCACGCATACAACACTAGGTGTGCTTCAGAAAAATAGTCATCATCTATTTAAACTTCTTAATTTCAAAAGACAAGAACTCGAACAAATGTAATTTAAACCTGGGTAGTGGTATGAGTTTAATCTAAATTGCCACAAGAGTTCTAATTTTTCTAACAGCCAATTATTTGGGCCACCCCTTAATTTAGGTAAAGCTTGATCTATAATCCTGAAATTAAAACTGTGTGAGGGGTAGTTAGTAGTGTGTCTAGCTAAAGCATTTTCTATTTTTTTTTCTTCATTGCATACAGATGTTCATAAACATGTTCTTTAAATTTTCTCTCAGTCATCCCTACATAGTAAACTGGGCAACAGGAACACTGGGCCAAATTAACCATTTTAGTATTACAGTTAAACCTTTTCTTAATACAATATGTGGCACCTTCTATAGAAAATTTCTGGCCAGTAGCTATGAATCTGCATATATTACAAGATTCACAATTATACATACCCGGGTTACTGACTACCATTGGGATCGGTTTCTCTAATAGTTGTTTTAAATTGTTTCCTTTTCTAAAAATTATTCTTGGAGAGGACCATACTTTTTCCATAATGGACTTGTCATTATTTAAAAAACAATTTTTTATAACAATCTTTTTAATCTCTACTGCATCAAGACTGTAGGTCACAATAAAACTAATGTCATATCTGCTAACATTAGTTGGAGTTACTCCCGAGTTAGTTACTAAACCTACCGTGTTAACATTACAACTATTTTCATCAGGTGGATCTGTTGTAGTTAAAACATTGTCTGGTAAACATAAGATTGGTTTATAAATTCCTGTTACACGTTTCTGTGTAACTTCAACTAATAAGTCTTGTACTAGTGGTTCAGGGTAACCTCTCATTAGAAACATTTGAGTAAGAAGGTCACATTCAGCTTGAAAATCACAATCCTTAGTAGTCATCCTAGCTGCTCGGACAAACTGTCCTTTAATGACCGAGCGTTTTTGACTAAGTGGGTGAAGACTTGAAAAGTGAAGAAACGTGTTAGAATACATTTCTTTTCTAAAAATCATGGCTGTGTAACAACTCAAGTTAAGGTCTTTCTTCAATAATACATCTAAATAAGAAATGCTCTCCACTCCAAAATTACTAGTAAAGGTTAAAAAGTCAATACTTTCATTAAATTCTTGCAAAATGGTCCTAGCTCTATATTCGTGTCCATCTATTAAGATGAATATATCATCTAAAAAATTAGTGTAATAGAAACAGTGTTGCATAAATTCTTCATTAGTAAAAATATAAATATGCTCCCACTGAGCTAAAACCATATTTGCAAAACTTACACTGCATGGTGAGCCCATAGCTACACCAGTGCGCTGCAGGTAAATCTCATTTTCAAAACAAAATAAATTGTTAGATAAAATAATACTAAGCAATTCTTCAACAATTCTTAACTCGGAGACAGGAGCACTATACCTTCGCATTCCAGCTAGAATAAGTTTAATTCCTACTTCATGTGGTATAGAAAAATATAAATCACAAACATCTACTGTTAAAAAATTACACCCAGGTTTAAATTCAATTAAGGAAATATCTGATAAGAAAGACCATGAGTCACGGCAAATGTGTTTTTCTTGACTGACATATTTCTTTAAAATATTGTCTACCAGTTTAGCACTTGCATAAGTTACAGAATATCTTGCATCAACTAATGCCCTCATAGGTGGATCCAATAATTTTTTGTGAATTTTTGGTAGACCAAAAATCCTTGGTAAATGAGGAAAAAGGTTAGATAAATAATTCAATGTACTATGATCTATAATTGCCTCAATAAACAAATCATTAAGATATGTATTGATCCTATTATAGGCAATATTCAATTTGTTAATACTAACTTTTTCATAAGTGTCACTACCTAATATCGCTTTCATTCTTGTAGAATAATCTACTGAATCCATTAGCGCCAAACTCCCTCCCTTGTCCGGTTTCATCATTCTCAATGGTTGTTTCCAGAATTCCAATAATAATTCTTGTTCATATTTAGAAATGTTATACAGGTCCGTTTTCAATCTATTTCTATTCCCATTTAAAATATTCCTAAAATCTAATTCACAAATTGTTCGAAAACATTCAACACTGGATGGGTGGGTGGATTAAAGGTGCTGGGCACATACAAATTGTCCTGTAAATGTTCATGTCCATTAAACAAGATTGCTAAGTTAAGTTTTCTGATAAAACATTTAAAGTCTAAAAGTGTTTTAGCCAAGTCAGACGAAAAACTTGGGATAAATGTTAATCCCTTAGCTAATAAGTCAATTAATTCACCAGTAAGGTCATACTGAGAAAAATTGTATATTTTAAAGTCTCCACTTGAGTTCGTTACTATTTTACAATAGTCTTCAGTATCAGAAGCCATTTGCTCTATTACCTTTTGAATTTTGCCTTCCCCTCGTATTGTAGGGTTTCTGTGTATTTCCTTTTGTAGGATTGTAGTTGTTAGCTCTCTGCTTGTGAAGATTTTGTCGGCTAACTTGTAACGCTTCAAAGTACAAAGTTTTGCTTATATTTATTTGTCTCCCATTGTTCGTTGTATTTGAATCATTAGCGTCCTTTCTAACATTCTCACTCTTTTCCAAGTGTCTGGTACTACTAGACGGTTGAGATGATGTTACTGCCACGTCAGTAGTTCCAAAAGATAGGTTTTGATTTGATGAACTAGTTTGTTGTAACCCAATCTTGTCCCAAGTTTGTGAAAGGGGTGGGTTTGGATATGCAGTCCCTTGGTTGTATTCACCCCGATCCCTTTCAAGTTTTTTTTATTTTGATAATTTTTAATTTCTCTAACTGCTGGCTAATACTCAAAAATATTCTACTATAATCATAATGGTAATCGGCATGTCTTCTGATGTCATTACTTAGTTGTTTTACTTCCCCTGAGAGTCTATTAACCTCAATTTAGTAATGTTTACATATCATGTTCATCAATTCCATACCTTGTTTGTTAAAAAGTTCTAACAATTCCATATGGAAAGGGGCACCCGTTTGCAATCGCGTAGGGCACTGCCAAGATCTTAAACCTTTTAGAGCAATGTTATGCTTACTACATTCCATGAAGTAAGCTATTTCTAGTTGAAGTTTTTTATGTTTTAACAATTTGTAGTCAAGCATTTTAAGTTGTGACACTAATACATTCTCACCTCCACTTGTCAATGCCACAGAACTGTGCTGTATACTGTCAGAGCCAAGAACAGGAAAGTTTTTTAACCAGTCCTGCATGTCCGGAACACTAATAAGCCCTGTGGAAGTATTTAGAAGTTGTTCAGGTGTCGAATGAACCATGTTTTCCCCCTCAGACTGTCTCCGAATCACTGTTAGCTCAGGTCTAGAATCATTGCTAGTTCGCCTTATACAGGTGAAGTTCTGGGGTGCATTGTTAGTTTGAAAGTTAGAAGTCAAGTTATTATTCTCCTCGTTCAGAGATAGTTATTGTTGGTTAGAAGTTGTAGCTGGAATCTGTGTAGACACAAGCGGAACTTGTGAAAGGGACTCAACACGGGCTGCTAAATTGTCCAAAATTAAAATGGACAAGTTGCCACTTTCATCTGTTGTAGATTGTAAGGGTTCCCCTTCCGAACAATGGTTAACTCCAGATGCCATGGAAGCACAAACTGGTGAAGAACGAAAGATACAAAAACTATAAAAGCAACGAAGGTACTGGAGAACTTGAATGAAAGGCTTTAATAACATGAAGCGCTTTTCGTCCAGTACAATGATGGGACTTCATCAGACAAATTACAGAAATAATAAGTGTCCTTTTATACTTAGTTAAAAACATGTGGTTAACAAATCAAGACTGAGAGAAAATTTAAAGAACGTGTTTATGAACATCTGTATGCAATGAAGAAAAACAAAATAGAAAACTCTTTAGCTAGACACACTACTTACTACCCCTTGCACAGTTTTAATTTCAGTATTATAGATCAAGTTTTACCTAAATTAAGGGGTGGCCCAAATAATTGGCTGTTAGAAAAATTAGAACTCTTGTGGCAATTTAGATTAAACTCATACCACTACCCAGGTTTAAATGACATTTGTTCGATTTCTTTTCTTTTGAAATTAAGAAGTTTAAATAGATGATGACTATTTTTCTGAAGCATACCTAGTGTTGTATATGTGAATTCCTTTTGGTTTGCCATCATTTGTTCTTGAGGTAGTAACTTGATACAGTAGTAATTTGTGTTAAATATAAGTATGAATGAATTCAGTTTTAAACATAACTATGAATTAATCTTGTTTTTAGTGATTTTTAACAACTATTAAATAGCGAGATAAATATGTTTTAATTTTATAAATTATTAAATATGTATAATTTATTTTTATGCATTATCCATATAAATATATATTTCTTGAGAAAGCATTTGAATTATAGGCTTAATCAATTATTAAAACTTGTATATTGTTAGATTCCTCTATAAATATGAATCTTGTAGTATAAAAATGTTTATACATGTTTATCGTTTGCAGACTCAGCGCTGTGAGATACTTATATGTCCGTTTTTAGGTTTTTACACCTTTAAGGCTGCTTTTTGTTATCTAGCACATAATAATGCCTAGTTGACAATGCTTAATTGATTAATTGACTTAAGTGATTTGTTAACCACATGTTTTTAACTAAGTATAAAAGGACACTTATTATTTCTGTAATTTGTCTGATGAAGTCCAGTCACTGTACTGGACGAAAAGAGCTTCATGTTGTTAAAGCCTTTCGTTCAAGTTCTCCAGTACCTTCGTTTCTTTTTGGAATTTGTAAAATTTACCAACTCATTACACTTCCAAAACATATGTTCCCATTTACCTTTCTTTTCCATTACACCTCCAACATCTATCTGAGGAAAAATTTTATGAAGTCTGCTTAGGGTATACAAGTACCTATGCAAACAGTTTCAAGCAAACATCCTAGACCTTCTGGACTTGGTTACACTCTTGGGAGTCATATATATGTCTTCCCATTCCTGTGAATTACTTTCCCAGTTTCACTTCTCAATCTTTTTTAAGCTCATCTGACTGTTTCTTGTAGTTGTCATGTAATATTTTATATGCCCTACTAATTATCCCTTTTTAACAGCTACTTCTGTTCTAGATTCATTTAAAAACTCTACCAGAGTAGGTCTTTCAGTTAAAATCCCTCTGTCTCTTTCTCTTTGCCTGTAGATCAAGGCCTGGTGGGGAAGGCATTCTCTAGCCTGCAGTCCAAATGTCTTCTTAGCTGCATCCCACTCTATTACCTTTCCTGCTTGAGTTATTTGCTCGCAGTATCTTGTTTTTTTGCCAGGTTTTTCCAGTAATTTCCAGCCTCCACTTGTTTGTTTTCTGAACCCCTACTTGCAATTGTAGCTATTGCAAACTCTCCTTTTTTCAGTCTCATCTTGGCTTAGTGCTTACAATACTTTGTGCTACTTTATGAATATAGTATTCTGTATGGTTGATATTATTCTCCTTAAGGATCTGCATCCAAAATCCCACTCTCTCTATTTCTTACACTTCCCCCTTGCTTCATCATCATGCCTTTCTGCTTTGAATTATAACCTTCTGCTTGTGTTATGTATATGAGCCTTAACTCATAGAGCTCTAAAATATCCCTTCAAATCAGGTAAACCTAAACCCCCTTGTTCTATCTATTGGAATGGTCACTTTTTCCCACTTCACTCATGCCCTAATTCCGTCCCAGAAGAATTCATTCAGTTCTTCACGAAATATTGTCCACAACTTCTCCTTGGGTTGATAAAAGTGTGCCTGACCCATATACATATATTTTCATTGCTTGTATCTCATTATCAATATGCATAAATAAGTTTCCAATTTCTCAATTTTTCTATTATCTTTTGTTTGGTCTCTTCCCCGCATATCCTTAGCTGGCATAACAGAAACCTTTTTAATCCATACTCCTAAATATTTCATCTTATCATATCCCCATAAATATAGGGTATTGCTGAACCATTTCATGCATGGGTATATAATTCAGCAACATTTCCCTTAAAACCCAGGCAGAAATATCCATTCTCCGAGGTCTTCCATGATCATTTCTGAAAAGCCACGTCTAATGACAACAGTCTTCAACCTAGCATTATGGACAGTTGGGCTACCCTTATTTCTCCTGACAGCCTTGTTGACTTGGGTCTCTTGAGGCAGTGTAGCATTTGCCTCATGTACACAGACAACCCTCTACTAATAACACAGTCGAGTACAGAGTGCAAGAGATGTATTTACACCAAGAATCTAGAATCCATGTTATCTATCACTCAAAACAGTAACATGGAGAAGGTTGTTAACTTACGCACCACTACATATCCACATAGTACCACTACTCATACACATAGTACACAACAAACACGTAAATCCACATACGCAGAGTTTCTCTCTAAAAACTTACTAAAACACTAGAGACCTCCAACACCCAAGTCTGCTACAGCTTACACAGTCTCCAAAGCACCCATGACACATAGCGACACCAGTGTTTCATCCGCCAATCCCATAAGGCGTAACACTCAAAAACCAAGTTTTCTTGTCATTGGAAACTCAGTAGTGAGACAGGTTGGACAAGGAGAAAGTCGCAGTCAGCTGCCTGTCCGGTAACAGGTTTCGCCAAATCACGCATACACTCAAGTCTCTCAGCAACAAGTACCATTATGACTGTCATAGTTCATGCTGGTGTGAATGACCTGAGATGTACCTCACTGGACTATATGAAGACAGACATGGTTGAGATCTCTGATTATGTGTCCCAGGCAGGTATGTCCCTAGCCTTGAGCAGCATACTACACTCATGTAGAATGATGCCACAGTATAAATAAAAAAAATGAATGATTTCAATAATTTGCTTAGTTTCTGGTGTCATTCCAAGGGGATCTAGTTCTTGTCTGCCTGGGAAGCCATGGTTGACAAACCTCGCTGCTTTGCCAGAGGCACTTTGCACCTGGCACCCCTAGGATTTTGACTGCTGGCAAAGGCTCTTGGCTTCAACATAGTGCCTTTTTTAGGAAAGGTCTTGAAAATGACATTACTGACATGTAATTAATCAATCAGAACAAAGCACGGGGCATGCTGTTAAATGCTAGGAGCTTAAACCAAAAACTGCACTCCCTGGAAGCACTTCTGTCACTAGAAGATGTAGATGTCTGTGCAGTCACAGAAAACTGGTTTAAGGCCTCAGAGAGTATCCTGGCCCTGTAAGGCTACAATGCCTTCCACACCTTTAGACAGCAAAAGGAATGTGTGAAAAACAAAGGAGGCGGTGTTTCAGTCTTTATCAGAGATAAATTCACTCATGTCTAGTTAGACTGGGCAACTCCAGGTCCAGGTTACGGTGGGTAAGACCCACATTCAAGTCCTAGCCAGTTATAGATCCCCCCCATAAAGCCTTCTTAACCAAACTGAAGATAATCCAAATTTTACTGAATACACTACTTATGGGGGATTTCAGTTATCCCACCATCAACTGGGAAACCTACTCTAGCCCAAATTTGCTAGCACAACAATTCCATGACTTTGTGAATTCAAATGTCCTGGAGCAAATTGTCCATACCCTGACAAGAGGAACAAACCTTCTAATTCTGGTCCTCACCAACATGTCAAACAGGTGCACTGCTGCAGCTGTTGGACCCTCATTAGTTAAAACTGAGCACAAATCATCACCTTTGAACTGACACTTACACCAGAACTCGCACAGGGTAAAATCAGACTAAAACACTTCACCAAAGCAAACTCCTAGGTGAAGGTATAAATGCATTCCAAGCCCCACACCAAGCTGAAAGTGGTAATTATGCCAAAGCTTCCACTAAAGCCCTGTACAATTACTTGTATAAGTGTATAAACTCGGCTGTACCAAACAGAATCAAAGCCAGATCCCCAAGTAAAATCAAGCTGCCATGGTGGACTTCCAGTATCAAAAAACTCTACAATAAATGCAAAAAGTTGCTGTCCAAGAAAACAAAGACAGTTGTCAAATCCTCAAAGAGCTCCTTTGAGAGTAACCTAGCAAGTACTACCAAGGATAACCATAAGGCCTTTCTACAGCTATGTACGTAACCTAAAGAGTAGAACCCAAGCATGTGCTGAACTGGAGGTCACCGGTATCACACACACTGATCCCACAGAGATAGCGAACCTGCTAGTGGATAGGTTTGGTGAAAATTTCCCTCCCTTATCCCCTCCTAACTTACAACAAACCCTCCACCAAACTCCTCCCCCACCTTACATATCTGAAGAGCAGGTCCTGAAAGCCCTGTCCAAGGCAAAGAACACGGCCTCTATGGGACCAGATGACATCCCAGGTTGTCTTCTAAACAGGCTAAAACATGAACTAACATCACCACTAAGTACCCTTTTCAATCATAGCCTAATGACAGGCTTTGTTACTGCGAAATGGAGAACAGCTACAGTTATTTCCCTCCACAAAGGTGACCTAGCAGCAGACCAGGGGAATTACAGACCCATAAGCGTGACCAGCCTCATCTGTAAGGCCATGGAATGTAGCATTATGGACCTCATAAATAAAGATATGGGTGACCTCCAAACCCTGGATCCTACCCAATTTGGCTTCATGAAGGGCAGATCCTGCATGTTAAATCTGATGGATTTCTTTGAAAGTGTGACCAAGGCCTCGATAAGGGCAAATATGTGCACACAGCACACCTCGACTTGGCAAAGGTTTTCAACACAATCTCATTTTCAGGCATTACCAATAAACTTAGCAAACTGAATGTAAACCCCTTCTTTGTAAGACAGGTTGCCAACTGGATCACAAACTGGACACACACTTTCAAAGTGGGTGACTCCACATCAACCAGCAGACCTGTTACCAGAGCGGTGTCACAGGGGTCAGTGCTAGGCACCCTGCTGTTTGGCATATGCTTCTCAGAAGTTCAGGTGAAAACTAAAGGGTTGTGGCTGACCAAGTTTGCAGATGACTGCAAACTAGGTGCAATCATTGAATCTCTAAATGTATTAGTCACGGTCTCAAACTGAATGGAAAGAAAAGCATTATCATTCCCTTCAGCACAAACAATGTCCCTTCACATTATCAAATTAATAACAATACCTGCCTGGCCTGCAGAGCAATCCAAGACCCAAACCTAACCAGGGGCTCCAGTATCCTAGACCTGGTAATTACCAAAATGGGAGATAGATGCTCCACACCAGTGGTCACCCCCTCATTGGTCAGGTCTGACCATAAGCAAATCACCTTTGACATCCACATCCCACCCCGCCCCCCAGTAAGGAAACCTCCTTAAAAAACTTCTCCAAAGCCAACTTCATGCTACTGAAGTCAGTAGTGACAAACTTCACAACACCCACGCAGGCAGGATCTGGAAGTTCGACTGCAGAATCCTACACTAAGGCACTGTATGAGCACATCCACTTGTGCATGCATCGTGCCATCCCAAATAGAACCAAAATGCTTTTCTCAAAAAAAGGAAGCCAATCTGGTGGTCCTCTGCTATAAACAAACTATACAACAGAAGGAAGAAACTGTTGCAGAAAAGAGGAAAATCCCAGGATGCAAAAAACTCCCTCACCAGCCTCAGTAAGAAGCTGAGATCCCTCATAAAATCCTCAAAAGCTAGTTACAAAAATAAAATTGACAGAGATTCCAAAGACAACCACAAGACATTTTATAGTTATGTCAAGAATCTAAATGGCAATGCTCAGATCTGCTCTGAGCTACAACAGAATGACATTAAATATACTGATCCCAAGAATATTGCCAATATCCTGGCAGATCGATTTAGTGCCAACTTCACCCCCCTCTCACCCCCTAAAGGGCCCATCTCAATACAAAAGATTGCCAAATTCCGATAATCATGGCCACACAGGTAGAAACCGCACTCTCCAAAGCTAAGAATACAGCATCCATGGGACCAGATGACATCCCAGGCTGTGTACTACATGAACTACAAAATTAACAGGCACCTCACCTAAGTGTCATGTTTAATCATAGCCTCACCTCAGGCTTTGTGCCCACTGAGTGGCGCACAGCTACAGTTATCCCGCTCCACAAGGGAGGATCCACATTGGATCCCGGGAACTACCATCCCATCAGTCTAACAAGCCTGATCTGCAAGGGCATGGAATGCATTATCATGGAACTTATAAACAAAGACATTGGCAACCTTCAAACACTGGACCCCACCCAGTTTGGGTTTGTGAAGGGCCGATCTTGTCTCCTGAATCTGATTGACTTCTTCAAATCAGTCTCCAGAGCTGTAGACGAGGGTAAGGCTGTCCACACAGCCTATGTAGACCTCGCCAAGGCCTTTGACACCATCCCCCACTCTGGAATCATAGATAAACTTACTAAGCTGGGCATAAATCCCTATGTAACTTGATGGGTTGCCAAGTGGCTTACTGACAGAACCCAGACTGTAAAAGTAGCCGACTCCAAATCCAGCTCCAGACAAGTGACAAGTGGAGTACCTCAGGGTTCAGTCCTGGGACCACTCTTGTTTAGCATCTACTTCTCTGAAGTACAGGCCAACACTAAGGGACTCTGGCTAAAAAAGTTCACAGATGACTGCAAAATGGGAGCCATTATTGAATCCCCAAATGATGTGGATATTCTACAAAAGGGCCTTACAGAAACAGATGCCTGGTGCCAGAACCATGGGCTCAAGCTTAATGACAAGAAATGTATAGTTATCCCCTTTGGAAAAAAAAACATGTACCCATGAATTACCACATAGGTGGCAGGACACTAAACATTGAAAGTGTGATGAGAGACTTGGGGACACAGATGGACAGTGGTCTCACTTTCGATAACCACATCGCCCCAACAGTCAGGAATCCTTCTATGTGGCACACCTCATCACTAAGGGCTTTTCATCCAGAAAAAAAGGAGGTCATTGTCTCACTGTACTCATCCCTCATTAGACCCATTATAGAGTATAATGCTCATTTTGTATGTACCTCACAAGACATCTGCAACAGCTGGAAAGGCCACAGAAATACCTCACTAAAAGAATCACGGGCCTAAAGCAGATGCCATATGCTGACCACCTAAAAAAACTCCAGCTATACTCTGTGGCATATCGTCTACTCAGAGGTGATCTCTGCTTAACATACAAGGCCATGTCAAACCCTGAGCTGTTGGACATGCTCCACTTAAAGAAATCCCAGTCCCTCAGAGCCACATGCTCCAGGGATCTAAACCTTGTCATCACAATGAACAAAACATGCTGGAGGGATAGGTTCCTGACCCAGGGACTCCCCATACTCTGGAATTGACTGCCCATACATGTCAAGCAGAGCGCCTCCTTGGCCGTCTTCAAAAGGAACCTTGATGATTGGATGGGAGATAGGAAATTCACCTTGGGGATCATGTCAGTCGCCTTGCTAGACAGGGGTCCAGAGAAGTAAATATTGTGGGAAGAAATATCCAGGGAATTGTTATGGCTAGGCTTGCATAGGCCCTAGGGCCGATAGCCTAGTACCAACCTATGAACCTATACCCTAAGTACCCATGAAGTGGTAAGGAACCTGGGATCACAGTTTGACTGTGACCTTAACTTTGATCACCACGTGTCTATCATTTTAAGGAAAGCTTTTCATGTAGCTCACTTGATTATTAAAAGGCATTGCCTCGAGAGCAAAAGAAGTTATAACCCCCCCATACTCTGCAGTCATCCGGCCCATAATTGAGTATAACACCCCTTTTGGTATGTACCTTACTAAGCACGTACAGCAACTAGAGAGACCTCAGAGGTTTCTAACAAAGAAGATGAAGGGCTTCCAGCATGTGCCTTACACCAACAGCCTAAAATCCCTGTCACTATACTCTGTATCATATAGACTTCTTAGGGGAGACTTATGCCTGGCCTGCAGAGCAATCCAAGACCCAAACCTAATGAATTTACTGCATATCCATAAATCAAATGGGTCTAGTGCTACCCATTCCAGGGACTTAAGTATGGCCTGTGACTTAAATAGGACATGCTAGAGGGATAGATTTATCTCCCAGTGACTAGTGACTGCCACATCTTTGGAATAGACTACCAATTTATGTGAAGCAGAGCACCTCTATGACACTTTTCAAGAGGAATCTGGATGGTTGGATGGGGCACTATAAATTTTTACCATGGATAGCACCCACAACCCTCCTGGATATGGGCAGTCATCAATAAATGCAATCTTGGGTACTGACTAGTACTTCGATGGTATTACATTGGGTTGGAATGGCTAGGCTTAAAATGACCTCCAGGTCAATAGCCTAGTAAACTCTACGAACCTAAATCTATGATCCTATGATACTATGAACAGCAGTCCAGTTGCTTGTTTTGGCTTTCATAACATTAATACAGTCTATTCCTTACAGTTTCTCTGGAACAGAAGAAAATCACGTTTTTTTCCTTTGTGCACCCTATTATTTTTTAAACAGTTCTTGAGAAACCACATAGTCAGACAGCTTTCTTTTCATGTCAGCCTTTGATTTTTGCGGTTTTTATCAGTTTATCTGAATTGCTAGTTAAAGCTGCTTCTATTTTTTTCTAGCTTTTTGTTGTCTGAATTGATACATTCCTTCAATGTTGCATTTATTTTAATCACCTCTAAGGACATTTGATTTATTTTTTCCTTTAAATTACTGGAAGCCATCTTTTGAACTAAAGATGAAGCTTTAACTACTTTTTGCTGAACAGCTGAAGAATCCTTCCCAGTCAGTTTTTTCTCTTCACATTTTCTGGTTGATTTTTTTCAGATTTTTCCATATTTCTTCTTTACCGTAACTGAATTTTACCAAAAAAAAAAAAAAAATCAATACCATTCCTTTTTCTCAGTTTCTGTTTTCACACTGGGAGAGTATAAGTTATGCTGTTTTATTTATTTATTTACAGTTTGTTAACCAGGAAAGTCCATTGGACTAAAATGAGCCCGTTTTCAGTGGAGGCCAGGGGAGAAAAGCTCCATATACAATTATTACAAAGCTAATATCAACAAAGTTAAGTACAGTACAATTTTCAAAACTACTAAAAACATAGTAATATAGAAGACAGAATAATAACATTTGAGCAAGGTGTTGTAACAAAGCATTGAATGAAAGTATTTTGGAGTATATAAGTAAAATTTGGAGTGTAGGCACTTATCCACTCAAAGTGTCAAGAGGTGAGAGGTAGGAAGAATTAGAGGAGGAGAGTGGAACAGTGAAAGGTGAATAGGCTGAGTTATGAATAGGCTGAGTTATGAGAAAGGGAAAAAGGGAGAGGGAGTGGAAATTAAATGAAGGGAGGCACTAGGGTGAGTTTTGAGAAAGGAGAAAAAAGGATGGGGCAGCAGAAATTATATAGAGGAAGTCAGGTGGGGTGAGAGGATAAGCATTCCCAGTGAGAAGAGAAATGGGAATGAAGCATGGTCTTGAAGGCGGAGTGGTTTTGGGTGATTCGAATGTGGGGGGAAGTGAATTCCATAGGCGAGCGAGGGAGAAAGACAGGAGAAATTACCCAGGTGCACGTAAGGGTTTGTACACTTTGAAGAGGTTCTGGTTACTGGACCTGAGTAGTCTGTCAGGGTGATGCAAGGTGAGTATGGAGGAGCGAGAAGGGCAGTTAGAAAGTCTGAAAATGAGTTTTCATTGATTCACTGTTGATCAGTGAGCAGCCCCCTTTGAAGTCCTAGTCTCATTTTCCTTAATACTTTTCAGCAGCAACTGCAAAAAAAAAAAAAAAAAAAAGTGCAGAGAGGAATACCTTGTTGCTTACTTCTTTTAATAGAAAAGGAGTCAGACATATATGATCCAATTTAACTGCTATAATTATATGGAAATAATATTATACCTTTAAATGTATTTATTTTGTTTATTTTTTATTTCATTTTGACATTCATTAACTGAGTTGTTGATATTATGTTGGGACTTTTGTTTATATAAATAATTTAATATCTGCATTTCTGCTATAATCAAAAGCTTTTTCCTGTGTCTAAACTAAGTAAAAGTCTTCTCTAGGTGGACATCAGTGCTTATTCAATTAGTAGCAATGGTATTTTGATGGTGGTTTGAGCTTGCTTCCACCAGAGAAAGCCACTGTCTATGAATTAGTCCTGGAATGAGATGTTCTAATATATTCATGAAGAACTTGTAATCAGTATTTATGTCATCAGTGTATATAAAGAGAAGAGACTAGGGTCTTTGTTATGTTTGATGACAACTGTTGTCCAGTAATGATACTATCCCCTGGATTCATGAAGCTCGGCGCAAGGCCGGTCTAAGGCGTGTGCCGGCAGTGCAGTGTATAATCGACGTAGCAGCGCCACATGCATAGTAATGAGTATGCTCCGCAACCACAACCACGTGCAGAGGGCACGTGCACGAGCCCAAGTAGGATGCGCCCGTAGGCGTGGCCAAGCCGGCAGGCGAGGAGCAACCTAAAGTGCTGACTGTCACAGGCCGCCTGCAATAGTAACCGCACCAGCCAGTGTCCGTGGATAATGAAACGTATGCAGAGTATGCAACATAGTACCCGTCTACACAAAACGGAGAACCAAACATTAACCCACGAAGTCCAAATTGTACCCGTCCAAGGAACAAAGGATACGTGTAATACCGTGTCCGTCATGCAATGCACTGTCAGTGGGCATACCCAGTGAAGGTGTACTGCAGCATGTCAGCGCCGCACCTACACACAAGTAGCCCCATGGGCATGGTCACCAGCAGTAGTGAGAGTACACAGCCGGGCAGCCGTGTCTATATAACAACCAGAAGGAAACCAGATACCCTAAACACAGACAAACATGTGCATAGCAACATGTACTACACCCAGCAACGTGCCCGTCGCATACACATAGGATGGCGTATGCTGAAGCGTAATATCCAGAAGCAGAACCCATGCATGCAAATGTAATACACAACAGCCCCGTCATAGCACGTAACCCGCACCGATGTACAACCGTCCACCCAACCCAGCTAGCAGCCTTGCGCAGCTGCACACCTACACACAGTGGGTATACCTCAAATGTAGTATGAAGTATTGTCCTAGGCAGTGCCACGCGTGCAAATATGTACCCCACATGTCAACATCCCACCTCAGGTACTGATATCCAAATGGCTGCATGTGAATGTGTCGGCAGAATGCGTACATCTCGCATGTGGTATGGACCTGTCGAAACCCCATAGGCGTTCACACGCCATGGTGTCCATAACTGTACACATCTGGACAAAGCAGTATGTGCAGCCACTGTACCGATGATTAGCTATGCAGACATGTCAAACACAACACATAGGGTGGAACATCCGCCCACCAAGCAGGACACCCCAACAGGGTGCCACATGCACAGAAGGTGAAGGTGGGACATCACACATAGATAATAGTGGTGCCGGATGGCCAAACACCCATGGCCAATGCAAAGGATTGAATAACACGTATATGCCTGGATGAATGGGTATGTCATATCATGGGAATAGGCTAAGCTATCCAACATAATAGCCATGCGTACCAGATACAAACTGCCAGTAACACGCAGTAGTAATGCAGGAAGGCATACACGACTGTGGGAATATCACAGGACATATGGCATGTGCCAAGTGTCGATGCATGACACAAATGTCCAGGATGGGGCCCCCTGCAAAGAGGAACATGTGCCAACCCCACCCCCCACTGACATATCGGCAGTGGAAACACAACCCAAACACACACCAACACCACTGTCCATCCCATGATAGCAACGGAGGCCGGTCAAAGACCACCATGATGCGTGCACAAACAGGGACACGTGTAACCGTTGCCCTGACAACCCCCCACAGGCCAACGAATAATAGTATGGACATATGCATGTAATGCTGCGAAGGATGTGTGGTAGTCCTCAGTATCACAGAGGTAGGTACACAGATACACTGTAATCAACCGTGACATATGTGCACTGTACACAGCATACCTGCAGGTAATACATAGTTCAATCATATGCCACAGAAATATCCACGTACGAATGAGGACAGGGGATAGACAAGTGTGAATGGGACAAACTATGAACATAGGTTCATAGGTTCATAGGTTCATAGTAGGCTATCCACCCAAGGGCATCTATAAGCCTAGCCCATAGTTATGTTGCCTTCGCCACCCCTTCAGTTTGAAGAAAACTATGCCTATTATATTGCTGTACCTCTGTCAAGCAGTGACACTGAAGTAATCCCTGGGGTATATCTGCAATCTCCCATCCATTGGTCAAGATTCCTCTTGAACAAGGCCAGTGAGGTGCTCTGCCTCACATGTACTGGGATGTTGTTCCACAGCATAGTGAGTGTCTGGGTGATGAATCTGTCCCTCCAGCATGTTCTATTAATGACCGTGTCAAGGTTTAAGTCACCTGCCCTTGTGGTTCTGAGGGATCTAGATTCTTTAGGTGAAGCATAGTCATCAAATCTGGGTTCGACATGGCCTTGTATGTCAGGCACAGGTCACCTCTGAGCAAGTGGTATGTGACTGAATAGAGCTGGAGTCCTTTCAGTCAGGCAGCATAACATATATTCCTGAGACCCTGCATCCGTTTGGCGATGAACTGTTGGGGCCTTTCCAGCTGCTGCAGGTGTCGGATAGATACATTCTGAATGGGGCATTGTACTCAATCATAGGTCTAATGAGTGATGAGTACAGGGGGACGATGACCTCCCCTGATCTAGATGTGAATCCCTTCATGATCAGGTGGGCAATGTAGAAGGTCTACCTAACTACTTTAGCAACGTGTGTGTCGAACGAACGGTTACTGACAACCTGGGTCCCCAGATCCCTGGTAACTTCCTCTGTGCTCAGTGGATTGCCACCTATATGGTAGCTAGGGGTAACCTTGTTCTTCCCGAAGGGTATGACTATGCATTTCCTGGCATTTAGCTGTAGGCCATGTGTCTGGCACCAGTTATCCATATCTGTGAGGCCCTTCTGAAGGATATCTGTGTCAGATGTGTTTCCGACTATGGCACCCAGTTTGCAGTCATCTGCAAACATTGTCAGCCATAACCCCCCTGTGTTTGCTTGTACTTTGGAAATGTAGATGCCGAAAAAGATTGGACCCAGGACTGAGCCCTGTGGGACACCACCTGTGACCGGCTGTGAGTCTGATATGGCGCCAGCAACTCTGACCATGTGGGTTCTGTCACTTAGCCAGTTTGCAACCCATCTTGCGATGTATGGGTTTACATTCAAGCTGATGTGTTTTTCAATGATACCTGAGGGGGGTATTGTGTCGAAGGCCTTTGCCAGGTCGAGGTAGGCTGTATGGACTGCTTTACCCTCATCAATGGCCTTGGTGACTGTTCCTAAAAAGTCAACCAAGTTTAAAAGGCATTGACTGGGTTGGATCCAAAGTATGCAAGTCCCCTATGTCTTTATCTATGAGTTCCATTATGATCCTTCTCCATGGCTTTGCAGATAAGGCTTGTCAAGCTAATGGGATGGTAATTACCAGGGTCAGTGGAGGCACCGCCCTTGTGAAGTGGGACTACAGTCGCCTTGCGCCACTACTTGGGCATTATCCTGAGGTGAGGCTAAGATTAAACAGCTGTCCTAACTGTGGGTTTAATTCCTCATTGAGTTCGTGGAGTACACAGCTGGGACACCATCTGGTCCCATGGATGCTGTGTTTACTGCCTTGGAGAGAGCATTTCCCACCTGTGCGTTACAGATGTTCTGGGGGCTACAATCCTCTGGTATAGATATCTCTCCATGTGGGGGGGGGGGAGAAGTTTGCACCGAACCTGTCAGCCAGTATGTTGGCAATGTGTGTAGGTTCAGTAATCTTCACATCATTCTGAACTCAGTCTGAGCATATCTGGGAGTGTCCTCCCAGGTGTCTAACATAGCTAAAGAAGGCCTTATGATTATCTTTCGAGTCCTAGGTGATTTATCTCTCGAATTTGCCCTGGATGATTTCATGAGAGCTTGTAGTTCTTCACATATAATGAGCAAGGGTGTCTTACCATACAAAGATTCTGCTCTATCTTGTAGTAGCTTCCTCCTTATGTTGTAGAGCTTGTTTATGGCTGGGGTCCACCAGACCGGACGCTTGGCTTTGGTACAAAGAGTCTCAGTTTTGTATGGGATTGCCTGATCCATGCAGTCCTGTAGGTGCTGGTAGAAGGCATATGTAAGTGATTCAGCAGTTTGAGT
The DNA here is from genome assembly GCF_019279795.1 of Protopterus annectens. Lineage (NCBI taxonomy): Eukaryota > Metazoa > Chordata > Ceratodontiformes > Protopteridae > Protopterus > Protopterus annectens. The sequence goes on along the minus strand of NC_056732.1, from coordinate 237,008,992 downwards.
AATGTTTACCACTGGCTCAGGGGCCTTAAAGGAGACCACACTAGTGTTTAGAAGTGTGAAGTCGGCTTTTGAGAAAGGCATATGTATGGTAACCGGCACCACCCACAGCATTGTATGCCAATAGCAGAAGCTATTGTAGGTTGTCCAAACACACGTGTCCATACACATGGAACATCATAGCAATAAACCACGCCCAGATGTGGGTAATGCTAGATATACCCATGGCAGACGTGGTGCGTTCCCGAGGCCGATGCCCGAGGGACCACACACATAGCCGGCCTTAGGCATAGGCCAACTAGGCAGCCGCCTAGGGCGCTCTACTAGGGGCACTTTTCCAGTATTTATTTGGTGTAGGTAGACCAGGATGGGGGTAGCGGGTGATGTGGTGGGGGCACCATGGAGTCCTTTTGCCTAGGGCACCACTTGATCTAAGGCCGCTCCTGCCGTGGGTAAATACAGCAGTACCGACACCCAGATGCGGGTCATTGCTAGTATGCCATATCATCTAGGGAAAGAAACCATATATTCCCAGACATAATGGCACAGCATAATGCCTGTCCGCTGCCCAAACGCAGACATACGGCACCAGCGGCAGTGCGGATGTACTGCGCGAGATGTCTGTTACCAATGTCGACACTGTCTCGCTATGTGAAACAAAGTCAACATAGCGATTCAATACTAAACAGGGATGGAGAGCCCGATGTCCCCGTTGCTGAGCTGTTCAACCTGTTCCGCCATGTTAAATGTGTGTAGCAGAGCGGGACTGCCCCAAACTAAGCAACGGACATGTCCGTGGCTCAGTGAAAGCTGTCACACAATGTTAAACCCATGTAATATAGCGAGACAGGTTATAAATACCGAGGTATAGTAATGGAAATAGGTCCGGTCGACCAGACTGTGTGCAATTACTATAACAAGATCTACAATGGGCACGCCGGCCAATCAGCACACACGGTTAGGAATAATGAGGGGGGAGGATATGGTATCATAGACACGGACAAACCATGCCCATGTAACTCGTCTGACATTCGTACATGGTCAGGGCAGTTCCGTACGCTAGGCGGACAAGACCAAACCCAAAGCACCACAGGAACACCCTGACAATCGAAGGCCTGTATGCGTAGGTGATATAAGCCCCTGTGATCTGAATATCCCTGCGGTCATGACATATGCATCCTGGGCCATGAGCGGGAGGGAATAAGGAATGTTTAGCATGTAGTACCACACCTTTCCCAGCAGGAGAATGGATGCCTGTGACGTACGTGAGTGCGGGGTGGGTGGGGTGGGGGGGATATGTAAATTTAGCTAAGTACCATGGGTATGCATATAAATGAGACAGAACAGCTAATGTGTATTGGTCACAGCAACCGGCAAACATGAATGCAGTCCCGTTTGAATTACGACTATAGAACATATAAATGTGAACGTGTACGTAATGCGTCCATGCCGCAAAGACTGTTACATGTGTAAAGGTGAAAGTGTGTTCGCACGTCCGTCAACCGGATCAGAGATATGTTACCGGAACAGTCACAACTAACACAGACCACGTAACCACACAGACCCAGTAAACATATGTAAACAGAATACGGATATGCATGTAGCCTGCGTAACCCACAATTAGGAAATGCAAGTATGCGTGTGCGTGTGTGATCCGCTCACAGCAGGGAAAGTTAAGGCTGTGTCCTCCACATCAATTATACATGTCTCAAAACTGTCAGCCTCTGAAAGTATGGAATCGGGCAATGCCATGTAAAGTACCATTAGAAATAGTGAGAAACACATGCTATGTGATAAGACAAACATAGAATGTGGATAGAATAACGTGTGTGTTAGTAGTATGGATTGACGACGGTTATGCATCTGTAACCCGACCCACTTGTCAGAACGTGCCCCCATACGAATTGTGTTCAGTTGGCTCACACTTGTTGACCGGGCTAGGCTAGCTGGATATATGTCCAGTGTCAGCAGAGGCCCGTGGAGAAATGCTCCACACACAATAATAGCACAACATACCAAAGTACTCATATATGTAACCAAAAAAGAACAACAATAGAAAGTGTCCTGAAAGGACTGGTTACACACAGATCCCAGATGACAGAGAATATATGGCCAGTGGAAGCACGTCACAATTACGGGATCAGGTCCCTATAGAAGCAAGAAGGTCTCACATGACATGCCAGCGAATTGCCGGATAGACACAGGTCAATGTAACACACAGCAAGATTAAGGGCCAACCAGCCGTACACCATGCCAGAACCTGTACAGTGGAAAGGTATGGTATGTTAATAGATGTGTGTACACAGGTAATCCACAGACAGTAACAAAGCAAGGTATGAAACGAGGGGTTCACATGTATATATCTACACACAGCAGTCCGACGGCCCGTATATATGACGCATGGACATAGATTTGTCACTTGAAAACAAGATGTAAACAACTACAGTTTATTCCATATCATATTGATATAGTTATAATACAGTCATATTTATATTTAACATTGTGACTCTTATTTACATTCATATTTATACAAAATATTCATTTAATTGTACTTATTTATTCCATGATTTGGAATCTTAATGCAACAATTATACACATTAATATACAATATCATTATCAACACACTACATTCTAAGGTTTACTCACAACAATTATCAACTATGTTTCAATATACTGATTGTATTGACCAATATTGTATTTATATTAACACATTGTTGTTGTATTAATGTTTCCATTAAGTAATGTATGCAACACTGATTTTTATATGTCACTTTATCTTTAAGACTTGGAGCACTGTCCACTTAACTATGAGCAGGTTTATTGATTAATTGTCTTTAAACTGACTCTGAAGGAAGTATATAAGGGACGACTATCTAATGTATTTCGTACTCTGACGATGCCCCATGTTAGTGGGTGAAAGCGCTCAGTATCTTTGGACTGTGGAGTGTATCGTTTTTGTCATCGTCTATTTTGGTCTGGTTTATGTTCAATAATGTCTTTTATGAAGATGACCAGGACTCAAGGTTTGCTGTATTTCCACTTACTGGCACATGGATATAGATAGGCCAAGTAATACATAATATGGGTAGTCAAACAGACATCCACGATTGGGGAACATACAGCATCAGTCAAAACCACTGGCCAGATGGTGACAGTCCAACAAGTTCTACACTTTACATATGCACACTGGTGTCCATTGTAGGACTCCAAAAATTGATCCGTTCGCAATATCAACCAGCTGCGATTGACTCAGAAGAAATGACAGCCATGACTACGGCACAGCTAGACATATGCACCACCAGCGTGTTTAAGGTTGATGACAAGTGTCCATGAAATGCAGGACATATGAACAGAAATCCCCAGATTGTCAAGTCCATAGAAGTGCGTCCACATCCCAGTCCCGCACATGAAGGATGTGTAATGTGTACCGTCGAGGGTTGCAGCCATGGGATCCTGGGTATGCAGAAATGGGGCTCGGTGTTGTTTGGCAGATAATCCGTTGGCCTGCCCTGTGGGAGGGATGTGGGTATAGCACATGCCTTACTCCCCACTAATGATGCAAAGCATCCACTGGATAATGCTGAAAGCAGGTGTGAAATGTGTACAGCCCTATATCAGTGTCCAGTAGGCAATTCCCATGGATGGACAAGCGTGACCAAGATGGCACCCATAACTGGAAACCTGGTGGAATTACACAGCTGCAGTAAGGCATAGCACAGGAAATACAGATAGGGACTACATTAGACATTCCCCATACAAAGTCAGACCGTCGCGCGAATACCGGCGTACACAGCTCTCAATCTGCCATCACCAAAATGGGGATCACTCGCTTCCATAATGCGGAACAAATGGGCGACCTGTGGAACACATACTAATGGCTCACTAACAACTTCAACTAGGAAGGTCATAGGATGGTTAAACTATGGCGTTCCCACTTATAAAGAAGATCCTTTAATGAATTAATATGATTAATGTCAATTGACCATGGAATACACCTAATCAACATAAAATAACCGCTGGCACCTTATGGTACACAATCCAAAAAACACATAGGTAGATGAAACAGTCAACATAGAAATTGTCCAGGACAGTGCCCAAATGGTATAAAAAGGTTCCTTTATATACAAGTAAGCGCTTTCACCTGTAGGCTCCGTCAGACTTACACATAACATAAAAGCATCCAGGCTTTAAATATCCCTCCTTACACTTTCATTGGTCAATTTCTCATCAAACAATGAACAATTAACCCCAGCATATAAAGCGCCAGGCAATGTTAAATACACACACATATATTAACATCTTTAAAACATCCTATTAAAACATGTATTATATTATATTGTACTATGCCTAATTCTCATCAATTATAAATCTAACAATATATATAGAAAATATGTATATTATATCAATGTAAAACAGTGGTAAACAACTGAAAGAGTGGACTAATAGGTGTTAAATGTATAGCTGTACCTAAACTACATTCCTGTTATTTGGGTTTAAGCCACCTGCTTCTCAAAAGAGGCTTAATCTGTGCTTCATCATTCAGCCCTGGTGTGTGGTCAGCTCTCCACCTAATAATCCATCTCAATCCACATTCTAAAGTATAGTTGATAAGGTCTCCCCCTCTGGGATTAAAATCTAGCCTTTGTAAAACACTGAATTTAAAAGTATGCCTTGGGATGTGCTCATAGCCGGCCGTAGGCATAGGCCAATCTGGCGGCTGCCTAGGGCACCGCACTAGCAGGGCCACCTTTCTAGTAGTTATGTCATGTAGGTACACCAGGATGGGGGCACCATGTGTTGTGGTGGTGGGCGCCATGGAGCCCTATCGCCTATGGCAGCGGTTGATCTAAGGCACCTGCCGTAGGAGGGGTAGTACGGTCTGCAGGTATGTGCTGAAGTGCACATGAAACAGCGGTCTACAAGGATTACCCGTAGTGGCGACACCTGCACAGACGGCTATAGCGGGACATACACACGACCATGCACACAGCTCAGATAGACATACACACACCATAAACAGGCAATTATACACAAGGTTTATGGCGTGTACGGGTACAGTGTCAGTACAGCAAGGATAGCTGTCTGCCACGATATCCAGCAGATGTCTCTAGGGCGTGCCGGAATACGGACGTTGCATGGACAATGAGTGGATATGCATCATTCCACAGTTCTATGTGTCAGCCATGCAAATATGCGATACATGGGACAGACAGCTGTCCATGCAAGAGCAGCGCTATGGGCATAACATAAGTATGTATATATACATCGAGAGAGATACAGACGGACACATGTGGCAAGGCCGGGAGTGTAACGTACACAGCACCAGCCCACCACACCACAGCAGGGCGCACGTGGAGAACACGCTACAGAGGTCGCCAACCACAGCAGGCACACAGGCAGTCCACGAGCTGTGTCTCACCATCCACAAGCACAGAGATGTCGGCAGGATATAAGTGTTCTGCGGAAACTCTAAAGCCATAACCTATGAACCCATGTGGCTGGGAGCATAGACACACACACACACAGCTGGCAGGCATGGGGATTGACCTTACCCCCACCTACCCAACCGCACAACAGTATGACATAGGTATGGAATGCGCTACGTGGACCACTGAACACAGCACCGTCAGAGGCACACGTCTAGGTGGGTGACAACATCCGTAAAGGAATAGATGCCGATAGCCAAGGTATGTGTTGCGAAGCATCTAAAATAACTACTCTCTACAGGGGCAGCTGTAAACACACACACACACACACCCCACACACACGGGGAAGGGCTGGGAGTTGAACCTATGCCTACCTACATGAACACACTACAGCATGATGCATTTACAGAGCGCTACGAGATTACTGAGCACAGTGCTGTCAGAGGCATACTTCTGGTGACATCATCCATAAAGGAATAGATGCCAATAGCCAAGGTATGTGTTGAGGCGACTAAAGGAACTACTCTCACCAAGGGCAGCTGGAAACACACACACACACCTCACAGGGAAGGGCCTGGAGTTGAACCTACGCCTACCTACATGAACACACTACAGCATGATGCATTTACAGAACGCGCTACTGAGATTACTGAGCACAGTGCTGTCAGAGGCATACTTCTAGGTGGGTGACATCATCTGTAAAGGAATAGATGCCAATAGCCAAGGTATGTGTTGCAAAGTGACTAAAGGAACTACTCTCACCAAGGGCAGCTGGAAACACACACACACACACACCTCACACACACACGGGGAAGGGCCGGGAGTTGAACCTATGCCTACCTACATGAACACACTACAGCATGATGCATTTACAGAACGCGCTACCGAGATTACTGAGCACAGCACTGTCAGAGGCATACTTCTAGGTGGGTGACATCATCCGTAAAGGAATAGATGCCAATAGCCAAGGTATGTGTTGCGAAGTGACTAAAGGAACTACTCTCACCAAGGGCAGCTGGAAACACACACACACACACACCTCACACACACACGGGGAAGGGCCGGGAGTTGAACCTACGCCTACCTACATGAACACACTACAGCATGATGCATTTACAGAATGCACTACTGAGATTACTGAGCACAGCGCTGTCAGAGGCATACTTCTAGGCGGGTGACATCATCCGTAAAGGAATAGATGCCAATAGCCAAGGTATGTGTTGCGAAGCGACTAAAGGAACTACTCTCACCAAGGGCAGCTGGAAACACACACACACGGGGAAGGGCCGGGAGTTGAACCTACGCCTACCTACATGAACACACTACAGCATGATGCATTTACAGAACGCGCTACCGAGATTACTGAGCACAGCTGTCAGAGGCATACTTCTAGGTGGGTGACATCATCCGTAAAGGAATAGATGCCAATAGCCAAGGTATGTGTTGCGAAGCGACTAAAGGAACTACTCTCACCAAGGGCAGCTGGAAACACACACACACACACACACACACACACACGGGGAAGGGCCAGGAGTTGAACCTATGCCTACCTACATGAACACACTACAGCATGATGCATTTACAGAACGTGCTACCGAGATTACTGAGCACAGCGCTGTCAGAGGCATACTTCTAGGCGGGTGACATCATCCGTAAAGGAATAGATGCCAATAGCCAAGGTATGTGTTGTGAAGCGACTAAAGGAACTACTCTCACCAAGGGCAGCTGGAAACACACACACACACACACACACACACACACACACACACACACACACACACACACACACACACACACACACACACCTCACACACGTGCGGGGAAGGGCCGGGAGTTGAACCTACGCCTACCTACATGAACACACTACAGCATGATGCATTTACAGAACGTGCTACCGAGATTACTGAGCACAGCACTGTCAGGAGGCATACCCCTAGGTGGGTGATATCATCTGCAGAGGCAAGGCAGCCGATAGGGAATGAAGACAGAGTGCGCAGTCGCACAGCATGTTACCATCCCAAGGTGGGCGTACAGTAACACGGTAGTGCTGCACTCGGAAATACCAACTAACTACGGAGCACAACATCACGACATGGATACGGGATGCACCACAGACAGTATACCCTATGAGAGGGCAACCGGCGTGCATGATGTAGGCAGCCATTGTGGCATACCAACCACATATGACTCACCTGGATGGTCACCATGGCTATGCAGGATGTCATTGGCCATGGCTACATGCCTAGTAGCAGACATCGGTGCCGACTGTACTGTGTACCCCCGAATGGCGTACTGGGCATGCCCTCACACCTAGCGGTCGTGAAGGGGAAACATACATGCACACGGGGTATCATCACAGATGGGCGCGGTGTGCACTGTACTGTGTGTCCATCTACACAGCTGCTTACTGGGCATGCTCACACTTAGAATCTGCAGAGTGCAGACATGCATACACATGGGGTGGAATCATGGAAGGGCAGAGTGTGGACCGTCGTGTGTGTCCACCCACACAACAGCAACCTGGGCATGCTCACAGACGTGGCGGTTGCAAAGGGGAAACATACATGCACATGGGGTATCAACGCAGACGGGCGCGGTGTGAACTGTACTGTGTGTCCATCTACACAGCTGCTTACTGGGCATGCTCACACACTTAGACTCTGCAGAGTGCAGACATGCATACACATGGGGTGGAATCATGGAAGGGCAGAGTGTGGACCGTCGTGTGTGTCCACCCACACAACAGCAACCCGGGCATGCTCACAGACGTGGCGGTTGCAGGGAAACATACATGCACACGGGTATCAGCGCGGAGGCGGTGTGCACTGTACTGTGTGTCCATCTACACAGCTGCTTACTGGGCATGCTCACACACTTAGAATCTGCAGAGTGCAGACATGCATACACATGGGGTGGAATCATGGAAGGGCAGAGTGTGGACCATCGTGTGTATCCACCCACAACAGCAACCCGGGCATGCTCACAGGCGTGGCGGTTGCAAAGGGGAAACATACATGCACCGGGGTATCAGCGCGAGGCGGTGTGCACTGTACTGTCTGTCCATCTACACAGCTGCTTACTGGGCATGCTCACACACTTAGACTCTGCAGAGTGCAGACATGCATACACATGGGGTGGAATCATGGAAGGGCAGAGTGTGGACCGTCGTGTGTGTCCACCCACACCATTAGAAATAGTGAGAAACACATGCTATGTGATAAGACAAACATAGAATGTGGATGGAATAACGTGTGTGTTAGTAGTATGGATTGGCCAGCGGTTATGCATCTGTAACCCGACCCACTTGTCAGAGCGTGCCCCGTGCGAATTGTGTTCAGTTGGCTCACACTTGTTGACGGGCTAGGCTAGCTGGATATATGTCCAGTGTCAGCAGAGGCCCGATGAATCTCCACACACAATAATAGCACAACATACCAAAGTACTCATATATGTAACCAAAAAAGAACAACAATAGAAAGTGTCCTGAAAGGACTGGTTACACCTGATCCCAGGCGGCGGAGAAATATGGCCAGTGGAAGCACGTCACAATTCAGGGATCAGGTCCCTATAGAAGCAAGAAGGTCTCACATGACATGCCAGCGGTGCCAGATAGACACAGGTCAATGTAACACACAGCAAGATTAAGGGCCAACCAGCCGTACACCATGCCAGAACCTGTACAGTGGAAAGGTATGGTATGGTAATAGATGTGTGCACACAGGTAATCCACGGACAGTAACAAAGCAAGGTATGAAACGAGGGGTTCACATGTATATATCTACACACAGCAGTCCGACGGCCATTATATATAGCATGGACATACATTTGTCACTTGAAAACAAGATGTAAACAACTACAGTTTATTCCATATCATATTGATATAGTTATAATACAGTCATATTTATATTTAACATTGTGACTCTTATTTACATTCATATTCATACAAAATATGCATTTAATTGTACTTATTTATTCCATGATTTGGAATCTTAATGCAACAATTATACACATTAATATACAATATCATTATCAACACACTACATTCTAAGGTTTACTCACAACAATTATCAACTATGTTTCAATATACTGATTGTATTGACCAATATTGTATTTATATTAACACATTGTTGTTGTATTAATGTTTCCATTAAGTAATGTATGCAACACTGATTTTTATATGTCACTTTATCTTTAAGACTTGGAGCACTGTTCACTTAACTATGAGCAGGTTTATTGATTAATTGTCTTTAAACTGACTCTGAAGGAAGTATATAAGGGACGACTATCTAATGTATTTCGTACTCTGACAATGCCCCATGTTAGTGGGTGAAAGCGCTCAGTATCTTTGGACTGTGGAGTGTATCGTTTTTGTTATCGTCTGTTTTGGTCTGGTTTATGTTCAATAATGTCTTTTATGAAGATGACCAGGACTCAAGGTTTGCTGTATTTCCGCTTACTGCCACATGGATATAGATAGGCCAAGTAATACATAATATGGGTAGTCAAACAGACATCCGCGATTGGGGAACATACAGCATCAGTCAAAACCACTGGCCAGATGGTGACAGTCCAACAAGTTCTACACTTTACATATGCACACTGGTGTCCATTGTAGGACTCCAAAAATTGATCCGTTCGCAATATCAACCAGCTGCGATTGACTCAGAAGAAATGACAGCCGTGACTATGGCACAGCTAGACATATGCACCACCAGCGTGTTTAAGGTTGATGACAAGTGTCCATGAAATGCAGGACATATGAACAGAAATCCCCAGATTGTCAAGTCCATAGAAGTGCGTCCACATCCCAGTCCGCACATGAAGGATGTGTAATGTGTACCGTCGAGGGTTGCAGCCATGGGATCCTGGGTATGCAGAAATGGGGCTCGGTGTTGTTTGGCAGATAATCCGTTGGCCTGCCCTGTGGGAGGGATGTGGGTATAGCACATGCCTTACTCCCCACTAATGATGCAAAGCATCCACTGGATAATGCTGAAAGCAGGTGTGAAATGTGTACAGCCCTATATCAGTGTCCAGTAGGCAATTCCCATGGATGGACAAGCGTACGACCAAGATGGCACCCATAACTGGAAACCTGGTGGAATTACACAGCTGCAGTAAGGCATAGCACAGGAAATACAGATAGGGACTACATTAGACATTCCCCATACAAAGTCAGACCGTCGATACGAATACGGCGTACACAGCTCTCAATCTGCCATCACCAAAATGGGGATCACTCGCTTCCATAATGCGGAACAAATGGGCGACCTGTGGAACACATACTAATGGCTCACTAACAACTTCAACTAGGAAGGTCATAGGATGGTTAAACTATGGCGTTCCCACTTATAAAGAAGATCCTTTAATGAATTAATATGATTAATGTCAATTGACCATGGAATACACCTAATCAACATAAAATAACCGCTGGCACCTTATGGTACACAATCCAAAACACACATAGGTAGATGAAACAGTCAACATAGAAATTGTCCAGGACAGTGCCCAAATGGTATAAAAAGGTTCCTTTATATACAAGTAAGCGCTTTCACCCGTAGGCTCCGTCAGACTTACACATAACATAAAAGCATCCAGGCTTTAAATATCCCTCCTTACACTTTCATTGGTCAATTTCTCATCAAACAATGAACAATTAACCCCAGCATATAAAGCGCAGACGCAATGTTAAATACACACACATATATTAACATCTTTAAAAACATCCTATTAAAACATGTATTATATTATATTGTACTATGCCTAATTCTCATCAATTATAAATCTAACAATATATATAGAAAATATGTATATTATATCAATGTAAAACAGTGGTAAACAACTGAAAGAGTGGACTAATAGGTGTTAAATGTATAGCTGTACCTAAACTACATTCCTGTTATTTGGGTTTAAGCCACCTGCTTCTCAAAAGAGGCTTAATCTGTGCTTCATCATTCAGCCCTGGTGTGTGGTCAGCTCTCCACCTAATAATCCATCTCAATCCACATTCTAAAGTATAGTTGATAAGGTCCCCCCCTCTGGGATTAAAATCTAGCCTTTGTAAAACACTGAATGTAAAAGTATGCCTTGGGATGTGCTCATAGCGGCCGTAGGCATAGGCCAATCTGGCTGCCTAGGGCGCGCACTAGCAGGGCCACCTTTCTAGTAGTTATGTCATGTAGGTACACCAGGATGGGGCACCATGTGTTGTGGTGGTGGGCACCATGGAGCCCTATCGCCCTAGGGCAGCGGTTGATCTAAGGCACCTGCCGTGGGAGGGTAGTCACGGTCTGCAGGTATGTGCTGAAGTGCACATGAAACAGCGGTCTACAAGGATTACCCGTAGTGGCGACACCTGCACAGGCGGCTATAAGCGGGACATACACGACCAAGCACACAGCTCAGATAGACATACACACACCATAAACAGGCAATTATACACAAGGTTTATGGCGTGTATGGGTACAGTGTCAGTACAGCAAGGATAGCTGTCTGCCACGATATCCAGCAGATGTCTCTAGGGCGTGCCGGAATACGGACGTTGCATGGACAATGAGTGGATATGCATCGTACCACAGTTCTATGTGTCAGCCATGCAAATATGCGATACATGGGACAGACAGCTGTCCATGCAAGAGCAGCTATGGGCATAACATAAGTATGTATATATACATCGAGAGATACAGGCGGACACATGTGGCAAGGCCGGGAGTGTAATGTACACAGCACCACCCACCACACCACAGCAGGGCGCACGTGGAGAACACGCTACAGAGGTCGCCAACCACAGCAGGCACACAGGCAGTCCACGAGCTGTGTCTCACCATCCACAAGCACAGAGATGTCGGCAGGATATAAGTGTTCTGCGGAAACTCTAAAGCCATAACCTATGAACCCATGTGGCTGGGAGCATAGACACACACACACAGCTGGCAGGCATGGGGATTGACCTTACCCCCACCTACCCAACCGCACAACAGTATGACACAGGTATGGAATGCGCTACGTGGACCACTGAACACAGCACCGTCAGAGGCACACGTCTAGGTGGGTGACAACATCCGTAAAGGAATAGATGCCGATAGCCAAGGTATGTGTTGCGAAGCATCTAAAATAACTACTCTCTACAGGGGCAGCTGTAAACACACACACACACACACACACACACGGGGAAGGGCTGGGAGTTGAACCTATGCCTACCTACATGAACACACTACAGCATGATGCATTTACAGAATGCGCTACCGAGATTACTGAGCACAGTGCTGTCAGAGGCATACTTCTAGGCGGGTGACATCATCCATAAAGGAATAGATGCCAATAGCCAAGGTATGTGTTGCGAAGCGACTAAAGGAACTACTCTCACCAAGGGCAGCTGGAAACACACACACACCTCACACACACACGGGAAGGGCCGGGAGTTGAACCTACGCCTACCTACATGAACACACTACAGCATGATGCATTTACAGAATGCGCTACTGAGATTACTGAGCACAGTGCTGTCAGAGGCATACTTCTAGGTGGGTGACATCATCCGTAAAGGAATAGATGCCAATAGCCAAGGTATGTGTTGCAAAGCGACTAAAGGAACTACTCTCACCAAGGGCAGCTGGAAACACACACACACACACACCTCACACACACACAGGGAAGGGACGGGAGTTGAACCTATGCCTACCTACATGAACACACTACAGCATGATGCATTTACAGAGCAGCTACCGAGATTACTGAGCACAGTGCTGTCAGAGGCATACTTCTAGGCGGGTGACATCATCCGTAAAGGAATAGATGCCAATAGCCAAGGTATGTGTTGCGAAGTGACTAAAGGAACTACTCTCACCAAGGGCAGCTGGAAACACACACACACACACACACACACACACGGGGAAGGGCCGGGAGTTGAACCTACGCCTACCTACGTGAACACACTACAGCATGATGCATTTACAGAATGTGCTACTGAGATTACTGAGCACAGCGCTGTCAGAGGCATACTTCTAGGCGGGTGACATCATCCGTAAAGGAATAGATGCCAATAGCCAAGGTATGTGTTGCGAAGCGACTAAAGGAACTACTCTCACCAAGGGCAGCTGGAAACACACACACGGGGAAGGGCCGGGAGTTGAACCTACGCCTACCTACATGAACACACTACAGCATGATGCATTTACAGAATGTGCTACCGAGATTACTGAGCACAGTGCTGTCAGAGGCATACTTCTAGGCGGGTGACATCATCCGTAAAGGAATAGATGCCAATAGCCAAGGTATGTGTTGCGAAGCGACTAAAGGAACTACTCTCACTAAGGGCAGCTGAAAACACACACCTCACACACACACACACACACACACAAATGGGAAGGGCGGAGTTGAACCACGCCTACCTACATGAACACACTACAGCATGATGCATTTACATAGCAGCTACCGAGATTACTGAGCACAGCGCTGTCAGAGGCATACTTCTAGGCGGGTGACATCATCCGTAAAGGAATAGATGCCAATAGCCAAGGTATGTGTTGCGGCGACTAAAGGAACTACTCTCACCAAGGGCAGCTGGAAACACACACACACACACACACACACACACACACACACACACACACACGGGGAAGGGCCGGGAGTTGAACCTACGCCTACCTACATGAACACACTACAGCATGATGCATTTACAGAGCGCTACCGAGATTACTGAGCACAGGCTGTCAGAGGCATACTTCTAGGCGGGTGACATCATCCGTAAAGGAATAGATGCCAACAGCCAAGGTATGTGTTGAAGTGACTAAAGGAACTACTCACCAGAGGCAGCTGGAAACACACACACACACACACACACGGGGAAGGGCCAGGAGTTGAACCTATGCCTACCTACATGAACACACTACAGCATGATGCATTTACAGAGCGTGCTACCGAGATTACTGAGCACAGCTGTCAGAAGCATACTTCTAGGCGGGTGACATCATCCGTAGGAATAGATGCCAATAGCCAAGGTATGTGTTGCGAAGCGACTAAAGGAACTACTCTCACCAAGGGCAGCTGGAAACACACACACACACACACACACACACACACACACACACACACACACACACACACACACACACACACACGGGAAGGGCGGAGTTGAACCTCGCCTACCTACATGAACACACTACAGCATGATGCATTTACAGAACGTGCTACCGAGATTACTGAGCACAGCACTGTCAGGAGGCATACCCCTAGGTGGGTGATATCATCTGCAGAGGCAAGGCAGCGATGGGGAATGAAGACAGAGTGCAGTCGCACAGCATGTTACCATCCCAAGGTGGGCGTGCAGTAACACGGTAGTGCTGCACCGGAAATACCAACTAACTACGGAGCACAACATCACGACATGGATCGGGATGCACCACAAACAGTATACCCTATGAGAGGGCAACCGGCGTGCATGATGTAGGCAGCCATTGTGGCATACCAACCACATATGACTCACCTGGATGGTCACCATGGCTATGCAGGATGTCATTGGCCATGGCTACATGCCTAGTAGCAGACATCGGTGCCGACTGTACTGTGTACCCCCGAATGGTGTACTGGGCATGCCCTCACACCTAGCGGTCACGAAGGGGAAACATACATGCACGGGGTATCATCACAGATGGTCTCGGTGTGCACTGTACTGTGTGTCCATCTACACAGCTGCTTACTGGGCATGCTCACACACTTAGAATCTGCAGAGTGCAGACATGCATACACATGGGGTGGAATCATGGAAGGGCAGAGTGTGGACCGTCATGTGTGTCCACCCACGCAACAGCAACCTGGGCATGCTCACAGGCGTGGCGGTTGCAAAGGGAAACATACATGCACATGGGGTATCAGCGCAGGCGGTAGCGGTGTGCACTGTACTGTGTGTCCATCTACACAGCTGCTTACTGGGCATGCTCACACACTTAGAATCTGCAGAGTGCAGACATGCATACACATGGGGTGGAATCATGGAAGGGCAGAGTGTGGACCGTCGTGTGTCCACCCACACAACAACAACCGGGCATGCTCACAGGCGTGGCGGTTGCAAGGAAACATACATGCACACGGGGTATCAACGCAGATGGGCGGTGTGCACTGTACTGTGTGTCCATCTACACAGCTGCTTACTGGGCATGCTCACACTTAGAATCTGCAGAGTGCAGACATGCATACACATGGGGTGGAATCATGTAAGGGCAGAGTGTGGACCGTCGTGTGTCCACCCACACAACAGCAACCGGGCATGCTCACAGGCGTGGCGGTTGCAAAGGGAAACATACATGCACGGGGTATCAACGCAGGCGGGCGCGGTGTGCACTGTACTGTGTGTCCATCTACACAGCTGCTTACTGGGCATGCTCACACACTTAGAATCTGCAGAGTGCAGACATGCATACACATGGGGTGGAATCATGGAAGGGCAGAGTGTGGACCGTCGTGTGTCCACCCACACAACAGCAACCGGGCATGCTCACAGGCGTGGTAGTTGCAAAGGGAAACATACATGCACACGGGGTATCAACGCAGATGTAGCGGTGTGCACTGTACTGTGTGTCCATCTACACAGCTGCTTACTGGGCATGCTCACACACTTAGAATCTGCAGAGTGCAGACATGCATACACATGGGGTGGAATCATGGAAGGGCAGATCGTGGACCGTCGTGTGTGTCCACCCACACAACGGCAACCCGGGCATGCTCACACACTTAGTATGTGCTACACGCCATCCGGCATGCAGATGGAGTGCACACACCGCAAGTCACAGACAGGTAAACCCGTACACATGCACAGGGTGGACACACACATGCAGTTACACGTACACACACAGATGACATGACAGGCGTCACGGGTGCAGGCTGAACATGTACACACTGCAGTGAACACTGTAGCTGCCATGCCAGCACCATGTCATCGGTGCAGCAGTATGCCTCACGGTCCAGCAACAGCATGTGACATATGTCCACAGGTCTATATGGTGGTGTACGCCCGTCATGCAGAGTACACATGTACTATCAATGATCCCACAGGTGTGATGTAGTCCACCCATATCGGTATACATGGACAGGCGTGCTCCACACATACCACGGGCCTGACACAGATATGACACATGACTGCAGCTGTACCACAGTGAAACAAAGTCCAGATATGTCATATATGTGATTGCCTGGCTGTGTGCATGGACTGCACACAGGACACATACGAAGCCTGTGATGTACCTCATGCATAACACTGGCGTACGCGGTAATACACACGAATGGAAGGTGGACACATGTCTGTGGTATGCACCCCCTACAGGGTGTAGCGGTGTTGACTGGGACACATACCCTTGTACAGTTTGCCTGTGACAGCTGTGATACCATACCACAGTCCATGTTCCATGTATGTCGACACACATGTCACAACGTAGCAATGCATACACACATGGCAACAGGGGATACATGTGAACGTGTACTGTGCACGGTGCAGCCATGCATGAGTGGTGTCCGATGTCCATAACACAGTTGAAACCCCCTACCACATGCATACCCATCATGGGGGCCGTCATATGGTGGCATAGTAACAGCACGTATGGTGGTATGTGTGTACATCATGTGTTTAAACACCTGTCCACATGCATGTGTGCAGGTGGTGGTCACAGGTGTGTCACACACCATCCTACCCTGCCATGTGCATACAGTCTGCTATGTCGCCGTTACATGACAGTGCTGCCATAATGCATACCCATCGGTCAGGTGTCATCGACCATATGTCACATGGCCACTGTAACCCTACCACCTCCCAAGTGCATATATCGGCACAGCTGCGGATACAGTGGTATGCATGATGCACTACATACCGCTGCACGCCTGCACATATCCCATATAGCGGGTGTGGCATTCCTAGCACCGACATGTGTGCAGGAATGTGTGCCCATGTATGCCACAGATCGGGGGGACTATGTGCCACGTGCCACACATCACTGTACACCATGGTAGAGATCTGTACATACCTCAGTGTGGGGTGCATGGATGTGGATGGTGCAGTACATGCAACACGTCATCCCTCCGTGTAGACATGTGTGGTCACCACCATGTCAGTGTGTCAACATGTGTGTATGTCTGCTGCCTGTTGTGAGGGTGTATGCAGATATAGTGTTGTGAATGGACACTAACCACACAGGGTGACCATCCCGTACTGGTGCTGCATTGTATAACCCTGTCAATGCCATACTTGTGAGCCATACTGGCCACCTGTGCAAGACCGCCCCCTGTGACATGGCGTGTGGGTGCATTGTATTGTGAGGGTGCTGACCACACAGGCAGGTGTCCCCATCTGCACACAATGGGGTATGTGCCATAGTGGTGTACACCCCGCGATTGCGGACATATTCCTGTACCGGTACAGCATCCAACTGCTGCACAGCGTGCACCACAGCTGACAGGTGACACCTGCGGTCAGTTGCCAGCACGCTGTGTATGACACCTGCAGAATGTCACCATACCTGTACTGTGTCATGCCATGTATGTGATGTCTCTGTCCACCGTAGCCTGTGGCACCGACCACAGGCATCAGGTGCAGTATATGTGTGGACATGTGCGTCATGTACCGTGTAAACAACGTTACACTATATCTGGCTCCGTGCTCTGCAGGTTTACATGTAGAACTTCTCTACTTGCAATCTCAACTGTCTGTTCTCTATCACAAAAGCTCAGCACCTGCTCCCACAGTATTCCTACATAGGTAAAGTACATGTATACTAGATGGAGTACTACACTAGCCTAGAATCCCCTGGAGTACCCACTTCCCTATAGGTGCCTTCTGACCCAGTTACACAGCAAATGCATTCACGTTCTCTGGCATGTTGAAGGGTCAATTGCTAGCGACCTCTCCTGTTCAGATGGTGAATCTGGGCGTCCTGAGGCAATGTTACAGGTGCCTCATGGACACGGACAAGCCGCACCTCCCCTACTAAACATAATACATGTGAGAGATGCAACTATATAGCCAGACAGGGGGCTGAGCTCTCTCAAACCATGACCGGCAAGACCAAACGGGAGGAAGGACACCATGCACACCACAAACCCAGTGTCACATGGAACTATCACAAATGCTAAACAAACACATGAACACACAAAGACATACTCGGAGGCACTGTTAAAACATGTAACGAACCTAACGAGGCCTCCAAAGCAGACACCCAAGCAACTGCCTCCACAAGACATAGGACATGCAATGCATAGTTCTCAATGTCAGTGTGCTAAACAGTCACAGCCCTAAAGGCCACACACAATGCCAGACACACTTTTAATAGGTGACGCCATAGTCAGACACACCGACGTCCCACCCACCAGACTGAACAAGGGAATGATCACAGTAGGCTGCCTGTCGGGCGCTGGAATCCGCCACATAACACATGCACTCAGGTCACTCCGCAGCATGTACAAGTATGACGCGGTCATTGTCCATGCTGGTGTCAATGACCGGAGACATACCACCCTGGGATACATGAAAGGAGACATAGAGGGGCTCTCAGATTGTGTAGCCCAGGCCAGCATGTCCCTGACCCTAGGCAGTATCCCACCCTCATCAAGTATGATGCCACAATACTGGCTTCGAATGATCACCTTTGATAATTTGCCTGGTTACCGGTGTCAGTCTGAGGGGATCCAATTTCCTCTTGCCTGGGATGACATGCTTGACATGCCACGCCCCTTCGCAAGGGATGGCTTGCACCTGTCACCCCTGGTCTTCAAGAGTTTGGCAAAGGCTCCTGCCACCCCCACAGTGCCCACTGCAGGCAAGGCTGAAATGATAAACCTACCACCTAGACTACAAACCTGGAAAAAGAAAGGGTAATACTGCTCAGTGCCAGTAGTCTACGCCCAAGCTGCACGCCCTCAAATGCCCTCCTCAGTATGGAGGACATCGATGTCAGTGCTGTGACTGAAACATTGTTCAGGGCTCCTGAGAGCACCCCAGCACTATCAGGTCATACCTCATATCACGTTCAGGACCATAACCAGGACCGAACACAGAAGGAGGGGGAGTCTCCATTTCCATGAAGGATACCCACACCTCCAGGTTGGCAGAAATGCACGTAGCAGCGGGGACCATCCAGGTGCAATTAACCATGGGTAGGACTGCCCTACAGTTTGTTGCATGCTACAGACCACCCTCCCAAACCCAGGATACCTGCACAGCCTTCCTGAAGACACTGGGGAGTATGAATGCTCTCACAACACCATCATATTGGGTGACATCAACCACCCATACATAGACCGGGAACATTACCCAGGACACAACACCCTACACCAAAGGTTCCAGGTGTTCATACACCCGAATGCTGTGGAACAACCATGCACCATACCCACAAGGGGAGGAACTATACTAGTCCTGATCATCACACATGGGGACGACATGCTCCACACAGGATGTACATCCCTCAATGGTGAGGTCAGACCATATAGTGATCTCACTGGACATCCGCATCCTGCACCCAACACCGGCAAGGGAGACCACAGTGAAGACCTCTCCACAGCGAACCCCACACGTCATATGACTGGTGTGGTACCCTACAAGGCCTCCATGCCAGTGGTAAACACAGGCCACGCTGCTGAAACCCTTACAAATGCCTTCTATGAGCACCCCCAGGAATGTCTGGATCAAGCAATCCCTGATAACATCAGGACCTTGTCCACCAAAGGCAGGCACATGGTCTGGTGGACCCCAGCCATTAACAAACCATACAACAAGAGGTGAAAGCTACTACATGACAGAGCAATATCACTACCAGGGAAGGCATCACTGATTAATACTGGCGGTAACATATGATCACTCATACAATCATCCAAGGCCACCTGTGGGACTGGACTTGCAAAGGACACATAAGACAACCATAAGGCCTTCCTTAGCTGTGGTAGGAACATGAGTGGAAGCCCACAGTTATGCTCGGAATTAGTCCAGAATGGTACAATGATCACTGAACCCACAGACATTGCCAACAAACTGGCAGACAGGTTCCGTGCATACATCTACCCTCCCTCCCCCCCAAGAGGGGACATATCTATCCCACCAGAGTCTAGCCTCCCAAACATCTCGAATGCCCAGGTGAGAGCTGATATCTGTAAAGCAGTGAACACAGCATCAATGGGACCAGATGGTGTCCCCGGCTGTGTGCTACACAACCTCAATGAGGGCCTCAACCCGCACATAAGGCTGCTGTTTAATCTTAGCCTTACTACAGGCTATGTACCTGATGGATGGCATACGGCAACTGTGGTCCCACTCCACCAAGGCGGTGCTCCTACGGACTCTGTACATCCCTGCCCTATAAGCTTGACAAGCCTTGTCTGCAAAGCTATGGAGGGGTCCATAATGGAGCCCATAAATGAAGACATTGGGGAATGACAAATACTGGAACATACCCACATCGGCTTAGTCAAGGGCAGATCCTGCCTCCTGAACCTGGTCGACCTGTTTGGAGGAGTCACTAAGGCCATTGATGGGGGTACGTCGGTTTGCACAGACTACCATGACCTGGCGACAGCGTTCGAACCACACTCCACGCGGGCATCATAGAAAGGCTCACCAGCGTAGATGTAGAGCCATATGTCACACGATGGGTTGCCAACCGGATGAAGGTCAGAACCCACAGGGTTAGTGTTCCTGGTGCCATGTCAGACTCCAAGCGGTCCCAGTGGTGGCCCACAGGGCTCAGTCCTGGGCCCCCTCCAGTTTGGCATTCAACTTTCCGACGTGCATGCAAACATAGGGGGATTGTGGCAGAAAGGTATGCAGATGACTGCAAACCGGCCACCATACTCAACACTCCATCAGACACGGACATCCACCTGAGGTCTCATAGAAATGGATAACTGGTGCCAGAGCCATGGCCTGAAGCTACATGCCAGGGAAGGTATAGACCTACCCTTTGGGAAAGACATGTTCACCCCGAATTACCACATAGGTGGTAATCCATTAAACATGGTAGATGTGATCAGGGACCTGGGTACCAAACCTGTCGGTAACCTGTCTTGACACTCACATTGCCAATGTGGTTGGGAAGACATTCCACTGTGCCCACCTGGTCATGAAGGGATTCACATCCACATCAGGGGAGGTCATTGTACCCCTGTACTCTTCACGCATCAGACCAATGATTGGGTACAATGCCCCATTCGGAATGTACCTAACCCGACACCTGCAGCACTCGGAAGGACCCCAAACATTCCCCAACACAGGGATAAAGGTGCTGAAACATATGTCACACGCTGCCCGACTGAGGGGACTCCAGCTCTATACCTTCTCATACAGTCTGCTCCGAGGTGATCTGTGCCTGACATACACGGCCATGTCCAACCTGGGTGTCATGGACATGTTCCACCTCCTAGGATCCAAACAACCACGGGCATGAGAGCAACAGACAGAAACCTCAACACGGACATAAATAGGATGTGCTGGAGGGACAGGTTCATCGCCCAGAGACTCCCTACACCATGGAACAGATTCCCAGCCCTTGTGAAGCAGAGCCCCTCACTGACTCTGTCCAAGAGTAATCCTGACGTGTGGATGGGAGATCGTAGGTATGCCCCAGGAATCATCTCTGTGTCACTGCTGGACAGAGGGACAGCAGACCAATGGATATAGTATCCTCATCCTAAGGGGTGGTGAAAGCCACACACACTCTGGCTAGGCTTACACATGCCGTAGGGCACATAGCCTGGTATGTACCTATGCACCTATGTACCTATGTAGGTGTCCAGGCAGGTTGCGGGTACCTGTGGTATGCTGATATTGCCAGATGTGCCTGTGGGTAACCCACAGCTACACGTCCGGGACTGATAACCGTGCTCCCACTAGGCACATCGAGTACACCATATGAGGCATACAGGTTAACAGAACCAACATGGTGCTACACATGTAACCGTCACAAATACCGTGTACACAGCTCAATGCATGCTGCACCTGCACTACATGGTATGTCTGCTGCATGATGACAGTACACAACCCACGTCACATACGCACCTGTCACTTGTCATACACAACCACTGCAACATACACATCACACACTATGCGTACACAGGTATCACATACACCTCTCACTATCTTGTCCACCCTGTGCATCAGAATATATTTGCATAACTGTGCACCGATGGTGTGGATGACAGTGATGCGACAGAGGCTTCATCATATGCACAGGGTGATATGTGTGCCAGGGGCATAGGCTGTACCAATGGATGACATCATGTGTGTGTGTAAGGGCCGGTGCATTTACTGGGCATGACTGTGCAGAATGCATGTGGATGTGGTGGAGCCCTACAGTTATGTCTGCCGTGTGAGGGTATGTGTGTACACAGTTCAGCCATCTGTGATGCCTACACGGGGTATACTTGGCAGCCCCAGACTGTACAGTGCAGGTTGTACAGCTCACTGTGTCCGTCTGCGGCCACGTGACCCGTGCCTGCCTGGGGTCGCACGGGCACTACCGGGTGGAGGTATGGAGTGGCCACTCTCCGATGACACATGTCCGCTGGAACCGTGTCCACGCTGGGACCGGCCAGGGCCACGTCCACATGGCCTGCTGTGTCCTGGTGTGGTTGGTGTAGCACCAGCTGCACTGCTGCTGCTACCGGCACTGTGTGAGTGGGCATGAGAGGTGGCACGCACATGTCGACCTACACTAGGTGGTGTTGCTGGCCTATGGCCACGTGTCCTACGCCTCACCCCTACCAGGTGTTCCAGCACAGACAGCTCACGCTCGTGGATTGACATGCCTCGGTCGAGGATTCCAACCATCTCACCTAATCGCCTATCCAGTACATTAGCAATCTGCTGTTGAGCATTCGCCAATGACTGGATGTTCTCATTTAGGGAATGGATTGCAGCCCTCTGCAGCCTCTGCCCTTTTTGGTTCTGCCGTTCAGCAAGTGCCTGTGCCGCCATTACAGTCTGGAACATGCGTCTGGTGATACCAGCTGCTGCACCTGTACAGCAGGTGCATGTCTGCCAGAGGTCCTCCTATGAGCAGCACCAGCCACATGCCTGTGTGGCACAGCACCAGTCATTACACTGGCAACATGGTGTGCTGCGCACCTTCTGTAGCCACCACACATTCCTGCTCAATGCCAACAGGCGCTGACTGTCCTTCCTCTATGGGCAATGGTGATGTGGTATGTGTCGGCATCAGGACCGTGTGCAGGGATGAAGGGGGCATAGATGGGATGGTAACCAATGGCACAGCGTCTGCGCCTGACAACCCTGCCTGTGCCACATGCATATGGTCATCACCGCTAGTATCTGTGGGGACACTAGCATCAGATGGACCGCAGGAGGGCAGCACCTACACCACCTGTGAATACAAAGACATACTGTAAGATACATTACACACACGCAGACACACACGCAGACACACACACACACACAGACACACACACAGACACACACACACACACACACACACACACACACACACACACACACGCAGACACACACACACGCTGACACACACACGCGCACACACACACATGCAGACACATCATGCATGTGATATTGCAGATGGCATGCAGCATTCCCACACCACAGCTCAGTGAATGCAGGCCAGACATTAATAGTGGTAGTATGCATACTGCCCTGGGGTGCACACTACATCAAGCAGGTGTCATTTCAGTAGGCATGCAGTACACACATTCATGGTAGTTTGCATGCATCACCGTGATACACCGTGTGGCCACAGGCAGGTTAACAGTACACATGGCTGGCGTCACTTTGACATGTACTCCGCCAACATGTGCGATAACATGTGGACATGTGACAGTGGTGTCCCACCACATGCACCGCATCATACTGGACATCACAGTGCAGTGTTATGTGTACAGGCTACAGATAGAATGCATGTGTAACAAAGATGTCTGTGCAGGTGTGGTTGGTGTGAGCCGTGTACATAGCTATACAGTGGGGAGTACAGGCACTGTGCCACTGCATGGCAGCAGGACACAGGTATGTTTCTGTGCGATGCATAACATGGACGCATTGCATTGCCATGTCTGCAACACAGTCATGCTGTTCCACAGCACGTATATGGTAGACATTGGTGGCACCTCTGGTGGCTGCAGACAGGCATTCCAGTTGTCTGGTGTACCACAGCAAATGTACAGGTGGTCCACTACAGCTATGATCGCACTATGTGTGGACAATGTGCAATGGTGTCTATCTACTCCAGACATACTGTGTGGCAACATGCCTGTAGCTATCACCCATGGCCATGTTTGACTGGGTCATGGACAATTGTGTGTGATGGGCATCGTGTACCCATCCCTGTGGTGGCCCATGTGACATACACCCATACAAGTCAGAGGTGTCACAATCCAGAGGGCTATGCAGACAACAGTGTGGATGTTTGCTATGTCAGGCGTAGGTCATGTCATGGTGTGACAATATTGCAGACAGAACACCACGTGCGTGGGACATATCATGTGCCATGTCACAACGTGTGCACACAATGCAGGGGCATATGTCACATTGGTAACACCTGTGTGCTGGCCAGATCACAGCTCACTATGTGGTACTGTGTGCGTACCACAAATGGCATTCCAATACATACTACATATGCATCCATTGTAGAACACCTCCACCATTGTATGCATAGCTGACTGCACATATCACACTGACAGGTACTGTGGTTTCATGCCGGTGTATACTAACGGTTGTATCTACTGTACATGGGTGGCGTGTGTGTCTGGTGGTGCAACCTGTATACCGTGACTGGAGCAGAACCCAGGTGTGCATGTCATACCTGGCCACATGGCGAATATCTATACACTGTAACATGCCTGTTACTAACAACAGTCTCACCTGCGACGGACCCATGGCTGTGCGACACGCCAGAGGTACCTGTATAGGGGCGACACAACAGTATAAACATTATCCATGACTGTAGCCACAGTAAGCACTGTGCATGTCACATCATGTACCTGTGTGATAGCATGTGTTATGCACGTCTGCAAACACAACGTAGCATACTGTAGTATGCGGCTTGTGTGGCCATATACCTGGCATGTGTTGGTACATTACGTGGTGTACTGTGACACCCACACCTACGGCAGTTATCATACACATATGCAAGACTGACTTACCAGGCAGCTCCAGGCTCGTTGGTTGGGAGACACCCACCTCCACGATGGCAGCGAGTGTTTCTGCATGATGTTCATTGGGTGTCCCCAGACTGGCCAGGAGCTCCTCCATGTGTGTGAGTGGGGGCTGGGTTGGTGGCCCACCACCTGTTCCACCTTGTTCTCTGGTGATTGCGGCACGCTGTTTCGCGTGCCGTATTAGGTCCATGCAGTGTCGGCGTATCTGCTGGTAGGTGCGGTTGTTGCCACCCACGTCATTCACCCTCCTGCACATATCCTGCCACAGGTCATCCCGCTGCTGTGCTTGCTGTGGAACATGGCTGAATAGCAGGTCATAGTTGTCATGGAGCAACGGTATGATTACGTCATCCTCCTGGCGGCTGAAGGCTGGCAGCCGTGAACGAGACATTATCTGTAAGATATAATGATGGTGACAGGTCACATTTACACTGATGTACTGGCATGCCGCTGGACATACATTGCTATGACATGTACGACATCTGCACAGTAATCTCTGCGATGCATCATGGCACTGACACAGCTGACGTGTTGCTGTCACACCATTAAGCAGCGGGTATAATATCATATCTGTGTGTCAACTCATCACACTGTACACACACCATGTTGATGGTAACCTGCTGTGGACATGTGTACCTGCCTGCACCTGTGTTCATACCAGTTGGCATGTGTCCCGATGTGCACACAGTTCTACTGTTCACCTGGATGCTGTGTATATGTCACTAGGCATCATAGACGCAGCCATTATGGACGTCAGCGGTGGCACTGCACACATACACGTGGACACCTGTACATGCATGTGTTGTGCCATGTACATCTACACAGCACTGTACAGGTGTTGGACAACCTGCCACGGCTCACCTGTATTGCACATGTGATACACATGGGACATTGTGTAATCATATGACATTAGCAGGGATGGTCATACATAGCATGTGCGCACGCACGTTGTACATGCCAACACACAGCACCTGTGACACCACAAGGTGCATCAGTGCTACATTACTGCTCTGGATGGTTGATAGTGCAAGTGCCATTTGGCCATTGCACCATGTATGACTGTGATGGCATGTGCAGCCTTGCTGGACAGGGCTGCATGGTATGGCAGGGTATGTCACATACATGGCACAGGGATGTGTCCCACCTGGGGGGTACTGGTATTGGGAGGGTGGCTGTCCATTCCATATGTCATTGCTATGTGTATATGGACATTACGCATGTCTATCATCATGGTGTGGACAATGGCCTTCTGCAAGGTAGTCAGCATGCTGCTTGGTGGGGGTGTGTATGGTGCATGCTGGTATCGCACATCCATGCATACACATTACCCCTGACAGGTGCTATGTGCTGTGATATTGTTCAACACAGTGCTGTATGTGCCCACACAATGATATCCCGTGCACATGGATGGTACCCTGGCCTGACATGGGTACCACATATGTCTACATCCAGTGCCTGCTGCCACCGCCATGTCAGCAGGTGCACCACACAGCACCATCCCTCCCACAGGGACCGTGGTGTTGTGCACAGCATAGGTATCCATTTATGGGGACAGGGATGTTCACATAGCGGGGGCACTGATGGTATCATCCATCGGACCATACACGTATGACACACACCTCACACACCCAGCCCATTCAGTATGTTGTTCGCAACACTGACACAGCTATACTGCTAGGCCAGGGACATTCCCAGCCATACATACACAGATGCATGAACATCTGTCTGTGGCATGGGCTACAATGATGGTGGGGTTCAACACATACCGTGTTTGACTGTGGCTGGCAGATGTTCTGTGCACATGTCTACACGGTAAACCTGTTCTACTGTAGCCAGCGGTGATGTGCTGTGCACATGTCAATGCTGCACATTGTGTTGGTGTCTGTCTGTCAACAGGCCAGTGGTGGAACACACAGGGGTATTAGTGATCGAATATGCATGCCGCCCTGTACAGCTGTACTGCTAACATCTCAGGTGCTAATGTGTCATGGACATGCACACCTTACCCGGACAGGTGGTAGTGGGTTGCCACCCGTACCCATCTCCTCTTGTGGGTTGCTATGCTCCAACACCCTCTTTGTATTGTATGTTCAGGCTATGCACCTGTGTGGGACATGTGGGCATGCAATGCGCTACTGCGTACCTTTGCACCCATTGCACAACATGTCACACAGGTACACTGGCAGCCATACACTTCACAGCTTGATGACGGTACAACAGGTGTTGTACACACGTAACACATATCCTGTGGGACATGGTCATATGTACAGGCATGTCCAACAGTCACGTACCACTGCTACCCCTATATGATGGATATGCAGTACATGTGGCGGTACAGCAACTGTCACATGTACTGCAATGCCCCCTACCTACATGGAGTGGTACTGCCTGTGGGGGATGTGCGTCTGCATCCATGCTGTGCCCATAGCTGACAGTTGTACATCGATACGTGCAACAAACCTCATTTGGTGTTCTCATGGGTGCATGTTCAACATGGCTCTGCATTGTTTGTGTCTGTCACACAGTCATTGTTGTACATGGTTTACATGCCAGCCATGGCTTACTATATGTGATTCCATGTACTTCATTGGGATACCATCATTATACATTAGAATGGTGTATTCCAGCCATTGCATAGCCTTCCTAGATGACACTGTTAGCCAGCCAGTAGTAGGTGTTCCGCCATCTGCACATAAGTCATACAGTACAAGGGCGGCTGACACCCATTCTGGGGACAGGGTGCTGACAGCTGTGGATGGGTGTGATGTTGTCGACAACCATGACTGCACCTGATGGTCACATCTGGATGGGTAACATTCACAACACACACCTACCTTCACGTAGTAACACATCATCTACAACAATAGACATTCCTGCCAGAACAATGTGTGCAGTATGTCTGTATGACCACTGTAGGCACCACTGGTGGCCCCCAGCATGGCAGCCAACAGCACCGGTGTATATCCCGTGGAACCATGGGTTACACCATTCACAACACACCTGTCTCGGATGACCCTGTTGTGGATCACAGTGCAGTTCCACACATCATGTTACACCAGGCGTCATGCACTGATATGTTGTGGACGTGTGAACAGCTGTGCAACTCAACATATGCACACATGACACATCACCTGGTACAACATATCTCTCATACAACGTATTATTGTGACCTCCCTGTGATGGCATTACACAGGCCACGTGTACTGGGACATGTGATGGCTCACCGGTGTATTCACCCTCTGGGTGTGTGTCTAGCCAAGTGTACAGTAGGCAGTGGTCTGAACACAGGGACACTGTACATTGACCTACTGTGTCACTGCAACTGTTGCCTATGCTCATACTGTACTTATACAGGCATGTGGTATCTGACCGCTATGACAGTCCTGGTCGACCACACTGCTGTGGCACACATGACCTGCAGCCATCTGCCTGGGGTGTGGAGCACACATGTACATCTTCACTTGCTATACTGCCTCTGTGGCGGTGTCACATAACTGTCTCCAGCAGGGCTGTAACAGGCAGGCACCGCATGGGGTCATGTGGGACAATGCTTGCATCTTCCACTGTGCTGCACACAAGCAAGGCACACACACTAGTGCACCACTCACATTTATCTGCAGTGACTGGGACCTGCCTCCATGCTCTGCGCAGCATGCCTGCGAGTACAGATTGTACACGGATCGTACCTCCCAGGCACATACCTGGACTGCAACACCCACAGGTGAGGGGATCCCACATCACACAGTGTTTTGCACACATCCTGGATAGTTGCTGAACACAATGCATCATAGGTGCTCAATGTGCAGATACCCATGTTTGTGACCGCTAGACACATTGTAACATGCAACAGAGTTGACATTGTACACCACAGGTTACATGCTGTCTGTGTTGTTATACTGTACATTGGGCCTCAGACAGCTGATACTGCCATGTGCTGACAGCAACCCACACTTCCCTAGAATGGACACCCATGTACCTACACATGCTTGAGGCATGCACTCCACCCAGCTGGCTGACACATTACACAACGCATACCATACCTACACTACCCTCAGCATGCACAATACCTCCATGTGTCTGGTGTGTTGCACCTGGGGTTATCCCCCCTTTGGTGGATGAACACATATGCTTCACGGCCCTGCTAGCCACACCCTGGAAACACACCCATCGCAGCATACACGGAACATGTGTACTACAGCCAGTACTACTGACGTCTGCTGACAGCAGTTGTTAATGGCATGATACCCCGGCAGATGGACAGTGTACATACATATGCTGACACATACCACAGTACACTTCTGTAGCATGTACACAATGGTAGGGACCATGCTATTCCACACAGAGACATGGCGGGACTGACCTTTTCACAGACGCCACGGTGGTGGTCATGTTCCATGCACATCTGATGTATGGGCACATGTGCAGGCTGTTGCATGGTGGTGTATATTCACATGTGTGGGGTGCATCACTTGTCAGCCATGGTGGGTCCTCGAGGTCCATCACATGCTCCAAGGCTAGCTACCTACACATGACTGCCGCACATTGCAGTGTGGGGCCTCAGGCAGTGTGGTGGTATGTCTGTGTTGTTTGGCTACATCCACATTCAATGTCACATACAATAGTCACCCAGGCATTGCAGACCGAGATAATGTTGGCAACGTGCCAGGCGATGGTGTACTTACCAACAATACACACTCTCACTCACTACAGGGTCACAATCCATACATGGACATCGTAGTGTCCCTGTGGACACATACATGGTACTGACATGCACACGTTATGTCCTGGGACACTGGCCCGATGTCACCTTCCGATGTCCCTAGCTGTTATGTCCCACCAACCTGTTTGGTATGTGTCTCCACACCAGCCCACTATATTCACTGCTAGCCTGTTGTCAGACATTGTGTACCTTGACCACCGCAGCCGCATCTCGCACTACCCATGGGTGGCACTGCATTGCACGTGTGGGACTGCATTCATACACCCATGACTGGACCGTTCTGAATGGCACTGGGGCACATCCTCACGAACATGCTTCACGCACACATTGATGGCCTCCATGCCTTTCCTGGCACCCTTGTTGGGCTTGTGTTTGCCACAGCACACCACATACACATGCTGGCCACCTGTCATACCATTGCATGGGCGGTTGGGGTGGTACAGAGGCCAACACATCAGACGTTGTCCTCACATTGCCCTTCAGCACCATTCCATGTTCTGGTATTGGCAACGTACACATCCACCTGCACATCATACCCTGTGTCTCAGGATGTTAGGCTATATGACTCCTGGACAGGACACACAGTGGTGCAAGCATATCATAGTACCTACTACATGTCAGGTACATATGGCATTACACAGTCCTCAGTCATGCGGCCCCTCATGTTCACTATTTGCTTACATACACAACATGCTGTCACAGAGTACTGTCCATGCCTAGATATCCCACATCTACATACCTGGTGCCATTATAGCTCCACCAGCTCATACCGATAACAACCATATGGGTGTCAGTGTGGCAGATACATCATGTGGGTGTCATGGCATCAGGATGCATGACACATGGTGCATGCACATCACCTTTGCATAGCAACATTCACCCACTGACTATCACATGGATACTGGCCCCGTACATACATATCACATTGTACATGGTTGCTGTACACACATATGCCCCACACGGTCCTGTGGTTACTGTATTCCACTGTGGCATGGATACACTTCTGCAGGGCCACACCTATCTGTACTGTGTGTGATGCTGGTACATAGGTAGCCATTGTACCTGTGGCATACACACATCTACACATGGTCAAGGGTACAATACCACATTTATGGTGTACCTTCCACAACGGCTACAACTTGACATAGCACAGCATTGTCATGCCACGATGTGTACCAGGCTCGGACGGTTTACATATGCGGCTGACAGACGGAAAACACATCTGTACACATCTGCATACCACATACACAGGGGTGTCTTCTGCTCTGACACGGACCATGTCCTCCGCATTACTGATGCATATACTCCTCATACATGACAATTGCGGTGGGCAGTGTGAACGGACTGCTCATGGATATGTGCACACATGCCACACTGCATGGGCTGGGCTTCTGTGTTACTTCCGCAGACACAACACACACCATGCTGTGGAACATAGGTCCTGTGCACATCCCACAGGGGCACACAGTGGCACTGTTCATGTGATAGCTCCCTTGCTGTTTGAGTGACATGTAGTCATGGTACCACCACAGTAGCAGTACTGTGTAGACATGCAGTTGACACCCGCCTCTGCTGTTCACAGGACACTACCATGGGGAGGTGACACTACTGTGTACACTGCACATGTGTTTATACATGGACCTGCCAGACTTCATTGTTGCCCACGATGCACCTGCTACAGATCGTTTGGGCATGGTTACTTGGTGTACCTTCCATTTCAGATGGCTATGATGCTACTACTCTGTCCCATACCTACAGGCCATATGTATCCTGTTATTGTACATACCAATAGGCAATACCTCCATTATGCATGATATGCCTGTGATACTGTGTATAATGTCTGTCATATCTACCATGACAGCTTTACATTACACATAGTTAACATAGTATCCCCTACTGCAAGGCATACGTGCACGTCGGGCGCACATTACGTATGACATCGACGGTATATGCCCATACACATGTGTGCTGTGACAGTATACATACATGTCCTTTCCCCTGCTATGGCACTTCCTTGTTGGACATCCACTGCCAGCATCGGCGTGTGGTCTGGCATTGTTCTCTCTAATGCCCCCCTGTGGCAGCCCTTGTGGTGTCTTGGCTGTGTACATGATGTCCCACTGCTGTGCACACGGTGTCCACAGTCGTTGGTATGCTCAGCAGGATAGCACTACATAACCACCTTTCACCACTCTCTGCATTATGGACAAGTGTCATTACTTACAAACACCATTCCCATACAGTACAACTTCGTCATACACATCATGCGTTACACACCCGTACATATCGTGTGTTCTACATACCTTGTCGGTGTTTCGTTCCATGTTTCGTTCCGTGTATCGGTTTTCCTATTTATTACTCTTTCGGTTGTACACTGCTGGTTCGGTATGAGCATATGGTTTGAATATCCTGGGAGTCATCCTTATATCCGTCGATACCTGCAACATGTGGGTTCATCCCACCAATTGATGTTCCTCAGTGTGTAATTGTGTGCATATCACCTGTGCATCTACTCCATTCGGACATTACGCGTCGTAACTGGGGTATGGTTGGATTCCTCACCTGGGCGTTGGCTATTTGCCCTACCTTCGTGGAGATGGTCTGTATTGTGTTATGTTATGTGTAACTGCAGCCGCTATGTGTGGCGACAGGTACATGCAGTGGTGTTAGCCGTGGATTGTGTGTGTTGGGTATAGTATTTGGTTCGACATGTGGGTGTCCCTGTCCTGGCGTCTGTTGATGGCATTTTGCATTCGGATGTGTAACATGGCTGTTGTATTCCTTTAAACAACGCATGCAAGTATGCATCCACTTTTGATTGTGTTTCCCACGTGAGATGTTGCAGTTATGCAGATGTCATTGACTGCCTGTATGTTTGTGCTGCTATTATGGCTTGTATCCCTTTAATATGTATGATGGGGGATATCAGAGGTTGTAGGTGATGGATACGGGTTGTGGGCGTTGCATCTCTACATACACGGTATGGTTGTCTGTGTGCTCCATCCCTGCCTGGAGAGTTGACAGTTAATTGTCTGTTGGTCTGGGAGTGTAGGTTGTGTTGTTGTCATGTGGTGTTGGTATCGCCTGCATGTGTGCTTCATGCATGTATTCCTCCGTCACATCTGTGGTATATCAGCGGTTGTTTGTACGTGACGACTATCCCTTGTCATTCTGTCCCAGATATTTACAGTCATTGTGGTCCTGTTCTTGGGATGGCCTGTTTGCCAGTGGTTGCCACCTATTCAGGTGGGGATTGCTTGTTTGACACTTGTAGAACACACAGCGGTGTTTACGGGCGATCGTGGCCACGGTCAGTACTGAGGTAGCACATCGTATTTCAGCGGTACATACCTATTGCTGTGTGACTTTGCCGGCGTATCATTTTGCAATTAGCATATCGGTGTCATACATACGGGCATGATTAGTACATCGTCCTTTCCATTTCCTGTGGGGTATATTCCTGTGCTACAATCTGGGACATTGTCACTTTGTATCATTCTCGTCACCACCGCCTAGCCAGGGTGGGGCTCTCACTACTACTTTGGGACTACTGGTGTACATATGCCTGTGGCTAATGTACCGTATGCCTACACATATTATTCCACTCTGCCTCTAACATGGCACCAACATACACATATTACGGAGACACACACATTACACTCGCACAGCGACACACACAGCACCCTCACCACACACATACATATACTACGGCACTCACGGGGATGGTTGCACACAGTACCTGCATGGGCCGCATCACCGGCGGCGGTGTCTACCTCCCCCCTCATATCATCATACTATTACCCGCGCATGTACTGTTACTGTACTGTGGCCTGGCGATCATTCCGACTCGTGGTTATGCATTTCAGTATGTTGCCCTTTCCATGGTTGGCAGTATCCTCTTCTGTTAAACCTCCCGGATGCTCAGGTTGTCGTTTCACTATGTATACTATGTACAGATATCGCGTGTTACATCTCTGTCACCTTACATCCCTCTGATTCCCTGTCTTAACTGTAGTACTTATATGTATATGTGTACATATATTTCTATATATGTAATTATATCTATCTACATATATGTATATGCACATATATACATGTTTATATGTATACACCTTGCGGCGAACGTGGCAGCATACAGCAACGCCGTCTGCTGTAGGACCCGCTTACGGTTCAGGTGTTGGCGTTCCATGCTCCACTGGCTGTTGGGTGTACAGTGTTTGGGGGCTGCCTATGTTGGAGTCACACATGGGGCCTCCCATACGGTACACTTTACGGGTGGTCATGTTTGTGTGCCGTCCATTTCACTGTGTGTGCAGGTAGGCAGGTGTCAGTCCATGGGGCCTACACTGTCAGAGTATGTGCTATACGTTCCCTCTTTGCCAGGGCATAGGCATATTGGGTACGCTTCCATCTGCCTACTGGGGCTGGCACAGTGTGTTCATGGTCCTGAACCCTCTGTGCCTGGACTGGCCTTGGCAGTTGTGGTGGGCTTTGTGGCCCTTCACCATTATGTCCATGCAGCAGCTGCTTCGGCAGGATCATATTATGTAGCATGGCACATACTATGAATATGTGGGCACATGTGCCTGGAGAGTACTGCAGGGCTCCACCGGATGTATCCAAGCACCGGAACCATGATTTCAGCATCCCAAACACATGCTCTATGATTATTCTGGTTTGTGCGTGTGCCTCATTATGGCGTTCTTGCATGTGTGTGTGTGCATTTCTGATGGGAGTCATCATCCACGGCTCCAGTGCATAGCCAGCCATCCCCCACAAGGTGGCGTTGTGGGATGTCTCCCCTGGCGAATACCTGGTACAGCTGTGAGGCATGCCAGATATGGGAGTCGTGGTAGCTTCCAGGGCTGCCAGCACACACATCCATGATAATGCCCTGCGCATTGCACACGACCTGGCAATTGATGGAGGGGAATCCCTTGCGGTTTATGTAGCGTCTACCCTGCTCCCCAGGTGGTGACTTGATTTGTATGTGCGTACAGTCTATTGCACCCAGTACCTCTGGGTATTGTGCCACACGGTGGAAGTGGCATATTGCTAGCCAACTCCTCCTGAGATCTGGGGAAGTATATATGCTCATTGGCATGTGGTAACATGGCATCCAGAAACTGGTGTAGTACCCTGGATGCTGATGCCTGTGAGATGCCCATTATATCCCCAGTTGGCCTTTGAAAGGTACCTGTGGCCAGTATTCGCAAGCTTACACATACCTTTGTGTCCACTGGGATGGGCTCCCTCTGTTGTTTCTTGTTCTCAGGCGTGGCCGGCACAGCTCCACTATTTGCTGTAACGTGTCCCTATCCACCCTGTAACTCTCTACTATCTCCAGGTCTTGTAGCCCTGGTAGGTTACCCTTGGTCTGAACACTCTCCTTCTCCTCTGAGGCCTACGGTAGTTGTCGGCACCCTCCTCCACAACACCGTCTGTCTCTAACACATGCTGATGGATCACAGCCACGGCAGCACCCAACATGTACATTTTAAAAGTTCCCGTGTGTTTACACCTATGGTGCGGCGTTTGGGAATACACGGCTGTGTGTTGTGTGCATTCACACTTTATACTGTTGTGCTGTACACCCGGTGATGTCATAGGGTGTGTCTGTGCGGCCGTATCTGGGGATTATCTTCCGTGTTTTACCATTGGCACTGCAACGCTGTTGCCTTTGGTGTTGCATTACTCTTGCCTGCAATGGATTACCTTTCGACCTTCCCTTACTATTTCTGCACGTTGCACCTACTATTTCCTGGCATGCATCCTGCAGAGCCCTGTCATGTGTAGTTTCTGGGACATGGCATATCGTGCGTTTTGTGTGCCGCCACTGTTGTGCTGCCTGTCTGCTTGGCTCTGCTGTGTCAGGTCTTCACTCTTTGCAATCTGCTACCTCCCCTACTTTCTTTGCATTCATATGCCTCCCCTATCCCGTTTTGCAGGTTTCTGCATGCAGAGTTGTCAGCTGCCGCCGATTGGCCTTCGTGGGTTGATTAGTGTTGATTGCTCATTACTACTCCAATTACACTGCTTCCGCATTTCCTCATATTCTCAACATCACCTTCCTGTTTCCGATGTTATTTGCGGGGCGAGCGTCACATGACTGGGTTAAGGGAACGTAGTCATCCACGTGCACATGCAACTCTGTGCGCATTGTGTGCTCTCAGCTCAACTATTTCCCCACATGCCGGTCCTGCAGCTGTGATGTGCAATGTACAGCCCAGGTTTGCTGAGCTCCAATGTGCTTCCTCCTACAGTGGCACACCCCTCTGCAGGTGACATGTATTCCCTCTGAGCCACTCCTCGGTGTATTACCGTTGCGCCGTTTGGTACAGCCTTACGCTGGCGGGGGTTTTGCGATTCAGTATTATTTGCCTCATTTGCATGGCATTGACTACTAATTCATAGTTACCACGCCGAACACTGCCGCGAGTCCTTGGCAACCCTTGCACCGTGGTTGTGGCTTTCCATGCATACCATGGTGTATTGTGGCTGTGAAGCTGATGTGTATTACGCTGCTGTTTTATAACATTGTCATATTATTTCATTGTTTTGCACCTTCTGCAAACATGTCCTGGGGTTCTGCTGTGAGTTTCAGTGGACATACCATTTATGTCATTATTTACATGTTGTGCATGTTTTCTTTTGACATTCTCTGTGTATTTCGCCATTGGCATATGGCAACAGTGTGATACCTGACGCTGACAGCCTTCCGTTACTCCTATGTTATGTTTGGGAAAATGTAAACCATTTTTTTTTGGTTTACATTGCCGTGGCCTTATGCTACGCCTGCGCCACTTCGTGGATCGCTATATGCCTTTATTTGCATGGTGCAACACCGCACATGGGGTGTTTAGCATACCTACACCGGGGGCGGCGCAGATCCGGCGCACGCCGGTAGTGCACATGGGATTGGATCATACCTGAATCGCTCGGCGGCCATATTTGGCATTGTAACGCCTACGCTATGCGTGCACCTGGCGCAAGGTTCATGAATCCCGGGGTATGAATTAAAAGTATTCTTAGAGGATAAAACATAATTATATATTATTAAATGTATAATTATTTTTGACAGAGTGACAATTTTATACACATTAAAATATAATGCAACCATGTCAATGAGATTTATTATTTTTCTGGGATTTATCAGTTGTAGTTTTGAAATTGTAATAAGGCATACTAATTTTTTCAGCAGACGCGAGACAAGGTCTTTATATTTTCATTGTAAGTAAATCTAAAAGTAAAGATCTGCATGCATGGTATCTGTATTTGTATGCATAGCTCTCAACCTCATAGAGCAGGAAATCTTGACAAAGCCATAAATAACGGGGGGACAAAGGCCCAAAAATAGGGGCATTTTTTAAATATTGCTCTTACAAATTTAATAAGTTGATAGAATAACATGTTTTGCATTAGCATACATTTTCTGAAAGGTATAAAGTCTAAAACTCAAATGTCTGTCATTATTTTCTGACTTTAACTCTCAATGATTTGCTTGAAAACCACACTTTTTATGAGATACAGACTAAAAATATGAGGCAAAAATCTGGACAGTCTGCAAAAATCTGTACAGTTGAAAGGTCTGTATGCATTGACAGAAAATATGACTCAAAGGGAGTTACTATATTTGACAGCATATTGACTTGTCCTAATTGATAAATATTCCAGATTTCTCTTGATGGAACATTAATTTAAACAACCACAAAGACTTGTAGCACTTGATAAGGTATTTGTAGATTTGGAAAACAAAGCCTATTAAAAGTGACAGTGTCTCTCCACTTAGTAGTTTTATATTTGACCAGTTTTGTGCAGATTTGGGGATGTGCCACAGGTGGCTTAACTTTCATGAGACTGCAAGCAAATGGAGTGGCTGAGACATTCATGTCAAACACTTGAAAAGCTGTGAGGAGATTACCCTCTCAAAGTGTACTATGGTATCATAATAGTTTTATAATGTTGTGAGACTCTAGGTATACAGTGCACATAATCACAGGATTGTTTTCCACAAGTCCATAGCTCTCAACCTTCTATCTCCAAAATGAGGAACACTACCTCTCATAATGTGGAATAAATGAGCAAATGTGGAACACTTACTAACAGCTTACTAGCAACTTCAACTAGGAAGCTCAAAGGATGATTAAAATCTGACATTTTTACTTATAGAATAGGTCTTTTAATGAAATAATATTATTCAGTTCTGTTTACCATTGATACCAGTTAAAAAATGCTAACCTTGAATGTGTGACAGACCCTTTCAATGTGGACCTTTGAGGAACATGAACTTTTTAAGACCCCAAATGAGGAACATTCCTCAAAATAAAGCACACTTGACAGGTATGTAGAAGTCAGTTGTTGAGTTATGTTTTAGCAATGAAATTGTGTCTGCAATGCAGACAGAACCAAAATCAAATTAAGTTATTGGGGAAAGTAACTATCTGCCAAAAAAAAAAAACAGTTTGAAGACATTGCAGAAAGAGAGACATGTCACAATGCATGATTTTAAGTTGGGACAACAGTGTGGTCAATGCAAACACTTTTCTATCTATAGTCCTGTAATTCATAAGAATGATACTAACATTTTAATATATTGTATCATAAAACTTAAAGTAGAATGTTACGAAGAAAGGTGCTAGTATGTTAGAAAGGATAACAAAATATATATCTTAATGGTTATGTCTGCTATATTATCACGAGTGTATATGATATTTAATGTCTGAAGTAATTATTATTAATAAAATAATAGTTATAATTTAATTTCAAGTTTATACAATGACAGAGTTGCTATTCAGTCTGATTGTGTGCGGAAAGATTTGAAATAGAAAATATGTTCCACAGCAGATGTAAAATTAATATCTGACAATTGCTGTGTGAGGGTAAAAAAACTTTTATTTATTTATTTTTTTAATTGAAGAAAAGGGTATACTAAATAGTGAAAGATACACACGTTACACATACTAAGCTCAAAGCAAAGTAAACCACTGGCAGATAGCAGTATGTGCAACTTTCTCATTAATCATGGGAAATGTTAGTGGCAGAAAATAAGTGACTGAAGAGGAGTGGGGCTGCTTTTGCCTACAAATTAAGGAAGGCATTGAGACTGCCATTCCTGAGAGGATAAGAGACTTGAGAGAGGGGCAGACACAAAGAAAGTAAGCATGAACTGCTGCTATTCTGGTTTGGATAGTCTAGCTGTTGGATACACTGTCTAAGATACCAGCAAAGAACAACTTAAATTGTATGCATCTCCATACCACCCAGTTTTGATGACTACTGTGTTTTATAGACAGTTCCACGGCATTAACTTAATTTTAGTTTTTAATTAAACTTCCTTCATAGTAGGTTATTTGTGCTGGTTACTTCTTTGGGCTGTTAACATTCCAGCTGCAGATCTGTTTTGAATTTTATATTTTAAAACTGATGTTCCTTATGTGTTTCTATAACCCATTATCTGCAAGTCAAAAATGCGTTTATTTTTCCTGTTTATTAAATGAAGGTTTATGATCATTATTCTATTCACTGCATCAGGGAATGAATGATTACTGAATGTAAAACTTGCTAAATTGCTAGGACTGAGTTCCAAGAAGTCAGCATCAAACAGGTCTGTGCAGCACAGATTAATAGCTCCATTTTAAAGCATGGCCATTATTTTTGTGGGCAACAAGGATTCTTAAAATTTTAAATAAATAAAGTACTTGGTACTTTTGGACACAGTAAGCTCTCTGTCAGAATAATTATAATACCAAATTAATGACAGAGTTCTTTTTCGAGAAATACTGCCTGCCATGGGCTGACAAAAGGATGAGAAGTAAAAGCCATTCACATCTGCCGTCTGTTGTGTGTGATATTCTTTTACACTCTTATTTTTCCACCTATTTATAACAAGTGCTTTTCTTAACAGCTGTTTAAAAATCCTGAAAAATGTTGATAGTGAGAAAAATTCCCAATATAGAACATAAAAGAATCAGTGTGATGAGAGCAGTTCATTTTGAATTGAAAGTCATTTATTTTGTATGAAAAGAACACTTTTATGTTTCTGCAAATACAAATAGCACAGGATGAGTTTGTCATAAAAGACTTTCTAAATATTCTGTCCTAA
The DNA here is from genome assembly GCF_019279795.1 of Protopterus annectens. NCBI lineage: Eukaryota > Metazoa > Chordata > Ceratodontiformes > Protopteridae > Protopterus > Protopterus annectens. Next base: position 236,968,599 of record NC_056732.1, on the reverse strand, counting down.
CTGCTTGCCAGTTAATTAGCTTGTGGAGTTTTTTTTTAGTTGGAGAATGCCTGCAGTGATAACCCTAGTAAGATGTTTTTATCATTTTGCTTTTTGTATGGAGAGCTCCAAGCCAAAGTTTCTTCATTAAAAAAAAGTCTGAGAATTCTGCTAGCAGAGGAAATATAAACTTCTAGCAAGGCAAACTTCCGAGCATACTCAACATATTAGAAAGCTATCACAGGTGTGTTTTGAAATCATATTTGTTTTGCTTTCTTCCCTGCCATGAAATATCACCATACAATTAGAGGAAAATGTTATCAGAGAGCCATTGCCAGAACATAATTTAATCAGCAAAATGAAATGCTCAGACCACTAGCTTATTTAATTGATTCTGTCCATCATTTCATTAGAGCATGATCTAGTGGATCGGGACACAATTGTATATACAATCTGAAGCTACGGGGAATATTATGCATAATGTTATATGGCATTCATATATGAATTTGAATGAATTAATATTTATAAAAAATATCTGCACAAAGAAGTAGCACCCTCAGAATGAAGCTTCTTTAAGTAGATTAGCTATAAATATGGTAAGCTGTCCTAATAGGGTTAGCACCTGTCCCACTATGCGAGGGACAGTCCCTCTTTGGACAGTTGTGTCCTGCAAATAAATTGTAAAAATGGCAAATGTTCTGAGATTTTAGGACAAATTATTTCCTGGATTTTATGTAATAGTTGCATAAAACAGTTATTCTGTATCTGAAACACCTAAATGTTATAAGAAACAGAATAAGCAACTAAAATGCTACAAGAATAAGCTTTTATTTAGGCAAAAAAGTGAAGTTCTGTCCTTTGTACTTGCTGTCGGTATGTTTCGGCCTGTAAAAATCTGAAAAGGTAGTAACCCTATGTCCTATAGAGACTTACATAGATCATTCTTTTCCTGAAATGCAGTTCATGAAATTCAAACAGAAATAGTCCTCACAATATCATTTACTTATGGGTATATACAGTAATATGTAACAGCAAATATATGCATTTTATTTCATATGGTGGCTGCATGTCCATATTTCCCTGATACGTTCTATATCTGATAAGTCCATGCCTTCCACCCCACAAAGTTAGACCCTCATAGTCCTTGATGCTTGACAATTACCTTGTAAAGGGCCTCCTATTAGGACTCACACCGACTGAAAATCAAAGAGAATATGTGGGCCCATAAAATTAGAAATTCATTTTCAGTGAGGTAGTGTTTAATTTTTGATTTCCTTTGCTGAAAAAAAGGAAAATCCATGCCTGTCCAAAAATGACAAAGCTGGGATTGTTTACAGGCAAATGTAGACATTTTTATTTCTTTTTTGCTTTTTTATGTTTGTGTTCTGAGCAATTGAATTTATTTAATTTAATTTATGTGAAGCAAATTTATAATTATATCTTATTATCTAGAAAGTCAGTTATGGATTTTGGGATGCTGTGTACTACAAGCACCAGCTGCTGATATTGTAATGTTAGTGATTATTTCTACTGTCAAGTCCTTTGTTATATCTTTACTATGGTCCCATTGTAAAATTTTGCCATGTCCCACTACTGAGTTTTTATTCTTGTGTGGGGTTCCATAAGCTGATATCTTTCAGTGCTTTGTTGTCGATTTCTCTAGAGATTTCTTCAGAGCTGTTTCTGAAATGTTTTTAGTTGCCAGTTGAGATTTTTGCCACCATTTACATGTTGGAACTATCGATTTCAAATTTCATGTATGTTGATGTTTTGGGTCAGCTGACTCTGGATTTTGTTGCATTGGAGTTTGATGAGCACTCAGCCAGTCTTTGACATTTCTGTTGAGTGTTTTGAGACATTTGCACATTTGTTTAGAATACGTGGTGTTTTCATCTTTTATTTGTGTTTGAAATGTTGGAACACATTTGGGTTGCTATGTGCAATCTTTGTACTATGGTTTAGGACATTGTTAGTCTTGATGATGGGACAAATATGTATCACTTAACAACTGCCACTGTGTTATTTGACTAATAGTGTTTTCACACAGTTTATCTATTTCTTACATGACATATGGTCAGAGTTCTTACACTGTAAATACATTTACATTTTTGCCTTTTATTTATTTGGTGGTTCAGTTACTGAATTGCACTTTTCACTTTGATGTTTATATAAGTGCTTGAAATCTAAAAGGGAATGCCCAATTATTTGCTGAACTGGTAGTAGATGGTACCACTCATCCTATACTGGAGGAAGTTGCCAACCTGCTAGCTGACAGATTTGGCAGAAACTTCACCCCCCACCCCTCGTCCCCACCAGCCATACCCCAAAGCATAACTGACACCAGTCCTCTGTCTAGTATCACTAGAGATCAGCAACAGTAATCCCCTAGCACAAAGGGGGGTGATTAACCAACCCTGGGAACTGCAGACCCATAAGTTTAACCAGCCTCATTTACAAGGCCATGGAAAGAATCAACATGGACCCTATCAACAAGGACATAGGCAACCTTCAGATTCTAGCTGCAACCCATTTGGCTTCATTAAGGGTAGATCATGCTTATTGTAGACTTATTTGAGAAAGTTACCATGTTTGTGTTCTGAGCAGTTGAATTTATTTTATACTGCCTATCTTGACCTAGCCAAGGCTTTTGACACAATCATCTGCTCAGGTATCATTGAAACGCTCCCAGCTAGTGATTAATCCTTGTGTCACTAGGTGGGTAGCCAATTGGCAACTGTCAAAGTTGGTAACTCCACCTCTACCAGTAGACCTGTCACCAGTGACATACCACAAGCATCTGTGCTGCGCCCTTTACTGTTTGGAATCTATTTCTCAGATGTCCAGGCTAAAGTAGATGGCCTTTGGCTTACTAAGTTCACTGATGATTGCAAATTGGGTGCAATCATTGCGTCTCCCAAAGATGTTAACATATTACCAGGGGAGGCTAGTGCTATAGGACTGCAACCCCCCCCACCTAGAAAAACAAAAGGAAATAAAACTGTGAACCAAGAAACTAATTACAAGTCCCGGAACTCCGCGCATGCACGGAGAACTCAGACTGCCTTTGTCAGCAGTCCAGATACAGGGGAAGGCATTTCTGCCCCGCAGATGCACAGGAATCCATGCAGTGACGACTGCACAGAATAGAGGAGCTCCGGACTGCTTCATCTGCAGGCAGGACCAATCAGGGGTGAGGTGAGTTTTGAGCTCTCACGAGGGATTTCACTGCATGGGCTCCTTGGATTTTACTGTTTCGTTCGTGCCGCAGGTGACTTGGATTTTACTGCTGCTCTGGATACATGTCGTGTGTGTCGCGGGATATTCTACAACAGGTGAGGGGTGTGTGTGTGTGTGTGTGTGTGTGTGTGTGTGTGTGTGTGTGTGTGTGTGTGTGTGTGTGTAATGCCCCAGTTGCTATCTACTGGTGGCTAGAGAGAACACATGGTGGTGGTTAGAGATACTCAGGCCTGAACCCTGTACCTTGGATGCAGGTGGCAAGGACCTGTATTCTCTACCCACCACCATTTGCAAAAAAATTGCAGATATTTGCCTCGTATTTGTTCTGTTCCTCATAAAATCTGTGGTTTCTGTATCTTCATTTTTCAGCTACAGGTTCTCTGGTTTGATTCCTGGCTGGGGTGCCTTCTGTGTGGAGTCTGCATGTCCTCCCATCTTACAAAGATGTGTCTGGAGTGTTTCTCCCTGCTCTGCTGAAAATTGGCTTTTGTTCCAAGTCAGCTTAGTTTCCTGGTTAACAAATGTTTAAAAATAACAGGCATTTGAATTTCAGACTTCATATTCTTCAGAAAGTACATGGTAACACAAAACCTTTTATTCTAGCAATTGTCTAAATTTACAACATGGGTATTTGAAATGTGTCCCTATTTTTGGGACTGTATTCCCTCATTATTGGCTTCGTCCAGGTATTTTGTGTTAAGGTTGAGAGTTATGGTGAGAACTGAATTCACTGAATGTTTGGGGGGGCTGTATTCCCCCCATTACTGGCTTTGTCCACATGTTTTTTGCTAAGAAGTTGAGAGCAATGGTGAGAACTGAATTCACTGAATATGTTTGGGGGCTGTATTCCCCCATTATTGGCTTTGTTCAGGTGTTTTGTGCTAAGAGGTTGGCAGCTATGGTGAGAACTGAATTCACTAAATGGTAGCCGTTTAAGTTTCAGCCTTCCTCTCTTTCACAAAACAGCTGATTTGGCATAGTGGTATGTTTCTCTGACTGTTTTGCACAGGGTTCCCTGGGTTCAAGACATGGCAGTGAAATGTATGGTGGTAACACAGCATTTTATTCTAGCAACTTTCCAACATTATACAAGCAATGTTTAAAATGTGTCCCTGTTTTTTGGGCTTCTGCCCCCCCCCCCCGCCAATAAATTTTGGCTTTTTCCAGATTTCTTGTGCTGCAAAGTTCAGAGATACAGCTGAATGTTGAGTATATTTTACAAAGAGCTGAGAGCTGTAGGGGAATACAAGTTTAGTGCTGCTTATGCTGAGTCTGCTTGCATTGTTAATAGCACAACAGGTAGTGTACTTGCTTTTGATGCAGAAGGCAGTGGGTTCTACTCCCACAGTAGGTAGATGCATTGCTGATACTGTACTGTGTTGTAAAGGGGGTGGATGCTGCAGTCCTTTTTGACGAAGATACCTAGTAACTATGAACCTGTTATCAGGTTGCCATACATTCCCTATTGCAATATTACTAGCGTATCCTTTTTTTAATGCATGCAGCATAGGCAATTTATTCCTCAAGGGCAACAGGCACTTTATTTGTAGATGAAACAATGACACATACAGTTGTTTGCTAGCAGCAAACTCTTCATTAGTTACAAATTTATTTAATGTGGAATTATTTAGTTGACTTTTACTACTTCAGAGATTGTGCATATTTACTGATACTGGTAGGCTGTAGAAGCCTGAGTAGACTTTTGTCATGGAGATGCTCTGAATTGGGCAGTTTTGTCATCGGTGCATGCATTTTGCTTCATTGTTTACTGGAAAAATGTTCAAAACAATAAATTTAAAATGCCCTCTAACAATTGTACTGTATTGTACAAGGAATATAATGTAATACAATCAGGAAGGTGTATCAAAGAGCATGTGTATGTTTCATGTTCAACGGGCCTATTATTTGAAAACAGCCCGAAGTTCATCTTTATCTGCCACTGGCAAAATGTATTTTCTTTTAATGTGGATTTCAATGCTGGTTTCAATGCATGTGAGTTTCAAGGGCAGAGAAGTTTTAATGCTGTCTGTTTTCATTGTGAGACTGCATTGCTTTGTTTAGCAGATATCTATTAGGGTTTGAGCTGTAAAATGCAAAATAAAACTTTCAAATGAAATCCAAATAATTGCAGAAGTAAAGCAGTATGCACATTACAGTGTTTTTAGAGTAAATGGGGTGAAAAAAACAAGGAATGGGACATTGGAATGGCTGCAGGGGGAGGCTCCATTTGACCATGATTTTGAGGGGGGAAGGGCGGCAAACTCAGACAGCCTTGGTTGAACTATACCTCTCAGCCGTCCATATTTTTGCAGAATGAATATATATTTGCTTCTTATTTTTGGTTAGTTCCTTATAAAATTTGTGGTTTTCTGGCAAATCATTTAGGAATGAAGTCACTAAATGACAGACATTGCGTTTCAGATGTCATAACCTTCAGAAAAATTCATGCTAAAGCAAGACCTGTTATTCTATTAACTGTCTTAAGTTTATACAAGAGCAGTTTTTAGTAGTGTTTGTATGTTCCCCCAATATATTTGGCCTTGTCCAGATTTCCTGCATTAAGAGGTTGAGAGGTACATGCAAATCGCTTTATAGAATTAGGAATAGCCAAACCTCTCAACTGTCCCCAATTTTGGCTCAAAATGTTGCTCTCCCCTAATAATCCCTCTTCAAAATGGCAATTTTGGAAGAAAACATGGAGGGTTTACAATTATATATAACTGTAATGATCAGAGTTATATATTACTTTTATTTCAGAAATGCATGTAGATGCTCTTATTTTGTTAGCTGCTCAAGTTAACAGTGTTAATATTAAAAAGGTGTCCCTTCTTTGACAGGTTCTCAGCTGTATTGTGTGGCAATTTTATATTTTTGCATCACATTTTTGGTCTGTTTTTCATAAAATTGTGTTTTTCTGACAAATTAGTGGCAAGTCATTAAAGACTGAAGTTAGGAAATAATAGCAGACATTTGAGTTTCAGATTTCATACCCTTCAGAAATTTCATACTAATGCAATACCTACTACTGTTCTATTATCTTTCTAAGTTTATAAGAGCAATATGTAAAACTTGTCCTTATTTTTGGGCCTGTGTCCCACTTCTAGTTCTATGTATGGCTTTGTCCAGATTTCTTGCTCTGAGGTTGAGAGGTATGAGTGTCAGAGCCATCGCCATCAGCCCGAGACATTTCAAATTGTGACGTACATGTTGCACCCCACTCCCCATTGTAGTGACTCTGGATGTGTCCAAGGAAGGCAAGGAGAAGTTATGCAGTGTAAGTGTGCAGAGTATTCCCCCATCCAAGGTAGACACAAGTACGAACGTGGCTTTTCATCTGTCCTTGATTTTGCAGAATGTTCTGGTTTTCTGTCATATTTTTATACTGTTGATTTATGCTTATTATTCAGGAAATGCATGCTGTCACAGTGCCCTGTTGCTCTGTGTTTAAGTAGAAATGATTTAATGACCATCAGGTAAGCTTGTCGGAGATTGTAAGATGCAAGTAAGCTTTAATAAGCATACTGTTAAAGAATTACCAGCATTGAAAGCCTTTTCGTTGTTGCCATGTAGAGAATATTTACATAACTAGATAATGTATAAGCTTTGGGTATTGAAATGCATATGACAGTATTTGTAATAAAAGGACAGGATTACAGTATTTTCAGAAGCTCATTACATTTGTTGGGGACTTACAGCCATCTTTTGTTGGAGACATGCAGTCATCTTTGCAGGCTTTACCCGTAAACTAAGCAGAATGCCAATCTATCATGTGTAGTCCATAACTTGTGCAGGAATCCTTTAAGCAATTTATCTTCAGCTGGTTTCTTGTTTGCTGTTCATTTTTTACTTTGATCATGTCTTCCCCATGAAACAAGTAGACAGTTGTCAGGCAGCAAGTCTTTTTTGGATAAGAAACGTTTTTACAAGTGGGGGTATCACAAAGATTGCTACTTTCAGCATGTTACTTGGTAATTTTATAAAGCTGAATATAAATTATAATTAGAACTGCAGTGCAAGGAGTAGTGGTTTGAGTTGAGTGCTGCTTGTTTTTTTTATACTTGATTTTGACTAGCATTCTAGTAATGTATTTAATAAGTAATTTATTTTTTTATGCCTCACAACCTGTGTTCCCATCTAGATATTAAGTAAGCTGTCATGCAGACAATGCATTGAAATATTTTTTTCTTCTACACTTCATTTTGTCTTGCTTGGACTCTCGTAATGACTGTTTAGCACCCAGGACAGCATATTTAATTAAAGTTCCAGTTGTTGTGGTTTTGAGCATAGCTCCACCCATTTCTAGCTGACCACACCCCTTCCCATTGGCGCCACCTATTTAGCTGTCTCCTGCAGCCCCCCTTTAATTTAAAGTACCAGCCACCACTGCATATTACAGGAGGGGCTACCACAGACAAGTGAGTGGTGCCAAAGCCACTGTCTAAAACTAAACACAAAAAAGTACATTATTATCCCCTTTGGCAAAGTGGAATTCCCTGCTAATTACTATACTGACAGCACCCCCCCCAATTTCAAACCCAGTGGTGCGAAGTCTGGGAACATAAGTAGATAGCAATCTGAACTTTGACCAGCAAGTTTCTATGGGTCTATATTATATCCTTGAAGAGACATTCCATTGAACGTCTCTTCATCAACACTTAACAGTAACAGTAGAAAATGCTGAACGTTTACATCAGCGATTTCTTTCTCTGAGAAAGAAATTGCTTGGCCATCCCTGTTAGTTTGTCGTTTTCCCTACTATAGTGTGATCTCAGAGTTGGTATATTTAGTTAGGGAGGGTCAACTTTGTTATGTTTGTAGTGATGTGTTTTTGTTTTGAGGGCAAACGATTTCTTTCCCAGGGAAAGAAATCACTGATATGGATGTTCGGCGTTTTCTGCTTTTGTTGTTTACATGTCGATGAAGTGGCATTTGATGGAACACCTCTTCGAGGATATAATATAGACCTGTTTCCACAATGGTAGGCAAAGACTTCTATATTGCGCATCTGATAAGTAAGGGCATTGCATGCAGATCTAAGTATGTTATAACTCCACTGTACTCAACTCTTCTGCGTGTATCTCACCAGACACCTGCAGAGGCTGGAGAGACCACAGTGGTTTCTCACCAAGAAAATACAGGGCCTCTAAACCATGACTTATGTGGATAGACTGAAAGCCCTGTAATGGTACTCTGTATCATATCGGCTGCTGAGAGTCATCTTGTGCCCGGCCTACAGGGCAGTCTCTGATCCTGCCCTGATAGATATGCTGCACATCTGCAAGTCAAATGGCACAAGAGCCATTCACTCTAGGTATATTAACCTATCGTGTGACATTAACAGAACATGCTGGAGAGACAGACATGTCTCCCAGAGATTGCCGCTAGTCTGGAATAAATTTCTAATTCATGTGAAGCAGAGCTCCTCACTGACCCTATTCAAGTGTAGCCTGGGCAAATGGATGGGAGACTACAAATTCACCCTAGAGATAACACCCATGCCCCTCATGGACAGGGGTAGTCAGTGTTAATCATAGACTCTCAAGTGTTTATCATAGACTCTCTCTGTGAATTATGCCCATCTAAGCAAGGACAATTGAGGCAACTAGGGATTAACATGGCTTGGCTTGTAAAGGCTCTAGGGCTACTAGCCTAGTAACCTCCTATGAACCTATAATAAATTGAAGTTAAGTCCCCTTAGTTTGGTGCCAGATGACCACCAGTTGTTTGACTCTTGCTCCATTTGCTCCTGATTTCCACACTTCTTGGTGGTGATGCCTAACAGAGTGAAGGAAAGTCAGAAGAGAATGGGTGGTTGGCTAGTATCCTCCTGGTAGAGGCATCGCAGGTGGGGTGGGAAGGGGAAAGGCAGCTTTCACTGGAAGGTGCAGCAAAGCTAAACATTAGAAGCTTCACATATGCTGCTACACATGCCAGGATTTTTTAAACCTAAGGTCCTATTCCCAGCATGCTGACTGTCTTTGGTAGGTTGAGTCTTGTGATAAGAAGCAGCCTCTGAAGATATTCTCATCCTGGCTCTAGGATGACCATGCCTGTTTTGTCCTCACACATCTCCATCTCAGCAGTTGTTCCAAGTTAAATCCTCCACAACGGTTGGAAGAGTGATATACTCACAAAAACATGTATGTGTGCATGCATCTCCATAACAAGACTAAGGCTTACATGCTCAGTTGTTATTTATCCCCCATGGGTAATCACCTACCCCAAGCTAGAGATAGTGTGGGCCCCAGAAAAGATAGCTGGCCAGTGGCAAGTTAGTTGCCAAACTCCAATTAGCTTTGAAGCAGACAGCTCGGATATAAACAGTAGCCTGTTTCTGTGTCAGCAAGCTAGTGTATGTGAACACTGCTGATCATGAGGCATCTGTATGGAAACATATTTCAGGCACACTGTGTGCACATCATTAAAAAATCTTAAAATTCAGTTTTCATGAGATGAAATCCAGCAATTATACCTGTATTTTGAAAAGTAATTTGAGTTATTACCATGATTTCATTATAACTGTTAGTGGACTCGGAAAGAAAGCTAGCAGTATAATAACAAATGATTATAATGAGACATATAAGTCATGGTGAATGAGTGTTCTTGCCTTAAAAAAAATCTGTGATTTTATTCCAGTGTTTAGACAATGTAAATTTGGGATTTGCCAGTATTTTCCACAGAAAAAATGAAAAACATTGCCCCTGAATATTATTTTACCATTTGTAATCTATTTGTCATTTAATAATACTAAGTAACAAAACTACAAAACTATCATACCCTACTTAATGCTTCATATTATGTTAATGTTACATACTGAACATGAAGATCGGGACACTTTAAAATTGTTTAAAACTTAATATAAATATCCAAACTTTAGGATAACAGCAACCATACCAAAACCACTATCAATGCCTTAGTATTTGAAAAGCTTCTAGATGTAACTTTACAAAGCTGGCAAACTTATCTAGCAGCAGGATGAGCTCAGAGGCATTTTGTTCTCGGATTTAATCAGATGCATTTCATAGCAGAATGCTTCGTTCCTTAATAGAACTGAAAAAAATATATAGACAACGAAACACTGGTGTGTCTAGAAAAAAAGTGATACTCCTACACCCTCTAAACTATTGCCTTCCCAAATTAACTGCTTATGTAAAAAAACTAAAAATAAGGGGTCTATCCCCCACCAAAAAAATGTAGAACCACTTTTATCCTACTTCCTCCAGCAAAGTCCTTTTGATGTGCTCCTTCTGTGTGTCCCTCTTTGTTATATCTCCCATGTTTCAGTTTTTCCTTTCTGTGTGTCCCTCTTTGTTATATCTCCCATGTTTCAGTTTTTCCTTTCTGTGTGTCCCTCTTTGTTATATCTCCCATGTTTCAGTTTTTCCCTTCTGTCTGTCCCTCTTTGTTATATCTCCCATGTTTCAGTTTTTCCCTTCTGTGTGTCCCTCTTTGTTATATCTCCCATGTTTCAGTTTTTCCTATCCTTCCCTTTCCCACCCTTCAATGAAACAATAAGGGTGCCCACATAAGAACAGCCCTAATGTATAAAACTCCTTTATATTTTTTTTAAATTATTATAAATTGCTGTACTGCATGCCAGTTGCCTTAAGTATCTGTCAGTACTTCTGCCATGCTTTTTCAGAGTTGCGTTCATCCAGAATATCTGAATAATTCCGAAATCTTACGCATGTTTAAATTTCAAAGTAGTACTTCCCACATACTTAAAGCATAACTGTATCAAATTTAAGTATTTCATAAAAGTGGGCATTTCCTTGCAGAAGCTTTTGCATTGGTGTAGTTATCACAAATGACCTGTGCTCACTGTATTTCATAGTTTCATAGTTTCATAGTATAGTACTAGGCTATCTGCCCTGGGGCATTTGTAAGCCTAGCCATAGTGATGTGGCTTTTTCCACCCCATGAAATGGTACAAAAATGTACAGAATAAATCTAGAATACTGTGCCTCTGTCTAGTAGTGACACAATGGAGGTCCCTTTATATAATACAATTAGTTTACTGTGCCCCTGTCTAGCAGTGACACAAATGTGACCCCTGGGGTAAACTTACGATCTCCCATCCACTCATCAAGATTTCTCTTGAAGAGAGTCAGTGAGGGGCTTTGCCTAATACGAACTGGGATCCTGTTCCAAAGCATGGGAAGCCTCTGGGTTATGAATCTATCCCTCCAGCATGTCCTATTCATACTTGTGCCGAGGTTTAAGTCTTTAGCTCTTGTGGTCCTGATGGATTTGGATTTTTTGAGGTGGAGCATGTCCATCAGATCCTGATTGGACATAGCCTTGTCGTCGGGCAGAGATCACCTCTGAGCAGGTGGTATGCTACTGAATAGAGCTGAAGTTTCTTTAGTCTGGCAGAATAAGACATATGTTTGAGACCCTTGATCCTTTAGGTGAGGTACTTTTGTGGTCTCTCCAGCTGTTGCAAGTGCCGGGTGAGGTACATACCAAATGGGGCATTGTACTCAATCATGGGTCTGATAAGGGAGGAATATAGGGGTACAATGACATCCTTGGATCTGGATGTGAATCCCTTCATGATGAGGTGTGCAAGGTAGAATGTTTTTCTAACCACTTTGGCAACGTGGGTGTCAAATGAGAGGTCGCTGTCTACTTGGGTCCCTAGGTCTCTGATTACTTTTTCCGTACTCAGTGGGTTGCTGTCTATGTGATAATTTGTGGGTATTTTGTTTTTTCCAAAAGGGATGACTATACATTTTTTGGCATTTAGTTTAAGGCCATGACTACGGCACCAGTTGTCCGTTTCAGTGAGGCCTTTTTGTAGGATGTGTGTGTCTGCTGGTGTATCGACTATGGCACCTAGTTTGCAGTCATCTGCGAACTTTGTCAGCCACAGCCCTCCCATGTTTGCTTTAACATCTGAGAAATAAATGCCGAACAAGAGTGGTCCCAGGACAGATCCCTGTGGGACACCACTTGTGACTGGCTTTGAGTCTGACATTGCTCCAGCGATTTTAACTTTATGGGTTCTATCCTTTAGCCAGTTTTCAACCCATCTAGTGACATAAGGGTTTACTTTTAAGCTGTTTAGCTTATCTATGATGCCTGAGTGGGGTATTGTATCGAAGGCCTTAGCCAAGTCCAGGTATGCTGTATGGACTGCTTTGCCCTCATCAATGGCTCTAGTGACTGTTTCGAAAAAGTCAACCAGGTCTAAAAGGCAGGATCTGCCCTTTACAAAGCCGAACTGGGTGGGGTCAAGTGTCTGTAGGTCCCCTATGTCTCTCTTTATGAGTTCCATAATGATTCTTTCCATAGCTTTGCAGACCAGGCTAGTTAAGCTTATGGGGCGGTAGTTTCAAGGTCTGTAGAGGCACCCTTGTGGAGTGGGACCACTGTTGCTGTACGCCAGTGTTCAGGTACATATCCCAGTAAGGCTAAGGTTAAATAGCATTTTATGTGTGGGTTTAGCTCCTCTTGAGTTCACGTAACACGCACCCGGGATACCATCAGGTCCCATTGATGCTGTGTTTTTGCTTTGTTTAGGCGGTTCTCACTTGGACATCTGAGATGACAGGGAGATTACACTCAGCTGGGATAAGTATTTCTTCTTTTGGGGGTGAAGGAGGCGAGAAATTTGCACTGAACCTGTCAGCCAGAATGTTAGCAATATCTGTGGGTTCAGTGTATTTTTTGTTGTTGTGAACCAACTCTGAGCATATCTAAGGGTTTCCGCCCAGGTTTCTAACATAGCTGAAGAAGGCTTTGTGGTTATCTTTAGTGTTCTTAGCGATTTTTCTCTCAAAGTTTGCCTTGGATGTTTTTATGAGAGAACATAGTTTTCTGCTAACGTTGATCAGAGATGTCTTTCCTTCATGGGATCTCGAGCATGGCTGTACTCCCCACAAATAACTGCTACGAAAGTATGAACCTCAGGATTATGAATACCACCTCATGTGCTTTCCTGTATGAGTTTTCAGTACAGAATTAGGATGTTGCAAAACTGTTGCTTATATTTGTGTTTTTTTAGTCATAATGGTTATACTTCCATAGCCCTGTCCATATTTACAGGATTGATTTATTAATGGATTAACTTTCTGCAGAATTAAGTTTAGCTTTGCACAGTACATAAGTGAAATGTTTACTTTGCTTACTCTACATTTCATCTTATAATAAACGTTTATGATCAATCAGTAATGTTTCCTTTCTGCTCTGTTAATGCAGGCATCTTGTAACAATCCCTTTTAGTTATAAAAAACATTCATCTGCTTAAAGTTGCACTAAATAAATGTATTGCTTATCTATGCACCTGCAACAGGATTTAGACTTCATACAATATACACTCTTGGGACAATATCTAGCACTGTTCTGTATCTTCACTTGGTTAACACTACTGCCATCTTTTTTACTTGATTATAGCTTTCATACAATCTAGACTCTTGGGAAAATATCTAGTACTGTTCTAAATTTTCACTTGGTTACAAAATACTACCAGCTTTGTATGAATTTATTTTGACTTCTAAAGCATTTTCAGATACTAGCCTGTCTTTTGATAATAATATATTTTTTTTGTATACAGTATTTTCAGCATTTATACCACACACAATCCTATTTATCGGCATAACTCTCTCCATAATTACAGTATTTTCTCAACGTAGCTCTGTGTTCTGATTCCTGAGTTAGTAAATTTCTTAGTACAAGTTTGAAATGTATATATGTTTAGTGTTTCACTATGATCTGGAGTAAAATAATAAGCATGATATGAGATACAAATGTGAGACTTTTTGTGTCCTCATTTGTATTGCATTAGAAAAAACAAACACATTTATTCATATATAATTTGTATTTATTCAGTAATCTTCCAAGGACAGAATCTTTATATCATTTGCACTCATAATAATAAATAATTGTCTTTCGGCTTCTCCCGTTAGGGGTCACCACAGCAGATAACTGGTCTGCAGATTGATTGGCAGTGGAGTTTTTACAGTATCGAGTTACCAACCTGGCGCCCAACCTTCACAGAAGGCACACACACATGTACCACCTGCATAAAACTCATTTGACTGCAGGGAAGACATGCAGACGCCACACAGAAGGCGCTCCAGCCAAGAATTGAACCGGAGAACCTCTTACTGTGAAGCGACAACGCTAATTGCTGCACCACTACAGTCATAATACCTACTGTTATCATTTTCTTTGATTTCCTCTTCCTCCTTGGGTTTACACAAGCACTGTATTCTTTAAATCATAAAAACCTCAGTGAAACTTAATTTAAAGCTGTCATACATTAAACATAAAACTTAATAACAAAACATAGACTTTAAGACAGCAATCATAGCAAAGCCAATGTCCATGGAGTAGTGGCTGAGAATATTCCAGGAGAGGTAGCAGAACAAACATAAGAGATGGGCTCAGAACCAGTTTGGGCTGAAGACTAACCAATTGTATTTCATGCTGCAATGATTACTCTTAGTGAGTGGCAGTTAGGTTAAATAAACTGGCCATGATACTGTAATAAGATACATGCATAAATATGCCTTAAGACAGTGCTTATTTAAATGCCATTTGATTTTCTGGGAATTGTGGCTTCAAGCTGACATATATCTTATTGACTCCTGGGTTGAAAAAAAAACTTGTTAAGAAATGTGGTACTCAAAAAACAACAACAAAAATGAAATATTTTTGCAGGGGCAAGCTATCCAGTAACTCACACCCTCTCGTCTCTGGATAACAGGTTGACCTGATTTAATTACTTAGCCAGGGAAGACATCAACTTTAACTTTTATTTATTATTATAGTGACTTAACTTCAATTTTATTTAGTTGTTTAGATGTTGTATTTCAAACATCCTTAACAATAAATCCCAATTAGTCTAAAATGCAGTGATAAAAAAAAAAAAAAAAAAGAATATATATATATATATATATATATTACACAAATTGGGCTTAACAAGTGTAATACTAAACAGATACTACAACAGGCATAGCCATTCCACCTCATTAAAGCTCATTTCAAAGAGATACTTTTTAAGGGATCTCCAGAAGCCAGCCAATGATGTACACTCTTGAAGCTGCAGTGGTAGCAGATTCCACAGATAGGGAGTCTGGTAAGAAAAGGAAGAAAATAATAAAATCTGTAGACAGACCTGTGGAACTACCAGCAGACCTTGACAGAGCAAGCAATAAACTATCTCCTTTAGGTATGAGGAGCACATGTCACGAATGAATAAATACATAACACTGACATTTTACAGATAATTCTATACCAAACAGGTGGCCATTGCATACTGTACAGATAGCAAAAGCCCAACCTTAAAGAGACGAAGGCATGAGCAACAATTAAGAGTTTGGGTTGAAATAACAAGAGCTTAATCCTAGAAATGTTTTGCAGATGAAAACATGAAGCTGTCTCTATGCCTAACATTTGTTTTGATATGTCAGCCTTGAATCCAAAAGCATATCTAGGTGATGGACCTTATTAGCAAATTCAAGCTTATTACCTACATATATTATGAAATTGGGTAAGAAGAGCATAAGAATCCCTCAAAGATGCATGAAATTCCAAGACTTTATTCTTGAAGGTGTTTAGCTTCAACCATTTGTGGGCAAGTCAAGAGTGCATGGTCATCAGCCAAGGAATACATGCTCACTATATCATCTTGTGGAAAAGAGAGGTAGAATTGTGTATCATCAGCATAATTATGGTATGATAAACCCTCTCCATTAACAGATCTATTACAGAAAGCATATGTACCAAGAACAATAAAGGGCCAAAGATAGAGCCTTGTGGTTCTCTGCATGTTAATTTGTCCATAGAAAAGGAACTGATGCTTGGACAGACTTTTAGGGAATGGTCAGAGAGATATGAAATGAATCACTTTATTCCCATATCAGAGATATCAGAATACATTTGCAACCACTGTATCAAGCTGCCATAGTCCAAAGTACCTAAAACTGCTGAGAGATCCAGGACATCCAACACCGAATACTACCACTGGATTCTACTCAATAGAAGATAATTGACGACTCTCATGGGACCTGTCTCAGTGCTGTGGCAAGTGTGAAATCCTGATTGAAAATGGTCCATGAGTACATTAACTCTATGATAACTGTCAAGTTGCTTTTAGACAACTTTGCCAATAACTTTCCCCAATAAAGAAGGTTAGAGATTGAGTAGCAGTTGTCAAAGATAATAGGATCCAGAGGTGGTTTCTTGAGAGTGTGTATAAATTTGGCCTGTTTAAAAACCAAAGGAAACCCCCTATCTTTCAATGATAAAACTAGGATCTGCTGGATCACTGATCCAAGAACATCATGGCTGACCATCACTAGCCTAGACAGACAGACGTCTTCATGCAGTTTGTTGGTTGCATAGTTGGCATCACAATAGTAAAATCATTATAATCAGGAATATCAAACACACCATCCAAGTGAAAGTGTGGAGGCTGGGACAGCTGGACCACCCACGGTGTCAAAAGGCATGAGGGTGGATCTAATAGTGGCAATCTTGTCAACAGAAAAATAGGCATCAGACTCTCATTGTGAGGTGTTTAATGGTTTCCCTCGAATGGTAAGACAGGTTAGGCTGCACAGCCTTTGTCTACTTGGAAGATTGCTGCTGGATGATTAACTGCTGGAGAGAGTTCTCTTGACAGGAAGGATGTCTTCCTATGAGAGATTTCTTCCTGGTAGATGGCATAATGTATCACCTCACAGACGTACATGTCACCAGCAACACTCCAACCCGGTTCTTTCTCACCATAGAAGATGAAGAACATGACCTGGAGCTAATAAAACCAGTGTCACTGACAGTCCATGATCATAGCATTAAAGAGTGTCAACTCTGTTCATTTAAGACCTTGAAGGATTGTGATGGAAAATAGTTCAGCAGAGATATGACTAGTTGAATGTGTTACTTTCAGTTCAACATTAGGAGATTATAATGTGGGAGCTCCACCCTAAAGTGAAACAGAAAGTGGTCAGACAAGGAGACTGGTTCCACCACCAAGTCAGAGATCATCACATATATTAAGAAAATCAAATCAAAAGCATAGCCTAATTTATGAGGTAATAACAGGAACAATTCCAAAATATTTTCATGACACTACTAAGTTCTTTGGCAAGAATCAATAACTCACCATCAGCCCAGGTGTTAAAGTCACCCAACACAACTATCAAAGTGTCAAAATAACTTTATTGTCATTCAGACCATCTACAATGCACAGCTGAACAAAATTTCCTTTCTCCAAGCACATGTACAAAAACAAAAAACACAGCAACACAGAAACAAAATCAGATACACAACATCAAGTGATAACAGTACAAGTGAAAGGCACAGAAAGCACAAAGCTCCAGCAACTGTGATTCCAACAATCCAGTCCATCCACATCGCCACCATCTGCCTCTCCAACTCCAGCATATCCCAAGTCCAATCTGGTCTACTTCAGCACCACAGAACCATGTCTGATGCAAACAGAAACCCAACAGACAAAAATTAGACATCTGCTACTATATACGTAGCAACTGCTGCTGTTCAAAGGCCTGATCTTCCAGTAAACCAGCCATCGACACCACTACAGTTAACATTCCATCTACGACACCAACAGCAGCTTCCCAAACCAAAAAAAAAAAACTAATTGTTGTCAGTGAACATGTCCTTGCAAAACCTAGTGAATGGTATCAAGAAGACACCTACAGTTTATTGTGTAACCAGGACATGTCAAAAGATTTTGTGTCCCTAGTGTTATCTGTGTCAGCCTTACAGACTACAACCCCAACCCTGATATTACACCTCCTTGGGTACTGTACTACTGAGAGTCCAGAAAGAATAACTGCAGCAAAATGAGGTCCAACATTTTTTTCATCCCTGTTTCAATACTTAAATTAAGACAGTCTCTAGAAGCACATCACAGATAATAGCTGTCTTATTGTGGATTGACCTTTTTATTGGTATACAGTACCCTAAGAGTTAGGAGAATGGGTTTCTGATGCCTTTGTTGTTGATGGAGGCATGGAACCCTAGGTACTATAAGAAGACATGAAGTTTGATGGTTTTGCCACTGGCCCACCATAGGAATGCACTTGGGGGCATCCATAAATGCCAGTCTTTGTCCAAGACTGTAGTGTTTCCATAAGATAAGTAAACATCTACAAAGATGGATGACAATATAGGCAACCGAGATGGGACAAAAGGGTGAAATGACAGTAAAGCAGTTCTAATATACTATGGTGGTCTAACAGTGGTAACTATTGTTGTAATAACACAGAGTATGAGAAAAATGTAAACTTTAACCAAGTTAATAAATGTAATAAAATGAACAAGATAAAAACTTAGATTAAAAGAAACATTCAACATAGTTTGATACAGTAAAGAAAAAACAGTTAAATCATTATAGATGGAATCAAAACATTAATAAGTGGTAAGGAGAATCTCTATGGTATATATCGATTTACCTTAAAACCGAGAATCACAGTGGTTCGAGTGCTCATATGAGTGACTCGAACCCACAAAACTGAAAATGTTGACAGTCCGTAATGTTCGAAAAACAGCAAATCGAAAAGCAGATTCGCTGTTTTTCGAACATTATGTGGCGACCCTTTACCGGGAAAAAGTCGAAAGACAAACAACAATGTCGAAAAAAAAAACAAAGTGTAAAGCAGGGGGCAAGCCCCCTGCACCCCCCATGTGGGGGGCTGCACCCCAACAACCCCCTACTTTATTATTCTAATTCTGAGATCGCACTACAGTGGGGAAAGGAACCATTTCCCGATCCCTACTATAGTGCAATCCACCCCAGAGTGTCGAATGTGCAATGAACGAATTTCACTGTGCATTCGCTCATTGCACATTCGAACCTTTTTCTGTTCGGCGTTTGCAAACTTTGCAGACTGCCTTTTGGAAATGTTCTGTTCGCCCTTGTGCAATCCGCACATTTAAAGGTAAACCTATATATCAACTAATAGAAAGATGTTGAGTAAGCAGTAAAACAAGCAATTTAATTGTTCTAAGCAAAATTAGGACAATATTAATTTACAGACAAATTTGAGCTGAAAAGTACCTCTGAATTATTCATTTAACTGATTAGTAAGAGGTGGTTTATGCCAATTCTAGAACAAAAAAATGTAATACCTCTTGAGCCCTAGCATTAGCTAGGGCTCTTATTAAAACTCACATGCACTGTTTGAATTACTGTTCTTGGGTCAGGTCAGGTCGAGTGTCTGGAGGTCTCCTATGCCATTATTTATCAGATCCATGGTTATTCTTTGCCTTGCCTTATATATAAGACTAGGCAGACTAATGAGTCTGTAATTTCACAGGTCAGTAGATGGTCCCCCTTTATGCAGAGGAATGACAGTTGCTGTCCTCCACTCATACCTCTCAGCTGCCCAGATTTTCACAGAATGTCCAGATTTTTGACTAATATTTTTGGTCTGTTCCTCATAAAATTTGTGATTTTTCTGGAGTTTTCTGGCAAATCAGTGAGTGAATGCACTAAATAATGACAGGCATTTTGAGTTTTAGACTTCATATCCTTCAGAAAATTCATGATACAATACCTTTTATTCTAGCGACTTTCTAAGTTTATAAGGGCAATATTTAAAATTTGTCCCTATTTTTCTGGGCTTTGTCCCCACATTATTTTTGGCTTTGTCAAGATTTTTTGTGTCAAGAGGTTGAGCGCTATGCCTCCGCTCTATCTGTACAAAGCCAGTCTGGAAGTTTTGGTTAAATAGAGATCATAATGGGCCTGATAAGTCCTGATTTAAGCTGTTTAACAGGCAACTTGGAATATTGTCAGTCCGCAATGAAGCTGTGTTTTTAGCTAAACAGAACACAGTGGAAACCTCTTTGGTGATAATTGATGGTAAAATGGTGGAGGGTATTTCATAGGCTAGAACTGGAGGTGATGGGGAGCATACCTCTCAACCTAGAAACATCAAAAATGTGGACAGAGGCCCATGAAAAGTAGGTACAACTGAAGAAAAATTGGGATACTGATAACATTAAATTTGCATACATAGTCATGTAACCCTGCCCACTCCAATGGAATTGCGGGATACCAACATGAATATTGAAGTCACTAAATAACAATAAATAATGGCAGACATTTGAATTTCCAACTTCAGATCCCTCAGAAAATACATCATAATGCAAAAACCTGTTATTCTAGCAACTATCTGAGTTTACAGAAGCAATATTTAAAATCTGTCCCTATTTTTGGGCCTTTGTCTCACCATTATTTTTGGCTTTGTCTAGATTACTTGCTCTGAGAGATTGAGAGGTATGCAGGCAAATACAGGGCCATTTTACTTTCTGGTAATGTATATAATTATACACAAGCACAGCACTCAGTAAATGCCTCCAACTTCGAAAACATAATAAAGCTGCAGTCTACACGCAATCTTTTTCATAAAAAATACAGTTCAATCTTATGCAACAGTCTAGTGGTTTTGGATACTGTGCTAATTAATGGGTGATCTGCAACAGCAGATACCGAATTAAAAGATTGCATAAGTATGGGTCATGCATAGGAATTTCAGTTTAGTAAAACAAGAAAATTAAATCTTGAAAACATACAGCCAAGACCTAAACTTTTTCAGGGTTCCACAGGCCCTAAAGAGTATTTATAATTGAACAATCTTGTAGTGATTGGGCCACTCTCCACACAATTGTGGCTGCCAGAAATAAACTTGCATAGGAATTTAGACAGACTGGAGAAGTTAAATAAAGCAGCGGCTTCTGACAACTAAAGGAACTTGTTATTCTTAAGTTTGCTGTATAAAACAAGACTGCACATCACCCATTACTTTGTCTATTATACCAGGCAGACTTCTTTGTGATTATTGTATATCTCTTACTACTTACTCACCATGGCTACTCACGCTGTCATGCCCTCTGAAAAGCTGTAAACACTCTTTTGCCAGTTATATTATTTCCCATATTTAAATGGAATGTACACCATCGCCGCTTGCCAACAGTCAGTCCAATACAGAAAATATTTAGTTTGTCATGACAGAATGGTTTTATACAGAGACAGGCTGTCAGTATCCAAAGACAAGTACTGTAAGCCGCACAGCAACTTTGGTAAAAGTTGCCTTTGCCTGATCAATTGTAATGACCAGTGATCCGCTGTGGCGACCCTTAACAGGAAAAGCCAAAAGACAATTATTGGACAGCATAGTGGTGCAGCGGTAGCATTGTCACCTCACAGCAAGAAGTTCTCTGGTTCAATTCTCAGCTGGAGTGCCTTCTGTGTGGAGTCTGCATGTCCTCCCTGGTTTGTGTGGGTTTTCTCTGGGTACTCCGGTTTCCTTCTATGTTACAAAGACATGCGTCTGGAGCATTTCTCCCAGGCCTCTGGTGAAAATTGGCTTCGCTCCAAGTTGGACTTTCCCAGTAAACAAATGTTAAATAAATAAATAATACTGTCAGCCATGCAACATGCATTGACATGCTCACCTTTGTAACATTTGGACACACTGAAGCAAGCTGCACTAGAAATCTGCTTTTTCACTCCTCGGAGAACATTGCTACAGTTCCCCACTGATGTCATTTTGATGCAGACCAATGCGCAGCTAGTGGCAAGCAGAATGAGAATGGGACACCGTGCTGTGACTTTAAAGTTGCATTATGTTACTAATGCATTTACTGACAATGTATAGGTAAGATGGAAAAAGTCTTGTTATAGTGGTTATCAGAAAAGACAAAATAAGTAGCTGAGAGTTATGCGAGTGACACTGACTTCATTTATCTCCAGTCTGCAGTCATGTGCCTTGTAATTTTATTTCCGATTGGTAGTGACCTGGCACCTGCCTCAGATGTTTATAGGGTCTCTCGATTTTCCTTTTATCTACAGACATTTTTTTTTTCAGAGCTATCAAACACCACATCCCTTGACATAGATTTTTATACCTTGTATTTTTTTTATTTCAGGGACTATGATCAATCAAAAGCTACAAACTCACAGATGCAGGGTTTACTTTGGAAGCCACTGCAGTTCACTAAAAATGGTTGAATAGTATACTAGCAATTGCATAAAAGTGCAAGCCAGGTAATAATTATAATAAATGGCATGCTGGTCTGAAAGTTTTGGAAAAATAATGTCAAGTTGCAGCCATTTCTGTCAAAAGTTACTGTTGTTTGTTTTTTTTTTTTTTTTTTTTTTTTATCTTTTGTATCATAAACACTTTTTTAAACTTTTGATAAACAGGCGACCAATATGTGGCGCATTGTGTGTGTGTGTGTGTTTATGTATACAAGCTTTTATTTATATAGGTATATACAGACTCCTTTATACAAGTGGATGTAAGGTATGTGTATAGTCAGATATAGATGCAGCCTATCTATGTATATGTATGTAAAAGCTGACACACGGTTTACAGGTGTATACTAGGATAATGATCAGTCACCATCCATGGTTTGAAACTCCTGCTCAAGTCTCCAAGTCCAACAGGCAGTCAGGCAAATTGGGAAATGAAGGGGCTGCTCAGAAATCCTGCCCTTAAAACCTGTAAATACCAAGGAGTTTGGTACAGTTGAGAGGTATGATGGGGAGGTAAAATTTGAACTGAATTTGTCAGCCAGCAGATTTGCTATATCTTCTGGTTGAGTGTAGGTAATGCCAAATACAACTAATTCTGCACATTGTTGGGTGTTGCTCTTAAGACTGCGGACATAACTGAAAAATGCCTTATGGTTTTCCTTAGTTTTGGAGGGTTTTTTACCTCAATGTCTGCTATCAGAGACTTGACTTTTTCCCTGATTCACTTGTTTAGACTAATAAAGAATGTATTGCTCTGTTGGGCACATTCCCTCTTACTTCTCAACTGGATTTTCTTTCTTTTGTTGTACAACCTATTAATACTAAGGGTCCATTAGGGTGGCTTCTTTTTACATTTTGACCTGGGTTTATTTTGGTCTGGTACTGCCATTTCTATGCAGTTGCTTATATGATTTTACAGGTGTGTTTTGCATGCCTCTGCATAGCTTTCTGTGTTTTCTGGATTTGGGGGAGCTTGGAAACTAGCTATGCCATCCCTTAATAGGGGGTATTTTACCTTAGAGGAATTCTTAAAGATTTTGGGGTTAGGTGGAGGGAATAGCTCAAGGGAGACTACTTTGTGATCTGATCCTAACAGTGAGGACATAACACTGGGGGGCTGCAGCACTCTCCCATATTTGTGAGTACCAGGATATTTGATCCCCTAGTGGGAATACAGACTAGCTGCTCCAGGGTATTTTGAGTTTACAAATTCAAGAAATCAAGAAATCTTTGAGCCTGCATGTTAGTGGTCATGTAGTCATCCCAATTAATGGAGGGGTAGTAAAAATCACCCATGAGTATGTCATTGGGCTGGATGGTGAGTGATTCTAGTAACTTCAGGTATGATGTATAATCATTGTGACTGACAGGATGAATCAACCAAGTACCTGTGATCCTTATAGTCACACCAGTTTCCTTTGTCAGTGTCCAAATAAATTAACTCAGTGAGGTGCACTTTCTCCAGTTTCTCTGTCAGTACAATACAATGTTCACTGACTCAACACAGCAAACAGCTATTCAGCTGGCAATATAACAAAAATGCATCAGCCTGTGAAAGTAGTGGTCAGCATGGCAATTCATTAGCATTTCAACACCAGTCAACAGTCTCATAATCCACAGCAGGATATGAGCAAGCATATCCCAGGCAGTGAGAACTAACCCAAAAAGCTGCACCTAGACTCACGGGGTAGCAAACAGACTACTGTGCTGCAACTGATCCTAAACAGTACAGGAGGTCACGTCACAAGCTCAGAGAATGCCTCACAGGAACAGAATATAGTCACAGAATAAACAAAACAAAATAATAAATCAACAAAGTGTTACATTAGAACCACAGAGTCTCATCTAATAACATGTAGTTAGAGCTAGCAACTTTACCATAAGGTCCATCATAGTGCAGCAACTTTGGGCTAGTGGCAATGTCAGTGACCCTGGAGAATAGTCTGGAAAGATTTTGAATTTATAAACTGGGTGAATTGTAAAAATAACTTGTCACTGAAATGAAGATGACTGGGTGGGTAAAATGAGACACAGAGTTGGTAAAACGAACTTGTTCTAACAAATGCAAGTCATGTAGGAATGGCAGGATTGGGTGTAATCTGTTGAGACACAGAAGTGATGATAGATAGTCAAAGTTAAAGATGTTGGATTGGAAGGAATGAATCCTTTGTTCTAAAGGAAATGTGCATTGTAGGCTCTGTTTGCGAAACACCTTGGCTACTCACTCATTTTATCACCTGGTGATAAAACATCAGTAAATACATATAAGCAGTTTATGATGTACTGTGGTAAAATTACCTTAGAAAAATGATGGTGTCAGTAAATGCAATCTGATGAAGACCTATCAACCATGAAAGACATGAGTAGTGACTTGTCATTGTCAGATGGTTTATGACATGTTAGTTTTAGCTGTTAGTCATTTAGATTTTCATTGCACTAGTGCATGTGATAGGAAGTTTGCTAGTAATACAGTCAATTTATGCTCAGTGGAATTAGCAAGATGTTGGCTTTATAGTTTCCAGAGTCTGGTGATGATGGCCTTGCATAACATTTGCAGAACTACCAATATGAGAGGTTTAGGATGCTTTGGCCTTGGAAAGCAGTTGCTTAGCTGCTGAGAGGAAGAAAGATCTGCAACTAGTTCAAGGGCTTATTTCTTCTTTTGTCTGATTCTGAGGCCAGGTGGCACTGACTTTCTGACCATGAGCCAATTAATCTATAGGAAAATGCTGAATTAATAAACTGTACTATTCCATGTGGAAGGTCTGCACTGCTTAATAGTTTAATACAACTGTAATTCTCATATTGTTCACCTGCATGTATATCATAGTCCATTTCAGTTGTCTTGCAGATAGGTTATAACCATTTGTAAGATCAGTTACGTTTGATCACAACCAATGAGCACCAAGCCATGGATAAGGATGAGCAGTTTACATATGGTCCAAGAAAAAGAGAAAGATGATTTTTTTTAACATACTGTTTTCCCCTATTTTAATGTTGAGTTGTGAAATGCTGGAAAACTGAATATGCAATCACAACACATTGTATATCAGAGCATCATATATATTTGTTTCATGTCTAGTGTACATACCTTTAGTGCAGTACACTACATTATAACAATTTGATTTATCTGTGTAATTTCAAAACATTGTTGAAAATGATATATAAATCATCTTCTTTTGTCTGTTCCCATTAGGGGTCACCACAGTGGATCATCTGTTTCCATTTCTTCCTGTCCTCTGCATCTTGCTCTGTCACACGAACCACCTGCATGTCCTCTCTCACCACATCCATAAACCTTATCTTAGGCCATCCCCTTTTCCTGTTACCTGGTAGCTTCATCCTTAGCATCTTTTTCCCAATATATTCAGCATCCCTCCTCAGCACATGTCCAAACCAACGTAATCTTGCCTCTCTGGCTTTGTCTCCAAACCTTCTAACCTGGGCTGACCCTCTAATGTACTTATTCCTAATCCTGTCCACCCTCGTCACACCCAGTGCAAATCTTAACATCTTTAACTCTGCCACATCCAGCTCTAACTCCTGCCTTTTTGTCAATGCCACTGTCTCCAACCCATATAACATAGCTGGGCTCACTACCCTCTTGTAGACCTTCCCTTTCACTCTTACTTGTACTCGTCTGTCACAAATCACTCCTGACACTCTTCTCCACCCACTCCATCCTGCCTGTACTCTCTTCTTCACCTCTCTTCCACACTCACCATTACTCTGAATTATTGATCCCAAGTATTTAAACTCATCCACCTTCGCCACCTCTACACCTTGCATCCTCACCATTCCTCTATCCTCCCTTTCATTCATGCACATATATTCTGTTTTAGTCCTGATGACCTTCATTCCTCTTCTCTCTAGAGTGAAAATGATATATAAATCCTGGGTCTATATTACGTGATCGAATGATCACAATAGCAAACGCTCTAAAGAGCGAAAATGCAGCACACCAAAGTGCTTTATGTGGAATCGCGGTACAGTGAAGAACGGAATATTCGCCCTTTCCTCATTGTAGTGCGATCTTGGAGTTGGTATATATATTTAGCGGGGGTGTGGGGGCATAGCTCCCCACAATAATGGTTTCAATGTACTGCATTTTCGCTCTTTAAAGCATTCGCTATTGTGAGAGTTTGATCACGTAATATAGACCCCTAAATTCTTCCCCAACAACAAAATCAGAGAAAGCTGATAAAACAGGACCCATAAGGTACACTAACAGACTGAGAACAGACAAGCACAGATACCATTCTTTCTCCTAACTCAGACAAGTAGGGGTTCCTGCAGCTCGCTGTTATTAATGTATAGAGTCTTCTAGAAGGGGCCAGTATCACCAATTTAACTACCATTTATACTGCAATCAACAATGCCTGGTTACATCTATAAATTCCTTAACTGTTTGGGACTGATCTTCCTATACATGGATGTTCAAGTAAATGCATCTCTGAGAAGATGTAAGTTATTTTTATCTGACGGCAGTCTATTAATGAGGTACTTTGTTCCGACTGATGCATAGTTGCCTAAACTAATGGAAGAAGAATATTTTAAATGAAATAAGTGAAGCAGGTTTTTTTTGCCTTGCTTGTTTCATTTAACAATTTTCTTTTAAAAAGTCATTCAAAAGTACAGATTACAAAGTCAGTACTATGATTAAGCTACATTTTAACCATAGTGCTGTAAGTGATCTGCCTTTCATGTGCTCCAAGCTCTAGGCAGCCCAAACAACTAGTGCTGCAGGTGTAAAACAGAACAGAGTGCAGATGGTATTCTAGACAGGAATAAAACTAGGGAGTACGTATAGCACAACCTAAGAAGCACAACAGATGCTCAAGTCCCAAGTGCTCAGAAATGCTATTTTAAAGCCAGAGACTCAAGTGTCTGCTGCCTGTGCTCAAGCTTGAATGTATGCATTTAGACAAGCGGTTGAGGGTTGGGAGTGGGAGGGGAATTTCAGATTTACAGGGAGTGAGGGGGTTTTAGATTTAGGGAGAGGGAAGGGGGTTTAAGTTTAGGGAACAGGAAGAGAGTTTTAGGTTCATGGAGCAGGAAAGGAATTTTAGAGTTAGGGAGTAAGTAGGGGGTCTTACAGCTATAAAGCAAGAAGGGGGGTCTTAGGGATAAGGAACAGGAGGGAGGTTTAGCGAGTGGTTATGGAACTTTAGGGTTAGAGGTGTGGTTTTAGTAGGACGTTGGGAGCTAATTAGTTATGGGAGATTGAGTTAGTGAGAATTCAAGCACTTGCCTATTTCAACAAGTGTATCACTAGCATATAGCCTTCAAGCACTTGTAGTATACTCACAGCTCATGTTAGATGACTACAAAACTGACAGATTTCCAGCAATAGATTTTTTGTAAGGAAAAAAGAAGGCATGATTTATTTCACCTCACCTACCACCTTCCCAATTGATCAAGAATTATCTTCCAAAATTCTCCACTACTGGAGAATAGGCAAAGATGTGTATCACAATATATGGAAAAAAAAATCCACGGAAAATTAAGAAAAATATAATCAGAAAATATTGTGTGGTATGTGAAACCATTTGTGAGCATGTTATGAAGTTAGTGACTGGAAGTAAGGGAGTGGAGACACAGTAGAGTTGCTTATGCTTATAAATTGCAGAATATATTGACAGTGCAGGCCTCAGCAGTACCCCTAGATTTATTTCTGCATCCTGGACATCGTGGCAATAATTAATACTCTTGGTCTTTCATTGATGAAGGACTTGACTTATTAAGCATATTGGCCAAGGACATGCTTTACAATCCAACTATTTTTTGTACAATAGAAGCTTGGTTTTGGTTTTCTTAGACTGGCTCTTCATACTTTGACTGCTTTTGATATGAAAATCCAATACTTTGAGGAGTTTTGCAGAAGAACCTAGATCTTATCTAAAGAATTTAAAGTTTTCTTTCCACCTGATGATTTCTAAAAGTTTGAGACTCTAAGTTTTACTTTTCATCTTACTGTAGCCTTTATTTAATATATTTGATAAGCAGCCATAAAAAATAATTAATTTAATTTGATCTTGTTTCAGATTTGCTGTTAGCTATTTTATGCTGAAACTTTAAGAATGCTTTGTGATTTTAATCTGTATTATTTGTAAATATCCTCAAATGCATTATTTACTTCTGTTCTCAGTTCGCCTTCCTGAAATATTCTGTCTTTTTCCCTATGGTTTGCTCTGCTACTCTTGTAATACAGTACTCACTGGATCTGATCTACAGGCTTGGCCTGATTAACACAAAGCTTGAGGTGGAGCCAGATTCACAGTGAGTGCATTACTGGGTAACTTCAAACAGGGATCCCCCGACCTTGCCACCAGATATTGAGTTACTTCATTATATGGGTGTGATAAACATTTCTAGTGGCAATTTGTTGTCCTTTATGGATAATCTCTTAGGGAAGGTCAATGCTGATGACCCTGATTCATGAGGCTGTAGCCCATAGCAGGGCTGTTACCAATGTATTTGAGCAAGTCACCCCAAAACATGCATGCCGTAATCCTGTAATAGTGCTTTAATGCTGGTATGATTTATTTATTTATTGACATTTGATTACCAGAAAAGTCTGATTGGGTAGAAGCCTATTTTCAATGGAGGCCTGGGAAGAAAAGCTCAAAATTATTACAAAACATTTTAAGAACAATAATTTTAGAATTTTCAGAAATAAAACCAAAATGCCTGCAGTTTAAATAATTATAACACATTAGGTATAATATAAAAGATTGGTTAAGAATTGATGCAAGTTATATGACAATCACTTAATATTTAGAGAAATTTTATACAATTTGTAGCTAATTAAAGGTAAGTTAGTCTAATACAGACAGGGGTTGCAGCATGAAATGAGGGGAAAAACAGGCTTATGGCATATTTAGAGAGAAAGTCAGGAAAGAAATTTTGATAGAAGTAAGAAAGTAAGTGAAGAAGGGAGAGTAAGAAAGTATAAAGAATGAAAAAAATACTTGTTCACATTTAGGGATATAATTTATCCTGGTTTTAAGCAAGAACAAAGCCAGATTTTAGCTAGGAAGTCTTTCAGAGTGATTTTAAATGATGGGAAGGAGTGGATAGACCTGATGGATACAGGTAAGGAGTTCCAGACCTTAGCAACCTTGTACAAATACAGACAATGCCCAGCAGATTTGATAGGTTTGTAGACAGGAGCTTTTAGTCACTGGATCGCAATGACCAACTGGGAACTAGCTGTGTAGAATGTTTTTTAGTGCTGGACAGGCAGATAGTTGCTCGATAATTTTATAGGTGGTAAGAAGCTGTATCTTATGTTAGCTGAATTGGCAGTTCTTACCAGTTTAGGATTTTTAGTGCTGTACAGTGGTGGGCTCTGAGACGGTATTTGCTGCAAATTTAACAACATTGTTACAGTATTGTTGACGTTTAAATTTTTGACACGCCTGGAGGGTAGTAACGATGGGAGTGCCATAAAGAAGAGCGGGAGGAGATGAGTAGTACTAAATGTAGTTTTAGTTGCATTGGCGAAAAAATTAGTGGCTGTAGTTTTGGAGGAGTTTTCTTATGCAATTTTGTATATGCTAGTCAAATGTAATAAGATTATCATCCACTATCACCCCTAATAATTTGATATGAGAAGTGACTTCAATGATTGCATTATCAAGAGAGAGGACTTTAAATTTAGTTTTTTTCCTGAGAGAGGAATTTGGGGAAAAAAAGTAGTAGCTTGGTCTTTTCTGAGTTGAGGATGAGTTGTGAGTTACAAAGTCATGTTTCAGTGGCTGCTAAAGCTTCTTGAGTAATTTTTGGAGGTGTATCATATTGTCAGATGTGCAAATGAGAGTGGAATCATCTGCGTATTGTATTAGGGTGGCCTGTTGTGTGGATGTATAGAGAGTGTTGGGGAAAATGTTAAAGAACAGGGGACCTTGATCATGAGCTGTGTGGTCTGCATGCATTTCTGCACAAGCTGGAATGCATAAAGAGGAAATTATACCTTTTTGAGTATACACTTAGTATAAATGTCTGTTACATGATATAACATTCAGATAGCTTATGTGACAAGGCAAATGTCTTGCCTTTTGAAGTTTTGCAGTATCATATCACTCAGCTGTGCATTTCAGGTGGTTGATAGGCTGTGCAGCCAGCCTGTTTCACTATCTGAACATTTTCTCCTCATCTAATTGTGAGGATTTCTTATTTCTTTTTCTTTTCTTTCTTTTTTTTATTTTTTGCTTACAGGGTAGTCAAGATATGGTGCACTTTCTTTGTATGAGATGCTGTTGGTGTTAGACTGCCGTTATATTAAAGGGAATGAAATGAACTTTATATTTAAAAAAAAAGATTTTTGGGTGAGATGTCCTTAAATGATAAATATGTTTATATGATGATGCTTCAAAAAACCTTAAATCTGATGGTAGCACAATGATGCACTGGTTTGTTTAGCTGACTCACAATGATTGGTTCTCTGATTCAGTTCTTGGCTGGGGACCCTTCAGTGTAGACTCTGCACATCCTTCCTCTTTTTTTCATGTGCATTTTCACTAAAGGATTTGGTGTCCTTCACTTCTGAAATATATGTTTATAGGTCATAAATTGCCCATAGCTATGAGCATGATGTGTGTGTGTGTGTGTGTGTGTGTGTGTAAGATATGATGGGCTACTGGGATTGCTTCCATGCCTTATGCTAATTTCCTGCTTGGAGAGACAGCAGCTTCTTAAGACCATATATAAAATAAAGAAGTTAGTGGAAAATGAGTGGCTATATGATTGTAGTGTGATATAGTGACAGTGGCGGCTGGTGACTTCAAATCACAGGGGGGCTGCAGGAGACAGCTGAATGGGTGGGGTCAATGGGGAGGGGGCGTGGTCAACCAGAAAGGGGAGGAGCTATGCACAAAACCACAAAAAACTAACTTTTAATTAAATACGCTGCCCTGGGTGGCAAACCATCATTATGAAAGTCCAATCAAGACAAAAATAAGTGTAGAAGAATAAAAATATTTCAATGCATTGCCTGCATGACAGCTTACTTAATATCTAGATGGAAACAAAAGGTTGTGAGGCATGAAAAAATAAATTACTTTTTAAATACATTACTGGAATGCCAGTCAAAATCAAGTATAAGAAAAACCAGAAGCACTCAACTCAAACCACTTCTCCTTGCACTGCAGTTCTAATTATAATATATTCAGCTTTATTAAAGTACCAAGTAACATGCTGAAAGTAGAAATCTATGTGATGCCCCCACTTGTAAAAATGTTTCTTATCCAAAAAAGACCTGCTGCCTGACAACTTGTTTCATGGGGAAAACATGATAAAAGTAAAAAATGAAAAGCAAACAAGAAACAAGCTCAAGATATATTGCTTAAAGGATTACTTTACAGGTTATGGGCCACACATGATTGGCATTCTGTTTAGTTTACGGGTAAAGTCTGTAGAGATGACTGGAAGTCTCCAACAAGTGTAATGAGCTTTTTAAAATAATGGAATCCTGTCCTTTAATACCCAAGGCTTATACATTATCTAGTCAAGTATTCTCTGCATGGCAACAACAGAAAGGCTTTCAATGTTGGCAATTCTTTAACAGTATGCTTATTAAAGCTTACTTGCATCTTACGATCTCAGACAAGCTTACCTTATGGTCATTAAAGCATTGCTACTTAAACACAGAGCAACAGGCACTTTGAGTAATAAGCATAAATCTGAGTAATAAGCATAAATCAACAGTACAAAAATATGACAAACCAGACCATTCTGCAAAATCAAGGACAGATGAAAAGCCACTGTAGTACTTATGCAGTGTGTCTTCCCCATCCAAGGTAGATACAACTACTCCTTGCCTTGCTTGGGCACATCCAGAGTCACTACATGGGGGAGTGGGGTGCAACAAGCATGTCACAATTTGAAATCTCTCTGGCTGACTGTGATGGCCCTGACACATTTGTCATACCTCTCAACCTCAAGAGCAAGAAATCTGGACAAAGCCATACACAGAAGTGGGACAAAGGCCCAAAAATAAGGACAATTTTTAAATATTGCTCTAATAAACTTAGAAAGATAATAGAATAGGTCTTGCATTCGTATGAATTTTCTGAAGGGTATAAAATCTGAAACTCAAATGTCTGTCATTTTCTAACTTCAGTCTTTAGTGATTTGTCACTAATTTGCCAAAAAACACAACTTTATGAAAAATGGACCAAAACTGTGATGCAAAAATATAAAATAGACACACAATACAGCTGCTACCTGCCAAAGAAGGGACACTTTAATATTAGTACTTCTACCTTGAGCAGCTAACAAAATAAAAGAATCTACATGCATTTCAAGTAATCTATAACTTTGATTATTACAGTTATTTCTTAATGTTTTCTTCCAAAATTGCTATTTTGCGGAGGGATTATTAGGGGGAAGAGCAACATTTTGAGCCAAAAATTGGGGACAGTTGAGAGGTTGGCTATGCCTAATTCTATAAAGCAATTTATTTGCATGTACCTCTCAACCTGTTAATGCAGTAAATCTGAACAAGGCCAAATATATTGGGGGCACATATAAACAGTACTAAAAATTGCTCTTGTATAAATTGAGACAGTTGATAGAACAGCTCTTACTTTAACATGCATTTTTCTGAAGGTTATGAAGTCTGAAACTTATTATTTAGTGACTTAATTCCTAAATGATTTGCCAGAAAACTACAAATTTTATGAAGAACAAACCAAAAATAAGAAGCAAAAATCTATTCATTCTTTGAAAATCTGGACAGTTGGGAGGTATAGTTCAGCTGGGCCTGTCTGAGTTTGCTGCCCTTCCCCCCTGACAAAATAATGGTTGAATGGAGCCTCTGCAGCCATTCCAATGAACCATTACTTGGCTATTTCACTCCATTTACCATAAACACTAATGTGCATACTGCTTTACTTCTATGATGAGTTGGACTTCATTTGAAAGTTTTATTTTGTATTTTACAGCACAAACACTAAGTCATCTGTTAAACAAAGCAATGCAGTCTCACAATGAAAACTTAGCATTAAAACTTCTCTGCCCTTGAAACCCACATTCATTGAAACAGCATTGAAACCCACATTCAAAGAAAATACATTTTGCCAGTGGCAGATAAAGATTAATTTTGGGCTGTTTTCAAATCATAGGCCCCTTGCATATGAAACATACATGTGCTCTTTGATACACCTTCCTCATTGTACTAAAATTATATTCCTTGTACAATACAGTACACTTGTTAGAGGGTGTTTTAAATTTGTTTTGAACATTTTTACAGTAAGCAATGAAACAAACCATATGCACCCATAATGGCAAAACTGCCCAGTTGAGAACATTTATCATAAAAAAGTCTACTCAGACTTCCACAGTCCACCATTATTAGTAAATATACACAATTCTACAGTCCACCATTATTAGTAAATATGCACAATTCCACAGTCCACCATTATTAGTAAATATGCACAATTCTACAGTCCACCATTATCAGTAAATATGCACAATTCTACAATCCACCTTTATCAGTAAATATGCACAATTCTACAGTCCATTATCAGTAAATATGCACAATCTCTGAAGTAAGTCATCTAAATAATTCCACATTAAAGAAATCTGTAACTAATGAAGCGGTTGCTGCTAGCAATCACCTTTATATTTCATGGTTTCATCGAAAAATAAAGTGTCTGTTGCCCCTCAGGAATAAATTGCCTATATTACATTAAAAATGATAAGCTAGTAATAATATTGCAAGAGGAAATGGATGGCAAACTGATAACAGACTCATAGTTAGTATCTTCACCAAGGAGAACATTCTCAGTACGGCAGCATCCACCCCTTGTGGGAGTAGAACCCACAGCCTTCTGCATCAAAAGCAAGTACACAACCTGTTGTGCTATAGTATTAACTAGGCAAAACACTAAACTTCTATTCCCCTGCAGCTCTCAGCTCCTTGTAAAATCTACTCAATACTCAACTGCATCTCAACTTCGCAGCTCAAGAAAACTGGAAAAAGCCAAAATGTATTGGGGGGGAGGTCAAAAGCCCAAAAACCAGGGACACATTAAACATTGCTTGTATAATCATGGAAAGTTGCTAGAATAAAATGTTGTGTTGCCACCATACATTTTACTACCAAGGTCCCTGAGCAAAAAACACTCAGAGTAACATACCACTACGCCACATCAGCTGCTTTGTAAAAGAGAGGAAGACTGAAACTTAAATGGCTATCATTTAGTGAATTCAGTTCTCACCATAGCTGTCAATCTCTTAGTACAAAACACCTGGACAAACCCAGTAAAGAGGGAATACAGCCCTCAAACATATTCAGTGAATTCAGTTCTTGCCATAGCTGTCAACCTTAGCACAAAAACCTGGACGAAGCCAATAATGGGGGAATACAGTCCCAAAAATAGGGATAAATTTAAAATATTCATCTTATAAACTTAGAAAATTGCTAGAAAAAAAGGTTGTGCTACTATGTATTCTGAAGAACATGAAGTTTGAAATTCAAATGCTGGTCAATTTTACTGCGGACAGAACAAAAACAATTTTCAGCAGAGACGCAGGGATTAGTACTGCAGACACGTCTTTGTAAAATGGCAAGGCACCAGAGCAAATCCACACAAACACAGGGAGGAGATGCAGACTCCACACAGAAGCCACCCCAACCAAGAATCAAACCAGAAAACCTATAGCTGTGAGGAAACAATACCACCACTGCACCATCAAATATGCAAGGAATTAAACATTCAGAAACCTGAAGTCTGAAATTCAAATGCCTGTCAATTTTACTGCGGACAGAACAAAAGCAATTTTAAGCAGAGACGCAGGGATTAATACTGCAGACACGTCTTTGTAAAACGGCAGGGCACCACAGCAAATCCACACAAACACAGGAAGGAGATGCAGACTCCACCCCAACCAAGAATCAAACCAGAAAACCTATAGCTGTGAGGCAACAATACTACTACTGCACCATCAAATATGCAAAGAGTTAAACATTCAGAAACCTGAAGTCTGAAATTCAAATGCCTGTCAATTTTACTGCGGACAGAACAAAAACATTTTTCAGCAGAGACGCAGGGATTAATACTGCAGACATGTCTTTGTAAAATGGCAGGGCACCAGAGCAAATCCACACAAACACAGGGAGGAGATGCAGACTCCACACAGAAGCCACCCCAACCAAGAATCAAACCAGAAAACCTATAGCTGTGAGGCAACAATACTACCACTGCACCATCAAATATGCAATGAATTAAACATTCAGAAACCTGAAGTCTGAAATTCAAATGCCTGTCAATTTTACTGCGGACAGAACAAAAACAATTTTCAGCAGAGACGCAGGGATTAATACTGCAGACACGTCTTTGTAAAACGGCAGGGCACCAGAGCAAATCCACACAAACACAGGGAGGAGATGCAGACTCTACACAGAAGCCACCCCAACCAAGAATCAAACCAGAAAACCTACAGCTGTGAGGCAACAATACTACCACTGCACCATCAAATATGCAAGGAATTAAACATTCAGAAACCTGAAGTCTGAAATTCAAATGCCTGTCAATTTTACTGCAGACAGAACAAAAACAATTTTCAGCAGAAACGCAGGGATTAATACTGCAGACACGTCTTTGTAAAATGGCAGGGCATCAGAGCAAACCCACACAAACACAGGGAGGAGATGCAGACTCCACACAGAAGCCACCCCAACCAAGAATCAAACCAGAAAACCTATAGCTGTGAGGCAACAATACTACCACTGCACCATCAAATATGCGAGGAATTGAACATTCAGAAACCTGAAGTCTGAAATTCAAATAAATGCCTGTCAATTTTATTTAACATTTGTTAATCAGGACAGTCTGACTTGGAACAAAAAAACAATTTTCAGCAGAGGCCCAGGAAGAAATAATGCAGACATGTCTTTGTAACATGGGAGGACACAAAAGCAAACCCACACAAACACAGGGAGAAGATACAGACCCCACAAAGAAGGAACCCCAGCCAAGAACCAAACCTGAAAACCTGCAGCTGTGAGGCAACAATGCTACTACTACACCATCAAATATCAAGCATTGCAACATTTACAAACCACAGATATTATGAGGAACAGATCAGATCAAATATGAGGCAAAAATCTGCAATTTTTTTACAAATGGTGGTGGGTAGGGAACTCAAGTCTTTAACACCTGCATACAGGGTACAGGTTTCAAGCCTGAGGTATTCCCTACCACACCACCATGAGCACCTGGGGCATTTACGCACACACACACACACACACACACACACACACACACACACACACACACACACACACACACACTATATTAAAAGCAAGTACCATACACAATATTAAAAGTAAAAAGCACCATACACTTACCTGTCCGTTCTCCTTCTCCATAATCCAGCTAACGTACATCCTGCCCGCGCAATACTCCAAAGACCCATGAGATCCCTGAAAGCAAACCTCCCGACGAGACTGTTCTGGCTGTTGCAGTCCAGCCCCGATACATCATCCCAGCGAGTCTGTGCACTTTAAAAGTGCACAGACGTCTCCATGTGTTCCCTATGGGCCCTGACGGACTGCCTGGAGCATGCGCATAGACGCGCAGTAGTCGGGACTACTGAGCATGTGCGAAGTCCGCGAAAATTTAAAAAACATTTTTTTTCTATTTTTATTTTGTTCTGAGGGGGCTGCAGTCCGGCAGTCCGATAGCACGGGCCGCCCCTGTATAGTGATGAAAAACATCCTGAAGTGTTCCTACCAGACATGATGCATCTAAAAACAGGAACAAAAAAAAAAAAAGAAAAATAAACCTCTTTCCATAACACTCGAAAACTAATTTGCCAAACCCAAGTCTATTTAGGAAATAGTCACATATAAAATGTATTTTTTTTTTTGGGGGGGGGCACACTGTACCTCCTGCACTCTTGGTACTTACTGTAATCAACTCTAAAGTCTCTGCATCTCACGGCACAGACTGGTGCCGAATAATAGCCCTTTATTGTCAGTCCCATGTTGTGCTTTAGTAGTTATATGCAAATTACTGCATAATGACATGCGCATAAAACAAGGTAGTAAAATGAGCTCTAATTATAATAAAATTGAAACATGGGGAGCATATTCACGATTCATTGTCATCCACAAAGGAAATTGTGAAGTGGCAGGTGGCTGATTATAAAGGTGCAAAACAAGACAAAACTATCGTCGTAGAATTGCTGAGAGCTGCAGCAGCAGAATATAGTCGTATATAACTGGCTCCACCAGTGTGCATGTGGCACCATTTGACACCAATGTAAACACTACGAAAAGCAGTTGTCTTAGAGAGTTTCAGTGATCAAGAGATTAATGATCAGTTTGGGAAGTTGTATGGGTCTTTACTCACATGAGCGCCTCACACACAGAATCAACGGGAATGCATAGTCCTTCCATACATGTGGAGATGAAGCTATGTATTGCTCTTTCCATACTAACCGAGAGACCTTTGAGACCAGCTAGGGCCAAGTTGGGTTTTTTACAAGCCTTTGCCTCCAGAATACTCAAAAGGTTACTTGTTATAATGTTTCTACATGTACAAAATCACATATGGTTTCCTAGCACACCACTGGAGAAAGCTAACACCATAAGTCATAAGTTGCATACATATAACAATAAAGGCTCCAGCTGGCCCACAGTCACAAAGATTTCTGAGAATGAAGTGCTACTGTTCCAAAATGTGTGATCTGTGGGATCTTAATTATTGTGCCCGCACAGTGTGATTCACATATCTTTCACACATTGTAGCTCTAACACTACATCCTACATATTGCAGTTCCACAGGATCATCGGTAAGTACATGCACTGTGGCTAATATTAAAGTATGTAAGTGCATTTCTACTATGCCTATATGTCATGACCCCCATATATGTATACAGTGTTGCAGATGATATTGGATACCCACTGGATCCCTGGCTTATGACATCTATACAGAACGCACAGGTTATAGCTTTAAACCATTGCAACACTATCCATGCATGGACCTGAAACATCACAGAGCATGTGCTTTTCCTTTTCAAAGTCTACTTCCTTGACATATCTGTGAGGCATTCCAGTATGATCCTGCCACAGCCTGCTGGGTGTTTCTTACACATTGCATACTCCATAATATAGTGGTGATGAGACAGGCTGATACAGTTGGTCCACTCATGCACACATGGCCAGCAGGGAAGATGCAGTGACAGGAAGGTACATGGAAATACAGAAGAAGCATGAAGCATTTTCAGGTGTATGGCCCTTGACGAACACACAGTGGTGGTAAAGTGTCACAAAGAGAAATGTGATGCAGGCAGTGTTAATATAAGTCTATGTTGGTCAGTACATCATTGAGTTACATTGTGCATCAGACACTCTCACATTTACCACACTGAAAGGAAAGGTAGACTGGGTCACAGCTGTTATAATATCCACAGGTGGCCTGTAACACAATGACACATGCCTTTCAATACATATCGAGTGAGGGGGCATATCAGAGGAGTCTGAAACAGGGGTCTCAGGGTGATAGTTATTCTGTGCCATATACAGTTTCTTCCTGTGATAGGGTGGAGAGACTCCCCCTGTGACCACAGCCTGATGTGAAGGCTGGAATCTCAAAGTGTCATTGACAGTTTCCTCCTGTGATGTATGTTTCATTATATGACTGTGATATGTGGCCACTATGCTGGATTGTTGCATTAGAGCTTGTGGCCCTTCCAGACCTGGATTGTGTGCGACTATGAGACCATGACCTAGTCGAGGTCCCGTTGTGAAGTGTTCTGCCTGTGGAGGATGAGGGTTGTGGCCTTCCATAATGTGGGATGGCACACTGTGGTGTACATCCAGATGCAGGTCAGGGCTGTGTACATATGGATGGTCCCCCCACAGCTGTCTCACTATATACCCTCCCCTGATAACAGACAACACTACCAGTGAGTGCAGTGATGATGGCTCTGTTAATCCTGTGCATGGACATTGCAGTGATATTTCCATACCTCTCAACAGTACAGTTTTTCACAGAATGTCCACATTTTTGCCTTATATTTTGGTCTGTTTCTCATAAAACTGTGTTTTTCTGGAAAATCATTGTCGAGTCATTAAGGGTTGAAGTCAGAAAATAATGACAAACATTTGAGTTTCAGACTTCAAACCCTTTAGAAAATTCATGCTAATGCAAAATGTGTTACTCTGTCAACTTTCTAAGTCTGTAAGAGCAGTATTTAAAAAGTCTCCCTGTTTTTTTGAGCCTTTGTCCCCCCATTATTTATAGTTTGCTCCAAGAGATTGATAGGTATGTTTGCAACCACAAAATTCACCAGACCAGTCATTACTGTGTTTTTACTTCCATGGCTTCACAGACTTCATGTAGTACACCGAAGTCCATGCTTGCTAGGATTGTAGTGGTTTGTGCCTGGTGATACTGTAACACATCTGCTGATTGGTCCTGAGAGCTTCCCACATCTTAGGGGCCATCTGTGACATTTAAAAGTACTGGACAGCTTGTATTAGGCTGTAAAAATGATGAGTACTCTCACTTTAGACACAGTTTGTTCATCTGCTGCCACAATCACAGAGGAAGCATTGCTGATGTCTGGAGCCATGGAGGATCCTCCTCTAACTAAGAATGGTGCAGTCCTACTCTACAGCCTCATGGTCTTGTTAGGATAAATCTACACTCTCATTGTGTTTATTGAGGTTGGTGCACACCCATGATGTGACAGACAGTACCACTGTGCCATCAGGCTGTGACTTGGGTATCTGTATCTCTTCATCATCAGCTGCAGCACAGGTGTCAACATTAGCTTGTCATTGTGCCCTAGCATCTACAGGCGTCACCAGAGCAATGCTCTGATCTGTGAATATACAACAAAAATACAGCAGCATAAGCATGGGTAGCTGTGCCAAAACCATACACTTGAGGCATGCATGCTAATGGTGTCCATGCAGGATGCACCATGCAAACCAAACCTACATCTGCTGCCATCCTTATATGGCTTCTTTCCTGACATATTTCAGTTTGTAAGCCAATTAAAGAAAAATTTGTATTTATTCTTAGCTTCAGGTTTTAGTTTCAGTTATTTTAGTTCCTTGCTGACTTTCTGACAGAACCTTGAATGTGGGCAGCTTTAGATTTGTTATAGGATTTTAGGAGTGCTTTCTTTTTTTAAAGAACTTAGTTATGCTGGTGGACCTCTAAAGTGTTTTTTTTTTTAATTTCCCATTAAATTGGGCTCTAGTGGGGACTGCTAGAGCTATACTCTTATGTAGGAGGAACTAGATCTCAACTGTATAAGTGTCAGCTGAAGTTGCATGGAGGCTGGTGAAATTGTAATTAAATCTAAACTTGGAAATCTCATAATGGAATTGAAGTAAGTTTATATGTTTAAAGTCCTTAAATTTAGAGTCATTTACATTTACAGTGATGGCATTTGCAACATTAAAGGAGAACAGGTTGAGAAGGGATTTGCTAATGTGGTACATTTTCGATTTGTTGATAAGGACTAGGCACAGAATGTTTTGACCATTAGTAGGCTGGGTGTTTCATTGCTCAAGGGAAATGTCATTTATTAGGTTCAGCGACCGTTGTGTAAACCTTGCTTTTGAGGTGTAGCTCCACCAATTGTTTGAAGGGTAATGGAAATATCTAAACAAACATGTATTTTTCATTAACTAAAATTCAGTTGATTGCTTTCAGAAATCTATTGTGTTCTGAGGATATGGCCAATGTCCTATAGCAGGCCATGACTTGACTATTTATCTTGCTAAAGATCAGTGGGAGTTCAATAAGTTTCAGGTTGTGGGTCACAGGGAATCTGCTTAGAGGTGATATGATTTCTGATAAATATAGAAATGCCCCCTACAGTTACACTCAGGCGTGAATGCATGGTCAGTGCTAAACTCAACTAAGGAGGGAGTATACCTCTTTTTCCAGGTAAGAAACAGGATGTTTTATTCATGTCTAGTATGACTGGATATAAGCAACAGGATTCACTGTGAGTGGGATACGAGTGCATTCAGGCTGAATACTGCAGATTTCCTCTGTCTCTGTTTGATCATGAGGATTTTTATGGTATTTTTACTCCTGCATGCCTGCAGACCGTCTGAGCTACTGCTGCATTCATCCCCAGTCTGAGAGGAGAATCCAACTGCAGCATGTCCATCATTCAGGCAACTAAATGGGGGAGGGTCTCTTACTAAGTCTACTGTTTTCTCCTGCATGTACCATGTGTGCATTGCAAAGGGTTTTTCGAAGGTGGTTATCTGCACTCCTAAGTGTGATGTCTCAAGAAGCCTTCCCCCTGTTGGAGGCACCCAGCCTTACTTTTCCTATTCTTTATCAGAGATTGAGAAGGCATTTGTGCTCTTGGAGCTGACAATCATAGTGCTTCTATCCACGGAGACCCAAGAAAGCTTGCACCTTGTCATTCCTTCCCTTCTCCACCTCACTCCTTCTAGACGAACACAGCTTAGCTACATTGTAGTCTGGGCTTCATTCGTCTGCACCACTGAGCTTGCTGTACATGAGGAATTTTTAAAAGAGGTAGGCAAATAAAATGTTGTTACAGATACCTTCATTATAAGGGGCTTTCTCTATCCCAGCAGACTGGTATATGAATCATTCAAGTGATATATATACGCAGAAATTCTTGGACTTCATTAATTGGAATAATCTCAAACAGATTCTCAGCTTCTACTCTGAGGGGTATAATATCCTTGTCTTAGTCTAAGGGCAGTATTCATAGTCTGGGGCTTTGCATTTTCATAGCACTTATCTGTGAAAAGTAGTGCTATATTGATATGCAAATCCTGAACTGTGAACGTGCATACAAAGATGTGAAGGAGGTGCTGTAAACATCTCCCCATCACAAAAGCGTAACATGCTTAACACATAAATGATAGGAGGACAACTACTACACTGTTAAGGGGCTTTATATGTTTACGTATGAGTTTGATTCATACACATGAATCTATAATGAACTCATTTGCATACTGTGCATAGTCCTGAACTTGTACCAGTAAGCAGCAATTGTCACAGAGAATATGGAGGTGCAAGAGGAGATCAGTTGATGTTTCTGCATACCTGGACATTTTAATGAAGGGGTCGCTTGAGGAAATGTTTCATTTTGGTGCTTGTGCATACTAGGACATATTACTGAAGAGGTCACTAGGGAAATGTTTCACATTCATACTTGGTGCTAGGCTATGTTACTGAAGGGGTCACTTGGGTGAATATTTCATTTTGGTGCTTGTGCATATTAGGAAATGTTACTGAAGGGGTTGCTTGGGTGAATGTTTCATTTTAGTGTGTATGTGCATGCTAAGAAATGTCACTGAATGGGTCGCTTGGGTGAATGTTTTAATTAACTGCTTGTAATTACTAAGAATTTTTTACTGAAGGTGTTGCTTATGGAAATAACTAATTTGTGTTTCAGGGACGTGCTTGTGCACACATGGTCAGACTGCTGAAGTGATCTCTGGGCAAAATAATTTATTGCGTCATTTTTATGCTTGTGCATACTTAATGCAAACTCATGGAAGGGGTTGCTGGGGGAAATAATTCATTTTTGTGTCTGAGAAGTGCTTGTGCATATTTGAATGGATGGCCGGAAGCAAGTTCACCGACTGCAGCTCCAATATCAAAGGTGAATCATTGCATTTGACAAGTGATGCGCGCACCGCTCAGAAGTCGGACTATGAATTGCAAAACAACCTCATTAGTATACCACACCTTACAGCATTTCTCATTAAAGCTCATTATTTTTCAGGTCTTTTGCATTAGCATAAATGGCCTCTATGAATCTCGCCTTTGCTATACTCAGTTTTAATCATCAGGAATACCCCTATTGCATTTTCATAAGTGACTATGAATACCAGCCACAATAAACTTCTTATCTCATGTACTGTAGAATCATACCATAATACTGTTACATTTGAAATTAAAATCAGTCTTTTTTTGTTGTTTGTCTTTCGGCTTTTTCCCAGTAAGGGGTCACGACAACGGAACTCTGGTCCGCTAATGATTGGCAGTAGATTTTTACGAAACACCGAGGTGCCAGCTCGACGCCCAACCTTCAACGAAGGCACGCCCATTTACACATGCATGTCTTTCGAATGCTACCCAACCACGGGGAGGACATGCAGACTCCACACAGATGGCACTCCCAAGCCAAGCCGAGAATCGAACGGGAGAACCTCTTGCTGTGAGGTAACAACGCTACCGCCGTACTGACACCAAATTAACTAACTTACAATGTCTGGAACACTGCTAAATGAGTTTAGTAAAACTAGTATACTTTTAGACACAAAATAATGAGAGCTATTATTTGTTCAAGATTATTCCAATTAATGAAGTCCAAGAAGGCCTATGTATGTATGTCATTTGAATGATAAAGGTATGACTAAAAGACCAA
Source organism: Protopterus annectens (assembly GCF_019279795.1). Lineage (NCBI taxonomy): Eukaryota > Metazoa > Chordata > Ceratodontiformes > Protopteridae > Protopterus > Protopterus annectens. The sequence continues at coordinate 236,924,963 of NC_056732.1, read as the reverse complement.
GTATTTCATACTATGTAATGAATACATTAGCAAGCATGTCCCAGTAAGGGGAAGAAGTGATACAAAACAAGGAAGAGGTCAAGGGAAAGTTAAATTTTTTTTTTCAAGAGTAACCAGCAGGAGTCTAGCATTCTAATGTAAAAGATTAGGACTACTATTACATTTTGGAATAAAAAAAAAAAAACAACAAAGCATCATTAATACTGTGATATAGATATCTGTGTCTCTCTTTCTCTCTCTCCCTCTCTCTCTATATATATATATATATATATGTGTGTGTGTATATATATATATATATATATATATATATATATATATATATATATATATTATGCATATGAGAGAAAGACTTTGTAAAGCAACGCTGATGTCCCTGATTTCAAACTGTGATTGGAATACTGAAGTTACAGAAAGCATTCACTTCTTTACTTATAAGTTAAAACAGACAAAAAAAAATCATATTGAACATCCATTTAAACAACAAACTATTAAAGATACTATGGCAAAACATCAGCTCAATAAGGTTCTAAACAATGAGCCTACTGTCTTTCCTGGATTAAACCAGCCTGAAGTAAGGTATTATATTTTAAAATATATAGTGTTTTTTTATCACCCCCCCCCCCATTATCCATAGAGGAATGCAAAATAAAACAATAAAGTTGATTAACATTGCCAGCAATAATATTCATTCACAAGTGAAAACATAATTTACAGGGGAGTGATTAATGGTATCTCCCACATATTGTAAAAATCCAGAATTGAACTTTTGAACTGTATTACCAATGAAACATTTGGTCCGCACAATTATATTTAACCCCATTAGCAATATGACATTCAAACCTATCTAACAATCCATCTGCATATTCATTAATATTACACTGATTTGTTTGCAAAATAAATTGCATGTCAGACACCTAAATTCTTGAGCATTATAAAATTCTCAATTTTTTTAGAATAATCACTTATTTTATGGAGATAACACTACAACATATACAAAATAAATAGTATCATTAATTTCACTTTTTAATTTTCTTTAACCTTATTAACCATTTTTTGTAAGGTAGAATGAAATAACAGTCATGATATTTATTTGCCAATAACCCACAATATAATACCTCACTGACCTCATGAAAGTCTGCTTCAGAGGTACTATGATGTCTGAGCCTTATAAAATTGTTAAAAGGCAAAGCAAATAGATGCTGCTTCTCTACAGACAACAAAATTGTTACAAGACGCACTCTTCATTCTTCCCAGTTACCTCCTACCAATATTATAGGTTCATAGGTAGGTACTAGGCTATCGGCCTGAGGGCCTACATAAGCCTAGCCAACAAGGTTCCCTGGCTTATGCCACCCAAGAAAGTTATTATGGTGTACATTTGTATGTAAAAAACAATCAAAAATTAGTTTGAAATTGAAACACATCTAAAAACATAACATGATTATATAGCAAAAAATTATGAAGTGGGTGTGGTATATTGAAGATTTACCCATGGTTGGTGCGGTTTAATCATGAGGGCAAAAGCCAAGTGATTAAACAAAGCCAACTGTGGGTAAATCTTCAATATATCACACCATGGAGTTGGTTATGGCTTTTATACAATGATATTATTTAAGAAAAAATTACTTACTTTTCTTAAGTAATGTCTTTGTATAATGGTGCCATGGTGTTCTTCCACTTTTTTCGGTATCCTGGGACTTTCTTGATGTACTGCATGTATGCACGCTTACGCTGTACATCAGTGCTTTGGAAAGGAAGCAACGGAGAAAGGAAGATCTCTGTTGTTGTTTTTTTTATAAAATAAATAAATAGATAAATAAGTAACTAAAACACTAAAGTTTGCAATCTGTACCATTAACAGGTAGGAGAGAGACCGGATTGAGAAAGTATAATTTCTTTAGTTTTGCATAATGTACCTAATTTTCCTTGTATTTTCTCTGTCCTCTCTGTCTCATACCTCTGTACTATCTGGATTTCATTCTTTACTATTTATTTATTTTTTTTAAAGCTGAAGAAAAGTGAAAAAGCTGTATCATATATTAATCCAAAAAAGTCCGGGTGACTGGACTTTCTTCCATTAGTATATGCTTGCATTTACAATAGGGACACCGGTTGTGCTGACCAATCAGCATGCTACTTTTTGAATGCTAATGGCCAGTCATTGTATAATACCTTTTACCTGACTGGTGGATTGCAGCAATGTATCAAGTGTACATTGTAACAGGGCATGGTTGTATATCAGTATGCTGACATATTTGTGTGTTAGCAATTTCCTGTCTTGAAAAACAGTAGACAATGCATGAAAAATGAAGGTCTAACTAACTGAATTCTTGTTCTGTAAATTATAATAATTTTATAAATTACTGTTATAGCTTCTTTGCTAAAAGCAAAAAAATCATCCGGTTCTTTCCTTTGTTGTTGTTCTTCTTTCGGCTTTTCCCGGTTAGGGGTCGCCACAGCGGAACTCCAGTCCGCTAATGATTGGCAGTAGATTTTTTTATGGGTGCTGAGGTGCCAGCTCGATGCCCAACCTTCAACAAAGGCACACCCATTATAAGCATGTCTTTGGAACGCCACTCGACCGCGGGGAGGACAGCAGACTCCACACAGAAGGCGCTCCAGCTGAGAATCGAACGGGAGAACCTCTTGCTGTGAGGCAACAATGCTACCACTGCACCACCACAGCTTACATATTTAAATAGAACACTATTGTTTTGTTCTTCTAAACCAGAAGGTGGAAAGAGCCTTGCCATTTGATCCTAATAAATAAATACCAGTCCTGTTCCACAGTATTTGTCTTGCAGTAAAGTAAAGTTTGGGAAAGAAGTATGATAAGGCTGTATTGTTATCATACTTGTTCATGCTGAATATATGATGCAAAATACTTGGTTACAGAATTAGGATGCTGGAAGCAAAACTGTCCAGAAAAATATCAACAAACTCATATAGGCAAATGATGCTACTCTAATGGCTGAAAGTGAGAAAATGTTGAAGAGCCTGTTGATGAAGGTGAAAGAAGAAACTGCAAAAGCTGTCTTGTTGCTCAACATGAAAATAAATAAATAAATAAATAAAATGATGTCATCTTGCCCTATCAGTTCTTTGCAAATAGTCAGGAAAGACGTGACGACAGTGACACGTTTTATTTTCTTGGGCTTAAAAATCTCTGCAGATGATGATTGTAGCCTTGAAATTAAAACACTTGTTTTTTTGAAGAATAGTTAAGGCAAATATTTATAAGATTTTAAAGAGCCAAACTATCAAATTGTCAATAAAGCTTCACATAGTCAAAATTATGGTTTTCCCTGTAATTACATATGGCTGAGATGCTTTTGAACTAAGGGGTTGGAAAAAAATGGAGAATTTTGTGGATTACAAGAGGATTGAATCAGTCAATACTTAAGCAAATAAATCCAGGCTGTTTACTGTAAGGCCATATCGAAAAATAAAAATGAAGTACTTTGACCATGTAATGTGGAGACACGATTTACTAGAGAAGAAAGTGATGCTGAGAAAGATCAAAGGCAGAAGAAGAAGAAGAGGGTGACAAAAACTAAGGCTGAATGATAGCATTATTAAAGTAAGGAATATGAATTTGCAAGAGCATGATGATGCTGTTCTTGATAGACTTTCTGTGCTAAATTCCTAGAAATCACAAGTAGTCAGAAGAGACTAATCAGTTAAACAGTAGCAATAATGGAGAAGGTGGGGAGTTTTAGCACATAGCTGACTGCAGACTGCGGCAACGCACCAAGTGCACTCCTCTTACAGGAGAAGACAATGGGCTTTGTTGTACTTCAAGGGGTACTGTTCATGCATTTGCTTTGTTTATGTTATCTAAATTATATCACCACTGGCTAGAGTGATTGTTGTTACTGCTAAATGGAGAGATTTACATGGAAAAAAGTGCCCCCTATGAAAAATACCATATCATGAAACTGATGAAAGTCATATTGATTTGGTGCCCCATACCATATCTGTCTGCAATATAGGAATAAAGGATTAGTATCAGAAAAGGTGATGTTGCTTTCAGGCAGTCAGAATGGCACGGCATTTGCAGCTAATGAATTTATTCCATTTTTCTTCTGTTGTTACTGGACAAATATGGGCAGATGTCTGAAATGAGGGAAAATAATTTATTTGCCAAGCCATTCCCATCCATCCATCTACTTTTGGAAACACTTTGCTACTAATTTGCATTTGCAGATACAGTTTGACACCGGTATTCACTAAGCCATTCAGCTCTAGCTGCTTGTTCATGACTTTGAGTGCAGGGGATTTCTGATGGGTTTATATAATTAGTGGGGAATGCCAGAGGCATGTCAGTATATTACTTTGTACCTGCACACATAGTAACTCGTAAGTTCAAGTCTGCAGGGACTAATTTATGGGAATTAACTGAAAAAAATCATCATGTACCATTTTAGCAGGCTCATTCCTTTGAAACTACACTTGACAAAACAACATCGGGCAATAAAAACATTTTACTGTGAAGGGGCAGTCACTGACCCTACCCTGTAGCATAATTATCCTTCAAGTCACACATTCACAAGGACAAGAGTGATTCCCTCATATGGCAAACTGAGGTGAAATTTGTGGCTGCTGATTTGGATTGATGAATTTTATATCACTGAAGTCTGACTCAACAGATTCAATAATTTCAACTGCAACTAGCTTTGCCTATCACCTTAAAACTTTCTTTACACATACATACTGAGTCTATTGGCTTTTAGGGTAGTATCACATTCGCTGCTGAAAATAAATTTCCAGCTGTTAAAATTAAGCCTTCTAAACAGTTCTTTTCTTTTGCCTATGATTTGACCTGCTTAGTTTGCTACTACAGTGATCCCCATCAGAATAAGCCATTTAGAAAATGGATGGATAATTGGATAAATATAGACCTCATTAGAGGATGCCCATTGTCTGTGAATGGGTAGAACTACATTCTTCTCCCATTTACTTTTCTTCCTTTAAATTTATGTTCAAGGGAAATGTATAAAAATGCTTGGATATTCTTTCAGAGTAATTTAAAAAGTACATTTTTAGGATGAGTTTTATGTGTATATTTCAAATGAGACAGAGGCCTGCTGTTATCTCAAAAATGTGTTTCACCTTGTCCTAAAACTGTGTCTTCACATCATTTGTTAAAATGTATATAAACAATTTTACAATAAATCATTATTCCGTTATTCATTATTAGATACTATTGGCACTGAAATATTTTAAGCTTAATAAATGATTTGATGAATATTTCATATATAACAGATAGTTATAAAATTAAAAGTAAAGAGCTACAATACAGTGTTACCTTTAATGTAATGACTTACCTTCTACTGAAAAATCTATACTTGCAAGTCATAAAAATGAGACTAAAATGATTAAAACAGAAAATCATCCAATCATGTTTGACATTAACCACTGCATTAACTATTTCAAATATATCTTTCCAAATGTTGTGTGATTTTAGTTTCTTTTTTCCCTAGATGTTCATAAGTGTGATGAAAGAAAAATCCTGAAAATGCTTTCAAGTCAGTGCTAAAATGCCATGTAATTAAAACACACTCCTAGGAGACTGTACATATTGCTTGCAAATTTACTTTGTATGTAATCATATTTTTACTAGCATTGCTAAATTATTTAAACAGATCAATGTTGTTTACTTGGTTTGCTATGTGGAAGCCCTCAACATCTTATAAAGTGAAGGCAAGCTACAGTATCATATTAAGCACATTTGTCAATGCCAGGGCCTCCTTGTAACAGTGATCAACATGTAAATGATTGTGGTATACAAGCAATGACTACAATTCCAAATAATATTATGCTAAGCATAAAAAAGCATGCTTTAGTACTGCTGCATTGTTAGTCATATGCACTGCAGTATTGCACTTAAGATGCTGTTGCTTTACTATTTTTAATGATTGTTACAAGATTATTTTATAGATTTGCATCGCTCTTCCAGGTGACTGTATGGCATCAAGGTATCTGCAGAGATCTCTTATTTTCAAGAACAGTTAAAATATTTTCCTTCCATTCCCTTCTTTCATAAGAAAACATAGTACATTTTATTCAGAAGAAAGCAAAACACAAACCCTTTAAAATTCCTGGTATATTTAAGGTGGGCATCAATAAGTTAAAATTGTCAGCGGTGAATTATAACTCTCCTCATTGCTCATCTTTTCTTAGATGGACGAGAAAGATATTGAAGCTTAAAGTGGTTCAATATAATGTCTGAATATCTCTGTTTTCCCTTCTAGAATATGATACAATGTTTCATGTTTTTGGTGTGTATTATTTGAGGCTCTTTTATACATGTGCCAGTTTCTACTGTTGTATAGTGTTTTTGCTGCAATATGTAAGTATTTGCATTAAAAAATAAAGGCTGTGCAGTGACTAAGGTATGTGTCCTAAGGCTGCAAACTTAGAATTTCCACTTGGAAGTTCCAACATAAGTGCTTCTATTACTCAACTAGAGTAGAAATGTTTCCAGGAGTGGGAGAGACATTTATGTGGTATAGGAAGGAAAGAGGAATAAGGATTCACATCTTATGGAGCTGTAGGAAGTTAGAGGGGTAAAAGGAGGAATCACACACCTTAACAGAAGAAAGGATACCAGAAGTAGGAGAAAAGCTAGTCACACTATGATATGAGAGCATGATCCAAGATGGATACAAAGAGTTAGTGGGGCTGTAAACAACACCAGGAAAGAAAGCAGTAACAAGAAAATGGGAGTAAAACACTTGTAGTACCCACAGGGTAAGAGGTAAGGCACACGAGGGATAAGATAGCAGAAGACAAAAGAAGACATGCAAGGGGAAGGGGAAGAAAGGTGTACAGGAAGAAAGGGCAGAAATGGGTTAGTGGCATAGATTTCACTCAAGTGAAAGGCTTTATATGTTTGCATATGAGTTTGATTCATACACATGAATCTATAATGAACTCATTTGCATACTGTGCATGTAAATAGTCCTGAACTTATACCAGTAAGCAGCAATTTTCACAGAGAATATGGAGGTGCAAGAGGAGACCAGTTGATGGTTCTGCATACCTGGACATTTTACTGAAGGGGTCGCTTGGGGAAATGTTTCATTTTGGTGCTTGTGCATACTAGGACATATTACTGAAGAGGTCACTAGGGAAATGTTTCATATTCGTACTTGATGCTAGGCTATGTTACTGAAGGGGTCAATTGGGTGAATATTTCATTTTGGTGCTTGTACTAGGAAATGTTACTGAAAGGGTTGCTTGGGTGAATGTTTCATTTTAGTGTGTATGTGCATGCTAAGAAATGTCACTGAATGGGTCGCTTGGGTGAATGTTTTAATTAATTGCTTGTAATTACTAAGAAATTTTACTGAAGGTGTTGCTTATGGAAATAACTAATTTGTGTTTCAGGGAAGTGCTTGTGCACACATGGTCAGACTGCTGAAGTGATCTCTGGGCAAAATAATTTATTGCGTCATTTTTATGTTTGTGCATACTTAATGCAAACTCATGGAAGGGGTTGCTGGGGAAAATAATTCATTTTTGTGTCTGAGAAGTGTTTGTGCATATTTGAATGGTTGGCCGGAGGCAAGTTCGCCGACTGCAGCTCCAATATCAAAGGTGAATCATCGCATTTGACAAGTGATGCGCGTACCGCTCAGAAGTCGGACTATGAATTGCAAAACAACCTCATTAGTATACCACACCTTACAACATTTCTCATTAAAGCTCATTATTTTTCAGGCCTTTTGCATTAGCATAAATGGCCTCTATGACTCTCGCCTTTGCTATACTCATTTTTAATCATCAGGAATACCCCTATTGCATTTTCATAAGTGACTATAAATACCAGCCACAATAAACTTCTTATCTCATGTACTCTAGAATCATACCATAATACTGTTACATTTGAAATTAAAATCAGTCTCTTTTTGTTGTTTGTCTTTCGGCTTTTTCCCGGTAAGGGGTCGCCACAACGGAACTCCGGTCCGCTAATGATTGGCAGTAGATTTTTACGAAATGCCGAGGTGCCAGCTCGACACCTAACCTTCAACGAAAATAAATAGATAAATAACTAAAACAATCAAATTTGCAATCTGTACCATTAACAGGTAGGAGAGTGACCGGATTGGGAAAGTACAAGTAAAATCATGTACATTTCTTTAGTTTGGCATAATGTACCTAATTTTCCTTGTATTTTCTCTGTCCTCTCTCTCTCATACCTCTGTACTATCTGGATTTCATTCTTCACTATTTATTTATTTTTTTTTAAAGCTGAAGAAAAGTGAAAAAGCTGTATCATATATTAATGCAAAAAAGTCCGGTGACTGGACTTTCTTCCATTAGTATATGCTTGGATTTACAATAGGGACACCAGTTGTGCTGACCAATCAGCATGCTACTTTTTGAATGTTAATGGCCAGTCATTGTATAATACCTTTTACCTGACTGGTGGATTGCAACAATGTACCAAGTGTACATTGTAACAGTGCATGGCTGTATATCAGTATGCTGACATATTTGTGTGTTAGCAAGTTCCTGTCCTGAAAGCAGTAGATAATGCATGAAAAATGAAAACCTAGCTAACTGAATTCTTGTTCTCTAAATTAAAATAATTGTATAAATTACTGTTATAGCTTCTTTGCTAAAAGCAAAAAAAAATCATCTGGTTCTTTCCTTTGTTGTTGGTCTTTTGGCTTTTCCCGGTTAGGGGTCGTCACAGCAGAACTCCAGTCAGTTAATGATTGGCAGTAGATTTTTTTACGGGTGCTGAGGTGCCAGCTCGATGCCCAACCTTCAGCAAAGGCACACCCATTATACACATGTCTTTTGAACATCACTTGACCGTGGGGAGGACATGCAGACTCCACACAGAAGGCGCTCCAGCCAAGAATCAAACGGGAGAACCTCTTGCTGTGAGGCAACAATGCTACCACTGCACCACCACGGCTTACATATTTAAATAGAACACTATTGTTTTGTTCTTCTAAACCAGAAGGTGGAAAGAGCCTTGCCATTTGATCCTAATAAATAAATACCAGTCCTGTTCCACAGTATTTGTCTTGCAGTAAAGTAAAGTTTGGGAAAGAAGTGTGATAAGGCTGTATTGTTATCATACCTGTTCAGTTTATTTGCTGAATATATGATGCAAAATACTTGGTTACACAATTAAGATGTTGGAAGCAAAACTGTCCAGAAAAATATCAACAAACTCATATATGCAAATGATGCTACTTTAATGGCTGAAAGTGAGAAAATTTTGAAGAGCTTGATGAAGGTGAAAGAAGAAACTGCAAAAGCTGTCTTGTTGCTCAACATGAAAATAAATAAATAAAATGATGTCATCTTGCCCTATCAGTTTTTTGCAAATAGTCAGGAAAGACGTGATGACAGTGACAGGTTTTATTTTCTTGGGCTTAAAAATCTCTGCAGATGATGATTGTAGCCTTGAAATTAAAACACTTGTTTTTTTGAAGAATAGTTAAGGCAAATATTTATAAGATTTTAAAGAGCCAAACTATCAAATTGTCAATAAAGCTTCACATAGTCAAAATTATGGTTTTCCCTGTAATTACATATGGCTGAGATGCTTTTGAACTAAGAGGTTGGAAAAAAACTGGAGAATTTTGTGGATTACAAGAGGATTGAATCAGTCAGTACTTAAGCAAATAAATCCAGGCTGTTTACTGTAAGGCCATATCGAAAAATAAAAATGAAGTACTTTGACCATGTAATGTGGAGACAATTTACTAGAGAAGAAAGCGATGCTGAGAAAGATCAGAGGCAGAAGAAGAAGAGGGTGACAAAGACTAAGGCTGAATGATAGCATTATTAAAGTAAGGAATATGAATTTGCAAGAGCATGATGGTGCAGTTCTTGATAGACTTTCTGTGCTAAATTCCCAGAGATCACAAGTATTCAGAAGAGACTAATCAGTTAAACAGTAGCAATAATGCAGAAGGTGGGGAGTTTTAGCACATAGCTGACTGCAGACTGTGGCAATGCACCAAATGCACTCCTCTTACAGGAGAAGACAATGGGATTTGTTGTACTTCAAAGGGTACTGTTCATGCATTTGCTTTGTTTATGTGCTCTAAATGATATCACCACTGGCTAGAGTGACTGTTGCTACTGCTAAATGGAGAGATTTACATGGAAAAAAGTGCCCTCTATGAAAAATACCATATCATGAAACTGATGAGTCATATTGATTTGGTGCCCCATACCATATCTGTCTACAATATAAGAATAAAGGATTAGTATCAGGAAAGGTGATGTTGCTTTCAGGCAGTCAGAATGGCACGGCATTTGCAGCTAATGAATTTATTCCATTTTTTCTTCTGTTGTTACTGGACAAATATGGGCAAATGTCTGAAATGAGGGAAAATAATTTATTTGCCAAGCCATTCCCATCCATCCATCTACTTTTGGAAACACTTTGCTACTAATTTGCATTTGCAGATACAGTTTGACACCGGTATTCACTAAGCCATTCAGCTCTAGCTGCTTGTTCATGACTTTGAGTGCAGGAGATTTCTGATGGGTTTATATAATTAGTGGGGAATGCCAGAGGCATGTCAGTGTATTACTTTGTACCTGCACACATAGTAACTCGTAAGTTCAAGTCTGCAGGGACTAATTTATGGGAATTAACTGAAAAAAATCATCATGTACCATTTTAGCAGGCTCATTCCTTTGAAACTACACTTGACAAAACAACATCAGGCAATAAGAACATTTTGCTGTGAAGGGGCAGTCACTGACCCTACCCTGTAGCATAATTATCCTTCAAGTCACACATTCACAAGGACAAGAGTGATTCCCTCATATGGCAAACTGAGGTGAAATTTGTGGCTGCTGATTTGGATTGATGAATTTTATATCACTGAAGTCTGACTTAACAGAGTCAATGATTTCAACTGCACCTAGCTTTGCCTATCACCTTAAAACTTTCTTTACACATGCATACTGAGTCGGTTGGCTTTTAAGGTAGTATCACATTCGCTACTGAAAATAAATTTCAGCTGTTAAAAATTAAGCCTTCTAAACAGTTCTTTTCTTTTGCCTATGATTTGACCTGCTTAGTTTGCTACTACAGTGATCCCCATCAGAATAAGCCATTTAGAAAATGGATGGATAATTGGATAAATATAGACCTCATTAGGGGATGCCTGTTGTCTGCGAATGGGTAGAACTATATTCTTCTCCCATTTTGTTTTCTTCCTTTAAATTTATATTCAAGGGAAATGTATAAAAATGCTTGAATATTCCTTCAGAGTAATTAAAAAAGTACATTTTTAGGATGAGTTTTATGTGTGTATTTCAAATGAGACAGAGGCCTGCTGTTATCTCAGAAATGTGTTTCACCTTGTCCTAAAACTGTGTCTTCACATCATTTGTTAAAATGTATATAAACAATTTTACAAGAAACCATTATTCCGTTATTCATTATTAGATACTATTGGCACTAAAATATTTTAAACTTAATAAATAATTTGATGAATATTTCATATATAACAGATAGTTATAAAATTAAAAGTAAAGATCTACAATACAGTGTTACCTTTAATGTAATGACTTACCTTCTACTGAAAAATCTATACTTGCAAGTCATAAAAATTAGACTAAAATGATTAAAACAGAAAAACATCCAATCATGTTTGACATTAACCACTGCATTAACTATTTCAAATATATCTTTCCAAATGTTGTGTGATTTTAGTTTCTTTTTTTCCCTAGATGTTCATAAGTGTGATGAAAGAAAAATCCTGAAAATGCTTTCAAGTCAGTGCTAAAATGCCATGTAATTAAAACACACTCCTAGGAGACAGTATATATTGCTTGCAAATTTACTTTGTATGTAATCATATTTTTACTAGCATTGCTAAATTATTTAAACAGAACAATGTTGTTTACTTGGTTTGCTATGTGGAAGCCCTCAACATCTTATAAAACTAAGGCAAGCTACAGTATCATATTAAGCACATTTGTCAATGCCAGGGCCTCCTTGTAACAGTGATCAACATGTAAATGATTGTGGTATACAAGCAATGACTACAATTCCAAATAATATTATGCTAAGCATAAAAAAGCATGCTTTAGTAGTGCTGCATTGTTAGTCATATGCACTGCAGTATTGCTCTTAAGATGCTGTTGCTTTACTATTTTTAATGATTGTTACAAGATTACTTTATAGATTTGTATCGCTCTTCCAGGTGACTGTATGGCATCAAGGTATCTGCAGAGATCTGTTATTTTCAAGAACAGTTAAAATATTTTCCTTCCATTCCCTTCTTTCATAAGAAAACATAGTACATTTTATTCAGAAGAAAGCAAAACACAAACCCTTTAAAATTCCTGGTATATTTAAGGTGGGCATCAATAAGTTAAAATTGTCAGCGGTGAATTATAACTCTCCTCATTGCTCATCTTTTCTTAGATGGACGGGAAACATATTGAAGCTTAAAGTGGTTCAATATAATGTCTGAATATCTCTGTTTTCCCTTCTAGAATATGATACAATGTTTCATGTTTTTGGTGTGTATTATTTGAGGCTCTTTTATACATGTGCCAGTTTCTACTGTTGTATAGTGTTTTTGCTGCAATATGTAAGTATTTGCATTAAAAAATAAAGGCTGTGCAGTGACTAAGGTATGTGTCCTAAGGCTGCAAACTTAGAATTTCCACTTGGAAGTTCCAACATAAGTGCTTCTATTACTCAACTAGAGTAGAAATGTTTCCAGGAGTGGGAGAGACATTTATGTGGTATAGGAAGGAAAGAGGAATAAAGATTCACATCTTATGGAGCTGTAGGAAGTTAGAGGGGTAAAAGGAGGAATCACACACCTTAACAGAAGAAAGGATACCAGAAGTAGGAGAAAAGCTAGTCACACTATGATATGAGAGCATGATCCAAGATGGATACAAAGAGTTAGTGGGGCTGTAAACAACACCAGGAAAGAAAGCAGTAACAAGAAAATGGGAGTAAAACACTTGTAGTACCCACAGGGTAAGAGGTAAGGCACACGAGGGATAAAATAGCAGAAGACAAAAGAAGACATGCAGGGGGAAGGGGAAGAAAGGTGTACAGGAAGAAAGGGCAGAAATGGGTTAGTGGCATAGATTTCACTCAAGTGAAAGGAGGACTTGAAAGATGTTAATAAAATAATCATAAAAGGAGATATGGCAGAAGGGAGAATAATGAAAAATGGAGAAAAAAAAAACAGAAGTAGAAGAAATGCTGGTGACTGGGGAAAATGTTAGTAAGAGAGGGAGGAATGAAATAGGAGCTGCTTAATGCCTTGGAATGAAGAGGTCATTTTCTCCGTTTAGATGGAGAGGGGAAGTAGTTCATGTTATGTTTGTATGCAAGTAATAATTACATAGTGAAGCACAGAGACACTGTTAGATAGTGCTTTTATACTTTTTAATGAAAGAAAAACACATTTGGAAGGAAAAACAAAAGTGAACCCAAAAGTTTGATGAGAACTTGAATGCATTTTCTGAGCCCTTTTTGTTTCAAAAATAATAAAGGACTGTTTTTCTCTAGGTTATATAAATAATAAACAACAAAAAAAAGATGTAAGAGCAGTCCAGTACAAACTGAAAGTGCACCATTAAGATTGCACAGTTAGTACAGATAGAAAGATGTCAAGATAAAATAAACATTGCTGTTTTAATAAGCAAACAGACAAATAAATTAATAAAGTTGATAAATAAAATAATGATTGTGCTAGAGCAGAAGGACAGCTGATTTTACTTTTTACTGGAGGAATATATAGCATAAGAAACTATTGCTGCAATATGTTGCAGACACAACAGGGAGCAACATTTTTAATATCTGAAATTATTTAAAAATCCTGGCAATTAGGGAAGTATCTGTTTTATAGATGTTTTCATTATTTTTATACCAAGAAGATAATGTTTTACTTGGAGAATGAAGCTACGTACTATATGGCTACAAACGTAATAAAATGAGAATTTTAACATGGAGTGCCTACATACATTGGCTTACTTTTACTTGTAGAAATATTTATTTGTACAAGTTAGTTACTGCAGTATGTATCAGTAATGATCAAAGTTACCACAGCTCTTAAATGACTAGAACTGAGAATCAGAAATGCTTATTTGTAATTTTGCCGATGTGATTTGAATAGTGTGACTGCATGAACTGTACTGACTGCTGATAGGAGATAGTTTTGCTACATGATTGTTACATGATTCTTTTTTTTTTTTTTTTTTTAATGTTGCACTTCTTGTAGTATAACAAGGATCAATTCATAACTGGTTGAATTGCAGCTTGATGGCTTATATCTCCAGTGATTACTTATATACTGCTTTTGTTTCTTGGATAGCTATTCTCATACTTCTGCATTTTTAGTTATGGTATATGTGAAGCCTTTGTGCAGTAAGATACATACTTCGTTTTTTCTGTATTTTTGTCTACCCCCTGCCTGACCATTCTACACCACTCCTGCTAATCCGTTTATTCCTCCATCCAGACTGGTTGTAGTCAGACATGATGAGATGAAGGATGGTATGTTGTCTGTGACAAACCAAAATGCTGCCAGCCCAGCTAGTTGGAATTTTGCAAATGATTCTTTGTCACTTGAAAATATTAATATGATTTATAGAGAATTGTGACACTGCCAGCCCAGCTATCTGGAATTTTGTAAATAATCATATGTCATTTGTGAATATTAATATGATCCATAGGCTTGTCTTACAAATGTAAGAGAACTATATGTTATGTGTATATTAAACTACTGGTGCAGAAGTGTGTGTTGAACTGTATGTTATATACCGAGCTTCAAGAATGTAACCACAGTGTACCTTACTGGAAAAGAACAGAAATGTATATAAACTATATTAGTAGCAGAAGTTGGAACATACAGAGTTAACTTGCAAAACTTCAGGAAAATAAGTTAAAAGTGTTTTACGATGTGCTATAAAAATGCTAGTTTCAGTGCATCAAGCAGACACAATGTCTAAAGCTAGAGGTTTTCCTATTGTCTGGAAACAGAAATAATTACTAGGTTCCAAATGCAAAAGTGTTAATTGTTTTACGACTTTCAGTTCTAGGCAAACTTCTGAGAGATATGTATTTTTCACAAAGAAATGTTAAATTCTGTTGGTATCTGTTTAGCCTGGGAACTGGAGGCAGGTGACAGATAGTGATGTCATCCAGCTGACCCAGCAGTAATGTTTTGATATTAATTTGGGAACTCTCTCAGAGATTGAACATTTTTGTACTTTTCTTTGGACCTGAAAGTATCCATTCAGCACTTCTCATCTGTATTTGCCTTGCTTTGTAAGTAAGTTATTTTGGTATAGCATTTCTTTTAGCGGTAGCTAGGAATATAGTAAGATTAGTTTAGATGTTTTCTGGTTTTATCTGAGACTATCCTACAATATTGTTTTAAAATATATCCTATGATTCTGAACTCTGTAGTCACTGTATTGAGTTACTGAGTATTGTCTTGGTCTTTTATTATTTATTACATTTAAACCTTTTAATTGCGGGCTGGTTTGTTTAGAGATATTTAACCTCTTAGCGTACTTGCATATGTATTTGGTGACACTGTACAGGCCATTCTTAAATAGCCTTGAAAGTCTTGGTCACACTTACCATTTGGATAATAGCAACATCACATAGGATTAGTCACCCTTTGGGAAGGGCCTTATAGTAGCTGATAAGTAAGGGTGGTTGGTGGCAGTGATAACTACCTTATAGTCTGGGCAGAAGGGATCATAGCTAGTAAACCTGTGCCAGTCTTTCCCAGGTGTGTGTGTGTGTGTGTGTGTGTGTGTGTGTGTGTGTGTGTGAGTGTGTGTGTGTGTGTGTGTGTGTGTGTGTGTGTGTGTGTGTGTGTGTGTGTGTGTGTGTGTGTGTGTGTGTGTGGGTGTGTGTGCGTGTGTGTGTTTGTATATCAATCAAATCTCAAAGTGTGTTTGTGTGTCAGGTACTTGGGCAGGGACACAAAGCACTAGTTGGACAGAGAGGGTGCTAGAGATCTTAGCTTGGCCACTCGACTGAGATCTTAACCTTAGAGCTGTGCCAGTGGGGAGTCTTATTGGTGATCTGGAAAAAGAGGTAGAAACCAGCCCCAGACTGACTGTGATCTCTGTGTGCTCTTAAGGGAAATTGTACTTTACTGTGTGTGTACTTGTCATCCGCCCAATGTGCACATCCCTCACTGGTGCTAGTGGTAAGGATTGAGGCTCCTTGATTACTGGGCCAGTGCAGGGGTGTCACATTGTCATCCATGGCTGCTCAGATTTTAACTGTTAGGCACTACCACCTCACCTCCCTGCAAACAGGTACTTCTTATTGCTGTAGGAAGAACTGCAGCCTATGAGGTTCCCACCACTACTGCCTCATAATTGGTACCCACTAGTATTTAGTAACTGAATAATGGTGTCATTTTTAGCAGAAAACTCTTCTGCATTAGTCACTAGTTCAGATATTGAATAATGTTTGTTATCCATTTATTTTATAGCAGTCATACTAAATAAATAGATATGACTGACATATGGAAATGATTACTAGTGAAAGTTTACATTTGTTTGTAGCTGATTACCAAGCTATATTTTACATAGGGAAAATATATTTCTTTTCTTCAATAATAAACTGAGCGAAGAAGTGGAATTTCCCTTGGACCACATTGACAGCTTGGTTTATCAATTGCATGTATATTTGAGACGGTGTTCAATTTAGCAATACAGTAAGTTGGCTATATGTTACCATTTGAGAAATCAGTTTTGAAATATACACTTGCTTTTCAAAATGTAAATACTTTCCTTGTACAGCAGCATATGTTGAACTAAAACCACAAATTACCCTACTAACAAACTGAAACAAAACATTAACAGTAAGCAAATCATGACTGCTGCTATAACATTCCAAAAAGTGTTCACCCACAAAACGTTCTGTTTTTGCATGCTTAATTTCCCTCAGATGTCCAAGTAATCAGTCCTTAAATCTTCTTTGGTTCAATCTATATAATATAACTCAAATGGATATTTAACAGTATGTACCACATGGCCAGTGTCACAAGTGTAAGCATTCTATATCTCAAATATCATTGCATTAATAAAAGAAAAGCAATTCACAATACAGTTACATCCAAGGTGTCTGTCATAAGGAGCAGTGTCAAACCTGGCTGGTTGTTTAGCTGTGTGCTGTTGTGGTATGTATATGTAATAAATGTTAATTAAAATATCTGACAAACTCTTGCTTCTTTTTATAAAATAAACATAGCTAACCAGTAACAGTTTCTTTCAGCGGGAGAGATCACTTTGTAAAATCTCCAGTATTGTTTAAAAAACTCCAAAAAAGAAGAAATAACATTCAATGACAAAATCATAACCTACATGTCCTTTTGCGACTACTGATTATATTTTATTACCACTGGCAGAAGCATTCTTAGGTGTAGCTAGCTTTATAATAAGACTTTCATATACCCACTTGGAAATAATTCCTGCTCCTGAAAATATTCCCGAGTTTATGAACTTGTGCCAAAAGTTACATCTGTTAGTACCTAATCAATACATTTGGAGCATTTCCCTGTAAGGCAGAGATGCCAGCAGGTGAGAAGGATAATGTCTGGTGCCATGAAGATAGTGAATAGCACCTTTTAGTTTTATGTAAAGCCTAGATCTGACTTTATTATTCTGAGTGACTTACAAAGTCACATGTAAATAATGTACCTGGTAACTGCCTGTGTGACTATTGAACCCATAGAATTATCAATTTTTTGATGATAAATTTGTTAACTGAAAGCAAAAAAGAGTTAGTAAGACAGAATTCAATAAGTTGAATAATAAATACATCAATAGGGGAATCTTTCAAAAAAGAGAAATAGCTCCAGTGCCACTCAAATGTTTGATTTTGCACATCTAAGTTACTTAATACATATCATTACACCTCTGAAAATCAGCTAACTTCAAAAGCAAATCAGGGTGCTCTCGAATATAAGACATTAGCTTAATGTCTTCCTTCATTGAATAATGGTTAATAATGCAGTAACCATTGTGCAACAAAGTGCCTTTACTAGACACACTGGAATGACTAGAAAGGTTGATCAAATATATTTGAATTTTTGGAACACAACAAAGAAAAATGGCAACTCTGTATTCTTTGGACTCAGCTTGAATTTGCATCCTGATGTTAAAATACCTCAAACAAAAACTTCTGTCTGTCAGTTTTATAACTGAAAAACATTTTCACCATATGTTTCTTTTGAAACGCATTCATGACTGTTAACATCTTTTAAACATTCATCACACATTCTAAAATATTGGTGGTACTTAAGAACAACCAACTTTTCCCTTTGTCATCATGTCTAAAATGTTAATTTTGACTATTTAAAATTTTGCGAGGCAGCCAATTAATTGTTACTACCTTTATTGAATTATCACTTATGACATAGATAAACATGCATTTATATAAAAAGAAACAAACCATATCAACATGTTCAGAGTTACAAACATAATACATCACATAGATTGTTCTGTGCAATTATCATCAATCTAACATTACATAAATTTCTCAATTCCTTCCTTCCCTTAAACCTCACTCCTCCTCAAAAGCATTATTCTGCATGTATTGTTCCCACAATTTCCACTTTTTCTATGTAATTTGCTCCTACCCGTTTCTAAGGATCCCATTCAGTACTTCAAATATGGTTGTTTTAGACTTTGATTTCTATTTCCTAGTAGTTGCATTTTTGGCAGACATCACAATTAGACTTAACACAGGGCCTTACTAAGCTGATACCAATAATGTTTTTTTGTATGCACAGGATTTGTATTTACAGCAATGGGGTGTCGCCAGGGGCACCCCATGTGTGAACTCGTATGCAAACCTAGTTGTTCATTACTGGGAGACACAGCATGTGTTTAACAGTGCTTATAGTCCACACATCAAGTTATATAGACATTTTGTGGATGATGTGTTTTTACTGTAGGATGGGGGGATTCATCTCTTGACAGAGTTTATCACTTATTTAGAATCTACAACAAGTTTTTTTAAGGTTTATGATGACAATGTCTGCTGATAAGATGAATTTTCTAGATGTCACTGTTCAAAAAGGTAACATGGGTGGTCTATTGCCTTCCCTTTTTCATAAATCGTGTTGGAAAAACAGTCTGCTTGATTTTAGCAGCATGCATCCTCATCATGTTTTTTCCACCATTGCTATGCTGGCACAATGGTAAGAACCATTAGAGATGATGTGCTTACAACTGTCACCTGTGATTGTTCTGCAGATGGAACTGTCAGAGCTGCTAAAAATAAAAGAGACAAAAAGGTTTGCTTCAGTACAAAATATGCCAATGATAACTCACTTATGCGAGACGTAGTTGAACGTAATTGGCATTTCTTAATGGTAGATAGGGCCACTGTTGATGTTATAGGAGAGGCACCTAGCTTCACCTTTTGCAACAATAAGAACTTGAAGCAATTGCTATGTAAGGATAAATGTGGAAAATTCCTAGAGCGATTGCCTTTAGGCACCTTAGTTTGTATGAATTGTAGGATGTGTGCTACTATAACAAAGTCTCGATATTTTAAACATACCAACATGAACTTTGAATTTGTACCTAGATTTCATGCGACTTGCCAAACTCAGAATTTAGTATATTTAGCCAATTGCAATGATTGCGATTGTTTTTATATAGGAAAGACAGTGAAACGTTTAAGGGACAGGATCATTGGTCACCTCTATGATATTAAAAATAGCAATTTACAGAATGCGCTAGCAAAACACATTGTTGAATACAAAATGCACACTTTCAGCTTCATGGTTTTGCAGCCTTTACGAAGCAATATTAGGAAGGGTAACATGAATAACCTTTTAGAAAGGCTTGAACTAAAATGGATTTTGAGACTTCAAGCACATTTGTATCCAGGACTAAACATTGCTGTCTGTTTAAAACCTGAGTTGGCAGCGAGACGTAATAGAAAAGTCAAAACATCTTAAAAAGTGGTGATTGTTGTTTTATTATCTTAATTAATTGTTTTAATTTAATTTAACCCAATGATTTTATTGTTTAATTAATTGATTGCTTAATAGTCTTAGCTATTGAGATGATTTATAAATTGTGTTTTTGTGGTTTGTTATTTGGGATCTGATGAAGCGTAGTTCGCTACGTGAAAGTGCTTATCCATTTTTCATGCTGCTATTGTTGTTTCAAGACTAATTAAAAAATCTGGAAGCCTCAGCCTTGGTGGTCGTTTTGTTTTTGTTTTCTTGGATTGCTGTTTTTACCATACAGACCTTTGGACCACATTGGTATTTATTTGTTCTGTGGCCTTACTAAGTCTAGACAATTCAGATCCTGTATCCCAGTCCCCAAAACTAATTTCCTTAGTTACACCGATCTGCTCACCCAATGTTTCTGACTTAGTACTCTGCAGGGAATTTTTTAAAGTCTGCCAGCTCGTTGCACTCTTAAAACATGTTTCCAGTTACCTGTTTCTTTCCCATCACACCACCAACATTTCCCATCTACCCAAGGAAAAATTCTTTGGAGTCTGCTTATGGTATACAAATACCTATGCAAATACTTCCAAACAAAAATCCTAAATCTTCTAGACTTTGTTGCATATTTGGGAGCCATACATATGTCCTCCCATTGTTTCCGTGTGAATTGTTTATCCAAGCTCTCTTCCCAATGTTTTCTAACCTCCTCTGATTGATTCTTATAGTTGCTGTGCTGTATGTTATATGCCCTAGTAATTATCTCTTTTTTTAACAGCAGCTTCTGTTCTAGATTCAACTGAAAACTCTACCAGAGCAGATCTTTCACTTAGGATACCCCTCTTCCTTTCCCTTTGCCTGTACTCTGATATCAATCAGCTTTTAGGGAAAGGCAGTCTCTAGCCTGCAGTCCAAGTGTCTTCTTGGCGCCTTCCCATTTTATCTTTCCTTCTGTGATTATTCCCAATACCTTGGTTCCTTTGCCAGCCCCCTCTTGTCTATTCTCTGTCTCACTAATTGCAGTCATCACTATCGGCATTATCATGCTGGCCTAGTTCTTACAATACTTTCTACTACTTTATGAATACAATATTCTAAGGCAGCCCATTCATTTTTTTTGTCAGTTTAGAAGTAATATTTTATTTCTCTGAAACTCAGGGAATATTCTTTCCATTTCAAAAGAAACCATATTTGAGAACAACTTTTCACAGAATCATTATTAAAAGGAAGCGTAAACCAACTTTTAACTTTAATACAGTCAGCATTTAGAGAGTCATAAGCATTGTCCAGATTATACTAATCTTCACTAAAATATGAAACAAAATGTCCTCACCATTACCATCCTTATCCTCAGTCATTTTCATACACAGTCTGCAAATATGTAGCTTTTGTTTCTCTCTTAGAATCCCAAACATCAGCTAGATATCGTTTGTGTCAGTTTTGGCGATCTGGGGAGCACCATAGGGATAGATTGTATCCCAAAATAAAGAATAGACATCTTAGGTTCATATAACTTCCTGATATATTTACTAAATCCTTAAATTCTCCCTGACCAGAATTTTGTAGACATTTGTAGCTTACTCACTGTTCTGACCATTTGTACCAAAGACAAAACAAAACAAGAAAGAGGCAAGTAAAGAGGGAAAAATACCTGTTCTTGCCCAGTTTATACCTCTCTTTATCGATCACATTCATTCTCTGCCTCTTGCACATGCCAGGTTCTTTATATCTTTGCGCTTGGATATTTATTATGAGTACAATATTTCAGCTTCTTGCATCTTGGTCAGGATTCAGAAACAGCCCAAGCCTTGTGCAGTAAGGCTGCAGTGAAAAGGGCATTTAAGTACAGTTGTTGAAACCCGAGATTTAACTCATTCAAGCCTAAAATGTCTTTTTTTATATTCTTCCAGTTAACACCTATAGTGTCTTATGGCATCCAGATATTGTTTTGGCCTGTCTTCCATAACAAAGGAATTTACAAATTAATAATAGGTAATATTAGAGTGTGCAAGTTGTAATTAACAAGATGATACTAAGACTGTTAATTTAAAATGTTCTGCAGGGGATATACTTACCGCAGACTCCCCCTCATTAGTCATATTTTCATATTTGCATTTATATTTTTATAACTGGAAGACCTACATGTTATTAAGGGGCATAGTGTAAAATACCCTGGTGGGATAAATTAAAATATTTTTTCAATGTGCAACTGCAGTATGCTGTACTGACAATATAAGTAATTATTTGCTAGTAATTATGAAAATATAAAATATTTTCATATGTGCTGAATATTTCTAAAACTGAGTTGATTTACAAACTCTTGCATGTCATCATATGAAACCTTAGATGATGCTGAAGAAAACTGTGATTGATGTTTGCACTCTATTTTGTATATACTAAGAGGTATTCAGGGTTATTAGTATTGTTAGTTATGCAAATAAACATAATTATTAATATTTCAGTAAATGTCTCAGTAACCATGCATACAGGAACTTTTTGCTGTTTTTTGAAGGCTTATGTTTGACTAACCAAAGTAAGTTGATAAAACACATCTGGTTTGTACAACTTCCAAGATATGACATTTTGTTTTGTGAAACATCTGAGAAAAATATAATTCTGGGTTTATATACATAATCTATTATAGCACTGATATAAAAACTGTGACTATACTATTAATGCAAAGAAGAGTTTTTGCTGACAACATTTCTGTTTGTACCATTTTAATAGCTTTTATTGTTCACAAAATATCTTCATTGATTTGTATTTTTTAATTTGATTTCCTCAAAAATGCTTTGGAATGTAAAGATGTGTGTTGTAGGTTGCTAGAAGTGAGACATTCCACATCACATAGGTGTTAGTGAATTAAGGACACATTAGTTGCAATGAGGAAATACCTTATTAGTACCTGACTTGCATATCTGTGAATCACTTGGTGATTACTGCGAGCAATAACAAGCACTTTGTTGTGGTAATCACAGCTGGCAGTCCATGCATCGTGTTGACACAGGCATCCTGTCTTAGTCATTCCCCCACACACATCCAGACACACATAGACACATGCACAAATGTGCATACACACACACACGCGCACACTGCCATGCCACTTACTTGTCTCTAATTTTACAGAATTTTTATGAGGTTGCCTTCTAGTTTGTCATAGTCCCTCACCATAAAGGATTACAGTCAATAATGTCAGACAATAGAGTTTCATTCTAATTATTGTTCAGAAAATCAATTAGGATGAAAGATTTGTTGCACTATTAACTTTTTAAGTGGATTAGAGTAATATGTAAAAGACTCCCTGGTGTCATTTAGTGTTCCACATACCTTATTATGGAAGCTATGATCATGTCCTTGTTAGTTACAGACCATTGCAGTAAGTCAGAAATGTCAGGCATTAGAGTTTCATATTTCTTAGTAATCATAATATGCATTGTTCTGTAAAACCTGTGTTCTATTTACCATATAAGTGGATAAGGGTGTTATTCAAGAGTGTCTCTGGTATCTGGTGTCACCTCAACATGTCTTTCATACTGAAAACATGTTGTTTTATTAACTTTTGAAGTGACTTATGGTTGTATTTTAAAGTTCCTGTTGTCTAGTGTCTCTCCAGAATTGCACGACTTGCTGGTTATTCCAGGGGAGTTTAAATGTATAACAGCCCCCCCACACACACACACATGCGTACATACTCACTCACTCATCATGCATCAGCCCCCCCCCCCATTCCCGATTGCAATCATGGACACACTCACCCATTTAGCCATAGACACACACAGCTACACTACCTATCCCCTAAATAAACCCTGCAGTGCAACCACTCAGGCAAACACACGCAGAAACACTCACTTGAGATCACTCATACATACACTTACAAATGTAACCACTCATACATGCTCAGATCCACATCCTTACAAAACTACCTGCCCACTAAAGTCCCTGCACTTACCTCTAATGCAGTGTCTCCCATTGTGAGTAATAGCTCAGTATAAAATTTTCACCGAGTTGACTAACGCAACTGGTGATGCATAATTCGTGCATAAAGCAGTAACTGCAGGCATTTCTGAGGGAGAGCACATAGCTAACTATCATATACCACTCCCCTGGAATGTAGGTCAGACAGGTAACTCCAAGTGGTGGTGCACTTCTGTCTCTGAATTTGAAAGAGCTACCACCGGTTGTAAAGAGGGCTTACCACTGAGGGTAACATTTCTGAAAATTTCATGGTAAGTTATCTTGCATAGTAATACTTTGGTAGCACTGTTTAGAAGCAGAGCTAGATGATGGTCAGGTGGGGCCATAGAAAGGGCAATGGATCAGCTCCACCATCCCACAGCCATCCAGTATCCCATTACTTGGCATCTCTCCCCATTTACCATAAACATTTTTCAATTTGTCAGTGTGCACACTGTTTTCTTCTTTACTTCTACAATGATTACAGATATTTGGGTTTAATTTAAAACCTTTATTTCAGACTTTATAGCACAGGCACTGATAGCCATTTGCTAAACAATTGGCTCAAGTACTGGTGTCATTCTAAGGGGATCAAATGTCTGTCTGCCTGGGATGACATGTTGGACAAGCCACGCTGCTTCGCAAGGGATGGCTTACACCTGTCACCACTGGGCTTCTGGATATTGGCTAAGGCTCTTGCCACCCCCATAGTGCCTTTTTTAGGCAAGGCTCAAAAGACAAACCCACCTCCTTAGAAAACAAAAATGGAAAAAAACTAAGGGTAATGCTGCTCAACGCCAGAAGTCTAAATCTCAAGATGCAGGCACTTGATGCACTCCTCAGCATGGAGAACATCGACGTCTGTGCAGTAACTGAAACCTGATTCAAGGCTCCTGAGAGCACCCCAGAGCTACCAGGTTATACCTCATATCATGCTTTTCAGCCCCAAAACCCAGGCCGAACCACAAAGGGAGGGGGAGTGTCCATATTCATCAAGGAGACCCACACCTCCAGGTTAGTAGCAACACATGAAGCATCAGAGACCATACAGGTGCAACTAACCATAGGCAAAACTGCTATACAACTGGTAGCATGTTACAGACCACCCTCCCAATCTCAAGAACCCCACTCAGCCTTCCTGAAGACATTGGAGGATATGAATGTATCACAAAATACCATCATACTGAGAGACTTCAACTACCCAAACATAGATTGGGTACATTATTCTAGCCCTAATACCCTAGCCCAAGGGTTCCTGGAATTCATAAATTCAAATGCACTGGAACAACTAGTCACCTCTCCCACTAGGGGAGATAATATACTAGACCTGATCATCACAAACATGGGGACAAAATGCTCCACACCGGAAGTATACCCCTCACTAGTGAGATCTGACCACAAACTAATCACCCTGGATATACATATCCCACCTCCACCCCCAGCACAAAAGACCACAGTGAAAAACTTCTCAAAAGCAGACTTCACTCTTCTTAAGACTGAGATGGTATCCTTTAAGCCCACTGTGCCAGTAGATACCACATCCCACAATGCCGAGTCCTTCACAAATGCTTTCTATGGACATCTCCAAGAATGCATGGATCATGCAATCCCAAACAAATCTAAGTCCCTCTCCACCAAAGGTAAGCGTCCTGTCTGGTGGACCTCAGCCATAAACAAATTGTATAACAAAAGAAGGAAGCTACTGCACGTCAGAGCAAAATCCCATGAAGGGAAGACATCTCTGATCAACATTAGCAGAAAACTACGTTCTCTCATAAAAACATCCAAGGCCAACTTTGAGAGAAAAATCGCTAAGGACACTAAAGATAACCACAAAGCCTTCTTCAGCTATGTTAGAAACCTGGTGGAAACCCTTAGATATGCTCAGAGTTGGTTCAAAACAACAAAAATACACTGAACCCACAGATATTGCCAACATTCTGGCTGACAGGTTCAGTGCAAATTTCTCCTCCTTCACCCCCAAAAGAAGAAATACTTATCCCAGCTGAATGTAATCTCCCTGTCATCTCAGATGTCCAAGTGAGAACCGCCTAAACAAAGCAAAAAACACAGCATCAATGGGACCTGACGGTATCCCGGGTTGCGTGTTACGTGAACTCCAAGAGGAGCTAAACCCACACATAAAAATGCTATTTAACCTTAGCCTTACTTCAGGATATGTACCTGAACACTGGCGTACAGCAACAGTGGTCCCACTCCACAAGGGGGGGTGCCTCTACAGACCCTGGAAACTACCGCCCCATAAGCTTAACCAGCCTGGTCTGCAAAGCTATGGAAAGAATCATTATGGAACTCATAAACAGAGACATAGGGGACCTACAGACACTTGACCCCACCCAGTTTGGCTTTGTAAAGAGCAGATCCTGCCTTTTAAACCTGGTTGACTTTTTCAAAACAGTCACTAGAGCCATTGATGAGGGCAAAGCAGTCCATACAGCATACCTGGACTTGGCTAAGGCCTTCGACACGATACCCCACTCAGGCATCATAGATAAGCTCAACAGCTTAAAAGTAAACCCTTATGTCACTAGATGGGTTGCAAACTGGCTAAAGGACAGAACCCATAAAGTTAAAATCACTGGAGCAATGTCAGACTCAAAGCCAGTCACAAGTGGTGTCCCACAGGGATCTGTCCTGGGACCCCACTAGTTCGGCATTTATTTCTCAGATGTTAAAGCAAACATGGGAGGGCTGTGGCTGACAAAGTTCGCAGATGACTGCAAACTAGGTGCCATAGTCGATACACCAGCAGACACACATCCTACAAAAAGGCCTCACAGAAATGGACAACTGGTGCCAGAGTCACGGCCTTAAACTAAATGCCAAAAAATGTATAGTCATCCCCTTTGGGAAAAACAAAGTACCCACAAATTATCACATAGACAGCAACCCACTGAGTATGGAAAAAGTAATCAGAGACCTAGGGACCCAAGTCAACAGCGACCTCTCATTTGACACCCACGTTGCCAAAGTGGTTAGAAAATCATTCTACCTTGCACACCTCATCATGAAGGGATTCACATCCAGATCCAAGGATGTCATTGTACCCCTATATTCCTACCTCATCAGACCCATGACTGAGTACAATGCCCCATTTGGTATGTACCTCACCCGGCATTTGCAACAACTGGAGAGACCACAAAAGTACCTCACCAAGAGGATCATGGATCTCCAACATATGTCTTATTCTGCCAGACTAAAGAAACTTCAGCTCTATTCAGTAGCATACCGCCTGCTCAGAGGTGATCTCTGCCTGACGTACAAGGCCATGTCCAATCAGGATCTGATGGACATGCTCCACCTCAAAAAATCCAAATCCATCAGGACCACAAGAGCTAAAGACTTAAACCTTGGCACAAGTATGAATAGGACATGCTGGAGGGATAGATTCATAACCCAGAGGCTTCCCATGCTTTGGAACAAGATCCCAGTTCATATTAGGCAGAGCCCCTCACTGACTCTCTTCAAGAGAAATCTTGATGAGTGGATGGGAGATCGTAAGTTTACCCCAGGGGTCACATCTGTGTCACTGCTAGACAGGGGCACAGTAAACTAATTCTATTATATAAGGGGACCTTCATTGTGTCACTACTAGACAGAGGCACAGTATTCTAAATTTATTCTGTACATTTTTTGTACCATTTCATGGGGTGGCAAAAGCCACATCACTATGGCTAGGCTTACAAATGCCCCTGGGCAGATAGCCTAGTACTATACTATGAAACTATGAAACTATATAGTCTTACAATGAAAACAGACTTAGCATGAGGAACAGTAAATGTCTCTGCTCTTGAAACTCGCAATCAATGAAACAGCATTGAAACTCACATTAACTGAAAATACATCTGGCCAGTAATGGAATGAGTGGGTTGTTTTCATACCATAGGTCCCTTGCACACATTTTTAGGACCATGCATACATGCATGTGTTTTTTGATTCACCTTCCTGACTGTATTAAATTGTATTCCTTGTTTAATACAGCAACACTTGTTAGAGTGTGTTTTCAATTTGTAGTTCTGAACATTTTTATAGTAAGCAGTGAAACAAACTATATGAATCAATAATGACAAAACTACCCATTTCATAACATTTCAACCATAACAGGCCACTCAAATTGCTCTCTTTATATTCAGTCAGTAATATGCACAAGCAATGCAGAAGTGAAAGTCATCTGAATAGTTCCACAATAAAGAGATCTATTACTAATGCAGAGGTTGCTGATGTTAAACAACTTTGTGCTTCATCTACAAATGCAGTGCCTGCTGCCCTTGAAGGAATAAATTGCCTATGCTATATTAAAAAAACAAATGGGTGCGCTGGTGATAATCATAGGAAATGGCCAGCAAACTCACAAAAAGGCTGATAGTTACTAGGCATCTCATCCAAAAGATGACACACACAAGAGTGCAGGCTTTCTTTGTTGTTTAGTTTTGATTACTTTTGTCATTTATTAAATTAGCAGAGATCTTCCAATAGGTAGGTGTGTGTGTGTGTGTGTGTGTGTGTGTGTGTGTGTGTGTGTGTGTGTGTGTGTGTTCAAACGTGCACATATGGTTTACCTTTATATGTGTGTATTGCACAAGGGCGAACAGCAATTTTCCGAAAGACAGTTTGCAAAGTTTGCAAACGCCGAACAGAAAAAGGTTTGAATGTGCAATGAACGAATGCACAGTGAGATTTGTTCATTGCACATTTGACATTCTGGGGCAGATTGCACTATAGTCGGGATTTGGAAATGGTTTCTTTCCCCACTTTAGTGCGATCTTGGAGTTAGAATAATAAAGTAGGGGGGTGTGGGGGGTGCAGGGGGGCTTGCCCCCTGCATTACACTTTAATTTTTTTGTCAACATTACTGTTTGAAAATCAGCGAATTGGCTGTTCAATTTGCTGATGATCGAACATTTACAACTGTTGCTGTTTGAAGTTTCATGGTTACGATTCGCTCATATGAGCCACCAATGTGTTTCACAGTTATAAAGGTAAACCGTGCACATATATGTGTTCGCTTTTCTGTGATGGACTGGTTTTCTGTCTATCAGTAAATCAAACCATTGCAGCTGTTGCTTTCTGGGATAGACTCTGCCTCTCCTGTACCATTGAACAGGATAAAGTGGGTACACGACAAATGAATGAATGAGTGCTGTACAATGATTTAGCACTAAAAGATTCTCTCATGGGTCAGGGTTTTTTATTTGGCACACATTTCTAAATAAGTATCAAATACATTTCTCTTCTGGCTGTACCATTTTGAATTATTTAAAGTAATGTGTATGTCATTTGTATGATGATTTTGCTGTGTAATACAGATGCAGTCCTGTTCTTTAATCCTTTAATATCATTGGAAGTACCTCATAAGGTATCCCATTCATGGAAGCATTTGCCTTTGGAGTTTACTATATATTTTTTTACTTGCAGTAGGCAGTACCCATGAGACAATGAAGTATAATGCTTTAAGTAAGGACTAGCTGGTTCCTCCTTGAGTCAGGATACAGGATTCATTTGTAGCACATTGAAGTTTCCAAGCATTTTTTGGGCTCCTTGCCCTACTTCTGACTATTAATCCCCAGTTTTGTTCCACTGATCCATTCATTCCCCTTGAGGTAAGACTTCCTACAGCCCATTTGTTTCATTCAGGATGAGAGTTTTGCACTAGAAGTGGTGTTACTCCATGGTGGAGTTGGGGAGTTTCGGCCTTGGACACAATGATTTTTCACCACATGCCCAGCGACTCCACTGGGTTTGGACATGCAGTGGGCATTGAGTGACTGTTGCTCCCTTCCAAGAGTGACACGAGCCATCAGATGCCCCACCTCTTCAGGCAAATGCATCTACTGGCTCTTCTGTCTCCATTAAGAAACCTGAATAGAGCCCATGCTCCCCGGTCATGCCCTCCAGTTCCACTAGTTTTAAAAGAGTAAGTGCGCTCAGTTCCTTCATTCTTCTCCTTGCAATTGGATCCTTGATCTAGAATTGCTAACTATTTGGTGGTTTCTGGGTTGCAATCATGGCTGTGTCTCACTACACCATGGAGCCAGTGTTTCCAACCAGTGATAAGCTGTGTCTGTGTGTTCTTGTAAAACTAAGTGATATCATAATGTTTTGTTCCTTATGATAAAGTTGTCTGAATAAATTCATGAGGTTCTCTCAGGCATGTGGGCGCACACACAGACACACACACACACACACACACACACACACACACACACACACACACACACACACACACACACACACACCTTCATTACTACATTTATGTGTATCTGTGTGTGTGTGTGTGTGTGTGTGTGTGTGTGTGTGTGTGTGTGTGTGTGTGTGTGTGTGTGTGTGTGTGTGTGTGTGTGTGTGTGTGTGTGTGTGCATGTGCGTGTCATATAATAGTTATATATAATACAATTTGCATACATATATACTGAATGTTGGAATGTAGCAATGACTGCAATGATTGCAAGACAGGTAATTGAAGTTAATTGAAACTGCAGATCAACAACCTAAATCTCGGCAAAAAAAAAAAAGAGTGTGACAAAAAATCAACAGACCAATGCCATGCTCCAGGACATAACCTCAGAGCATGCAACATGCAAGCAAGTTTTTTTGCATGGGCACAAGTCCCCCCCCCCCCCCCACAACCTCCATTTGACGTGCTCTGTCCCTGCAACTCCAACTCTAAGTCTGCGCAATACTGGAGAAAAATTGTATTCTCCATCCCCAGTTTTATAGGGATCTTGCAGCACTGTCAACAGCTTTTCTGTTGACCAAATGCATTTACCACTAATCAGGCAATATATTTTGTAGATATTTGACAGTTTAACTAGTAGATTGCTTGTCTGTGATAATAAAGGCTTGTTGCTTTGGAACACTACCTGGGTTTCATGATGTTTAGAAATTATTGTGACTGAGCTTATCAAGGAAGTTTTAAGACCAGTAATTTCTCTGTTTTTTATTTAAATTAACAGATCACATAATTTCATTTTCTAAAAACATATCATAAACATCACTGCCAACCTATCTGATGCTCCTGCTTCCCTCTGCCAGGGTGATTAAGCCTATCCGCTCAATAGCCAAACACTTTCATTCCTTGCTCTATAGAAGGCTTATTACATTTACACATCAGGTCTGCAGGGGTAGTTTTGGTGAACATAAAAAGAGCAAAGTAATTACATTCAGCAACAGTGGAGTTTGCCTTTTTTCTCCACTGTTGTGTAAGCCTGGAGTTAGTATGTGGGAAGAGGGTGTACCCCCACTTGGAGGTTGCCAGGGGCCTTCCCTGTAAAAAAAACTTTCCTGCAAATGTTCACCAAAGGCAGTTTTGGTCAACATTTCAGGCAGTCTTCCTTCATCCTTTTGAAGTATAAAGCAGCTCTTCATGGCTGGACTGAAAATAATAATTTATTTATTTACATTTGTTAACCAAGTAGTGTCTGACTGGGTTGAAAAAAAAAAGTTTTCAGTGGAGACCTGGGGAGAAAAGCTCCATGACAAAAAGAACATTATTAAGGTACAAGCAGTTAACTTAGTTTATTTATTTATTTATCATTTGTTGACCGGGAAAGTCCAACTAGGTTCCACAGAGCCTGTTTTCAGAGAAATGCTCCACATGCATGTCTTTGGAACACAGGGAGAACATGCAAACTTTAAGTTTAAGTAGTAATTATAATATTCAAACGACAGCTTTCTCCACCAGTCATTCAGTAGTATATGTTTTCATTTATGGTTAGGGTGCTCCTTCAGTTTATGCCCCCCCCCCCCGGGATCCTAGCATGGTGTCATAAATTTAACAAAGAGAGAAACTAATTTACGTCACTTTGGCCAGCCTTACAAATCACATTTGTTGATCTCAGAAACTGCTTTATCTCCAAGTTATACATTTTCTAGCATGGTGACAATCCGTTAATGGTTATTACCATGCTCCTATTATCATCCAATCTATTCCACTTTTTCAAAAGTATTATTTCAGTATGGATTAACCTTTATTTATATGCTGTGTTTCAGTTCAGCTACTCCATCGCCATTTAATATACATACCTTTCACTCCATGTTCCTTTTCAGTAACTTCATAATTACGCTGAAGCCTTCAAATGTGCTACTTGCCTCCATACAGAGGTTGCAAACTGATCTGCCATTAAAGAATGCATCTACCTCTAACAATCAAACACTTTTAATTACAAATCATTTACATTTCCAGAGCTGTTCTGCCTAAGCAGTTATGACCTATCACAGTGCAGCTTCTTATATAGTTTTAACAGCCAGTTCAACATAGTAAAGAACTAGCATTCTTATATGTCAATTTAAGATGAATTTGAAACCTTTATCTAAACAGACACATTTATTACTAGTCGTCAAATAACAGTTTATTCAAATCTATAATTACTCAAGTCATATAGGAAACATAACATTGACTTGCATTCATTATGTAACATTTTAAAGACTTCTGGGAGAGACAGCTGCAGCACACATGCTGAAAAGTTTTACTGGCGTTTTTCAAGCTAAGCTTCACCAGATATCTAGAAAGTACTTTAAATTACTGCACTTAAAGTTGTTTGGTGACTTCGGTACTTTTTCACTTATTTAACTGAATTTTATAATTTTTTAGAGTTTGTTTAGTTAAACTTACTGGCTTTGTGTCTTGAACAGTAACCTGGTAGTTTATGTATATTTGTGCACCCCATTCTAGTTAATGTAACTAAACCAAAAAGCATCCATTCCTTCAAGTGTGTTGTGTTTTTCATTAATCTAGACATTTACTGTTATTTCACACTTTTGCCATATTTTGTTTGCATTAAACTTCAGCAGAGTTAAAATAGCTGATACTGTGCTTTTCTTAGTTTTTTTAGTTTATTTTAAGAGTTGTTTACCGAGAAAAGTCTGACTTGGAACAAAGTCAATTTTCAGTGGAGACCCGGGGAGAAACACTCAAGACGGATGCCTTTGAAACATGGGAGGAAACCGGAGCACCCAGAGGAAACCCACACGAATACAGGGAGGACATGCAAACTCTGCACAGAAGGTATTCCAGCCAAAAATCAAACTGTGATAGGTCATAACTGCTTAGGCAGAACAGCTCTGGAAATTTAAATGCAAGGCTATGGAGAGGATCATCATGGAGCTCATAAACGAAGACATTGGGGACCTACAGACACTAGATCCTACCCAGTTCAGCTTTGTCAAGGGCAGATCCTGCCTTTTTAACCTGGTTGACTTCTTTGAAACAGTCACCAAAGCCATAGATGAAGGGAAGGTAGTCCACACAGCCTATCTGGACCTTGCAAAGGCATTTGACACAATACCCCACTCGGGCATCATAGATAAGCTATCCAGCTTAAATATAAACCCCTATGTCACAAGATGGGTCGCAAACTGGCTCAAAGACAGAAACCACAGAGTGAGAGTTGCTGGAGCCATGTCAGACTCGAAACCGGTCACAAGTGGCATCCCACAGGGTTCTGTCCTGGGACCACTCTTGTTCGGTATATACTTTTCCGAGGTACAGGCAAACGTGGGAGGACTATGGCTCACCAAGTTCGCAGATGACTGCAAACTGGGCGCCATAATCAACTCTCCAGCTGACACAAACATCCTTCAGAAAGGTCTCACAGAGACAGATAACTGGTGCCAGCACCATGGTTTAAAACTAAATGCCAAAAAATGTATAGTCATACCCTTTGGCAAAAACAATGTGCCCACAAATTACCACATAGGTGGAAACCCATTAAGTACAGAGAAAGTTATTAGGGACCTGGGGACCCAAGTTGATAGCAATCTCTCCTTTGAAAACCACATTGCCAAAGTGGTTAGAAAGACCTTCTACATAGCCCACCTCATCACGAAGGGTTTCACATCTAGATCAAGAGAGGTAATTGTGCCCCTTTATTCATCCCTCATCAGGCCCATCATAGAATACAATGCCTTTTGGGATGTACCTTACCTGACACCTGCAGCAATTAGAAAGACCCCAAAAGTATCTCACCAAGAGGATCAAGGGTCTCAAACAGATGCCATATGCTGCTCAGTTAAAAAACTCCAGCTCTACTCAGTTGCATACCGCCTACTTCGAGGCGTTCTATGCCTGACATACAAGGCTATGTCAAATCCAGAATTAATGGACATGCTCCACCTCAGTAAATCTAAATCCCTTAGAGCCACATGCTCGAGGAACTTGAACCTCAGCACAGAAATAAATAGAACTTGCTGGAGGGACAGGTTCATAACCCAGAGGCTCCCTTCGCTCTGAAATAGAATTCCAGTTCATGTGAGGCAGAGCACCTCACTGAATCTCTTCAAGATGAATCTCGATAAGTGGATGGGGGATCGAAGGTTTGTCCCAGGGATTACTCCCGTGTCACTATTAGACAGAGGCACAGTAAACTAAACCTTAAAAAGGGCACAGTATACTCAAATCAAGGGGTGGCGTAAGCCATACAGAATCAGGCTAGGTTTATAATTGCCCCAGGGCAGATAGCCTAGTATGAACCTATGAACCTATGAACCTATGGAGAACCTCTTGGTGTGATGCAACAATGTTACCATTGCACCACTGCGCCATCCAAGGTAACATGGTCACCTTGTTGTTTGTTTATCTAATAGATCCTCCATTTTATTATACCAAGTGTTCTCCATCAAGCTTGTAAAAGTGTTCCTTGTGACTTTCAATTCTTTTTACTATATTTACAACTTAATCTTGCATTAAAGTACAGTTTTTGGTTGGTTTTCCTAGTCTAGGTAAAAACTTCCTAAGAGCAGTAGTGGTTATTTGGTGGCAGGGAATAATTTGCTGCTGTTTCTTAGGGGTAGACATTATTGGCTGGAGTACTTTCTTATTGTTTTTTTTCTACTTTTACATTCAGCTAACAGTGGTTGCTGGTACTCTGCACAGTTCTGCACAACACTGTGCTCAACAGACTCAGGCAGTTACATTTTCAAATTCTCTCTGCTCTGCCTCCCAATTTTAGCAGTATAAGCCACAGAATTAAGCGGTGGTGCATTGTTGCATGTCTAAAACTGATCTCATAGCCATCTAGGCAAATTTTTACTACCTTCCTGGTGTAGGTGATCAACCACATTTTCTCTCTTAACACATACTAGTATATCACAAATCAATACATTAACAAAGAGCCAAAATGTTTCTCTCAGTAATTGCACAAAGACTTTCTGGTTAGTACTAAGATGCATGATGCTCTTCATAGAGTGACTTAGATTTTTCTTTTAGACAGATAGAATTCTGGCAAATCAACGTCAAACCTCATAAGTAGCCCCCTGCCTTAGCTCACTTAGTAAGTAACTGGAGCCATGGATTTGCCCTTTACAACTGTCTCTGTAGCCAGGTTGGTTGAACTGGACATCCTGAGACAATACAGCAATATTTCATGTTCAGTGACAACCACCTACTACTTAAACAAACTGGATCCATGTAGGAGATGCAGTTATATAATGTTATTGAAGGAAAAGCTTTCACATGAAGTCAATACAAATAACAAGCAGGTTAACATTACAACACACACACACACACACACACACACACACACACACACACACACACACACACACACACACACACACACACACACACACACACCAGTTATGTAGACCTACATATGTTAAGGTTCTTAAAACTAACCTACATAAACCACAAAGGGCTCCTAAATGTAGTCTAAGAAACAAGTACTCTCAGCAACCTCATAAACACACAACACAGGCAACATAGGAAACATACATCTAAAAATCCTATTAGGCAAACCTCTACACAGTCCAATTTCATATTCATAGGTGACTACATAGTGAGGCCCAGTGATGGACTGCTGTGCAAGAAGAGGGTCATGGTCAGTTGCCTATCAGGTATCAGGATTGCCACTGCACACAGGCACTCAAATTCTTACACTACAAGTACGTATGTGGCACTGTCATTGGGCACATGGATGTAAATGGCATAAGATGTATCCCTCTGGATTATATGAATACAGACATGATAGAGCTTCTGGAATATGTGACTTAAGCAGGTATGAGCCTAGCCTTGAGCAGTATTATACCATCACCAAGAATGATGTAGTAATATGAACAAAAGATTGGCTTCAACAATTGACGTAGCTTCTTTTGTCATTCAAAGGGGGTACAATATATATATATATATATATATATATATTTTTTTCCCCCCCCCATATATATATATATATATATATATATATATATATATATATATATATATATATATATATAGGTCTACTACGGTTGATTGAAAACTCACTTGACTGAAAATGAAATTACTAGGACCACTTCACTGAAAGCTCACTTCTCTGAAAACTCATTTCTTTGAAACTCATTTTGTTGAAAGTCATAAATGGCCTTTTCCCCACTGTAGTGCAACCCTGGAGTTAGTATATAAAGTAAGGGTGTGTGCCCCCCACATTGGGGGGTGTGGGGGACATAGCCCCCCCCACATATTGTAAACATTTTAAACTATACACAGTGATACTTAGAAGTGCAATAAATAACTGTTTCCAAAAGAGAATATATAACCAAGATATGTGGGGGGCTTCACCCCCACAGCCCCCAATGTGGGGGGATGTGCCCCCCCTTAATTTATATATACTAACTCCAGGGTCGCACTACAGTGGGGAAAAGGCCATTTATGACTTTCAACAAAATGAGTTTCAGTTAAGTGAGTTTTCAGTGAAGTGAGCTTTCAGTGAAGTGGTCCTAGTAATTTCATTTTTAATCAAGTGAGTTTTCAATCAACTGTAGTAGACCCATATATATATACACACACACACACACACACACACATATATATATATATATATATATATATATATATATATATATATATATATATCCATTGGGAGGGGATAGACAGTTCTAACTGTTTTTCCAGGGATAGCTTGCACCTATTCTAACACTTTCACATGTTAGATACATCCTTGTCCATCCCAGTAATACATTTTTAGGCAATGCCAGTCTTCTAAATCTTCCAATGTTGCAAAACGGTACCCAGATAAAATAAAAGTATTGCTGCTCAACAGTAGCAGCCTAAGCAAAAATCTTCACTCCCTACAAGCTCTCCTTATATATGCATCTCCACAGAGACCTGGTTCAAGACCAGTGACAGTATACCATCAACTGAGTTTCATCGCCTACCACATGTTTAGGCCCACTGCATTAGACGAAGGCACTATAGATGTTGTCGTCTGCATAGTCTTAAAAAATTCACATCCAGACTTGTTAGACAAGATAATAATGTAGAATGCCTCCATTTCCAACTTACTGTTAACAAAATCCCTTACCATATCATAGCCTTCATGTCCCTTATAGCCCATACCCCCTACCTAACTAGTATGGAGTTTTATGCATTAGGCTAAATGCTATTTTAGGAGATTTCAACTACTCCTTCATTAACTGTGAGACTTATATCTCCTCAAATGCATGCTGAGAAATTTCTGGACTTTATCAGTACAAACTATCTGGAGAAATTGGTCCACAACCCAACTAGAGATGATGAAATCCTGGACTTGGTTTTTACCAATACAGAATAACTTTGATCTCCACCAGTTGTCGATTTGTCCCTTGTCAAATCAGACCACAAGTCTGTCACATTCACCACAAGACTGAAGTCAGGAAGCATTTTCCAGTACCTCAGTATTCAGAGATTATGCTAAGATTAATCATCTCAAACTGAGTGATTACCTGACTAAATTAAAAACTCACTTCCAACCTGATAACCCCAGTATTTATGCAGAGTTTTTTACCACCAGATTCTTTGCACTTGTAAAAAGCTGCATAAATACATTAGTCCTCCCTGTGAAATAAATAGAATGCCATCTTTAAGAATATACCCCTATGGTGGAACCCAAGTATAAATAGGTTATAAAATAAAAGCAAAAAACTCATTGCATGCAAAAATAAATTTAATTCTCAGAATGCCTAAAACGCTCTTGATAAACTTATTAGGGAACTCTAGACCTTGATCAAATCAACCAATGTCAGATATGAGGTAAAATAGCCTCCCAGATGAAGAATAACCATAAAGCCTTCTTTAACTATGTTAGAAGCCTCAGAAACAATGCACAGCATTGGGTGGAGCTAATCATAAATGATATCACATACTCAGACTCAGAGAACGTAGGCAATCTACTAGCTTATAAATTTAGTTCAAATCTCACCTGCAGCTATACCTCCCTCTCAAATCTCCGAAGAACAAGCCCTCTAGACATTATCCAAGACCAAGAACACTACTTCCATGGGGCTTGATAACATACTAGGCTGCTTATTGGTCAGCCTGAAACAGGACTTGTCAGACTCCCTACAAAGGCTATTCAACATCAGCCTACAAACAGGCTTTATATGACTGATGAATGGAGGACAGCACCAGTCATTCCTATGCACGTAGGTGGGGTGTCAATGGACCCGGGTAATTATATACCCATAAGTCTGAACCGCATCAGCTGTAAGGCTATGGAAGGAATCATTATGGAATTAATAAATAAGGACATAGGCAACCTATAAACTCTTGACCCAAGCCAGTTCAGATTCTTTAAGGGCAAATCCTGTCTAGTTATCTTGGTCAACATCTTTAAGAAGGTTACTGAAGCAATGTACAAGAGCAAATGAGTAAACACCACATATCAAAACCTTACAAAGTCACTCAATATTATCCCACATTCAGGCATTGTAGATAAACTCTTCCACTTAAATGTAAATCCCTATGTAACTATTTGAATAGCAAATTGTCTAAAAAAAAAAACTCCAAGAAATTAGTGTAAGTGGCTCCACAGCCAAAAGACCTATCCCTATTGGTTTACCATAGGGTCCAGTCTCTGGAACACTCTTCTTTGGCATTTACTTGTCAGAGGTTAAAGTAAATGTTAAGGGTTATTGCTGAGCAAGTTTTCAGATAACTGTAAACTTGGTACCATCATAAACTCCCCAGAGGACACCAAGATCTTCCATGAAGGCCTTTCCCAAATAAATAGTTGGTGTCAAACCATGGACTGAAACTAAATTCCAAGGAATATATAATAGTATCCTTCTTCAAGTATGACTTTCCTTGTAATGATCAAATTGACAACATACCCCTAAAAAGCTGATTCCATAAACAGGGATCTGGGAACCTTTGTTAACAATGAACTGTCCTTTGATCACCATTTATCTAATATTATAAGGAAGCTCTTTTTCATTGCACACTGATATCTAAATGTATGGAATCCAGGTCAAGGGTTGTAAGCATTCCACTGTACTTGAGTGCCATTGGGCTGATCACTGAATATAATGCCTCTTTTGGTATGTACTGTATGTGTCCAAACACTTGTCATGACTGAAATGATCACAATGCTTTCTCAGTAAAAAAAAACAAGGACCTACATCTTAAAAACTATGTAGACCACCTCAAATCTTTGTCCCTGTTCTCAGTATCATACAGGTTACTAAGAGGTTCATAGGAGGTTACTAGGCTAATGGTCCTAGGGCCTTTACAAGCCTAGCTATCTAAAATACTGAGTACTATAATTGACCATAGTTAGATGGCCATTGCTAGCAGAGTGATTCTATGATCAGCACCACCTGCCTCATCCATGAGGGACATAAGTGCCACCCCTGGAGTGAATATATGATCACCCATCCAGTTGTCAAGATTGTGCTTAAATAGGGTCATTGAGGAGCTCTGATTCATGTGAAGTGGAAGCTAACTGCAGAGGAGTGGCAATCTGTGGGAGATGCAGCTGTCTGTCCAACATGTTTTGTTAATGTCACAGGCTAGGTCTCTAGAGTGAGTGACTCTTGTCCGATTTGATTTGTGGATGTGTAGCATTTCCATTAGGCAGACTCAGAAACTGCTCTGTAGGCCAGGCAAAGGTCGTCTGTCAGCAGCCTGTATGATACAGAGTATAGTGACAGGGTTTTCAGTCTTTGTCTTTTCATTTAAAGTCATATTTTGGAGGCCTTGAATTATTCTCTTGGTTAGAAATCTTTGTTGTCTCAGTTGCTGCTGGTGTCCGGTGAGATACCTACAGAAGGGAGCATTGTACTTAATTAGTGGTCTGATAAGGGTTGAGTACAGTGGAGTTATAACATGCCTAGTCTTGGATGTGATGCTGTTATTTATGAGAGGCACAATGTAGAAGGCTTTCCTTATGACTATGGACACATGGTGATCAAAGTTTATATTGCTATCAACCTGTGTTCCCAAGTCTTGCACAACTGGGTTTGAGCTTAGAGGGATGCTATCTATATCAATTAAAAGGGGCTACTTCTTTGCCAAAGGGGATAATGAGGCATTTCTTTTGCATTTAGTTTTAGTCTGTGAATTTAGCACCAATCATTTGTCTGTGTCAGCCCCTCCTATAATATGTTTATGCCACTGGGGGACTCAATGATTGCACCCAGTTTGCAGTCATCTGCAAACATAACCCACAGGCCATCTACATTTGCCTGGACCTCAGAGAAATAGATTCCAAACAGTAGAGGGACCAGTGCAGATCCTTGTGGTACCCCACTGGTAACTGGTCTACTGGTGGAGGTGGCTTCCCCAACTTTGACACTGAGCATTCTCTCGGTGAGCCAGTTGGCTGTCCATCTAGTGAAGTACAGGTTAATCCCCCACTGGGAGAGTTTCTCAGTGATCCCAGAGTGGGGGATTGTGTTAAAAGCCTTGTCTGAATTTGCCCTCATCCAGTGCTTTGTGAGATTCTCAAAGAAGTCCACCAGGTTTAATAAACAAGATCTATCCTTGATGAAACCAAACTGGGTCAGATCAATAGTTTGAAGGTTGCCTGTGTCCTTGTTGATAAGGTCCATGATGATTCTTTCCAAGGCTTTGCAGATAAGGCTGGTTAGACTTATGGGTCGATAGTTTCCTGGGTCAGTTGATGGACCCCCTTTGTGCATGGGGATCACTGTTGCTATTCTCTACTCTGACAGATCACAGCCGGTGCTCAGGCTATGATTAAAGAGAGTGCCAGGTGGTTCCACTAGGTCTTGTTTTAGGTTGTTTAGTAAGCAATCTGTGATGTTATCTAGTCCCATACAGACCATGATTTTCGCCTTGGGGAGCACTTACATGACCTGTTCTTTGGAGATACTCAGTAGAGGACTGGTGTCAGGAATGCTTTGGAGCATGATTGGTGAGGATGGGGGGTGAAGTTATTGTCAAATCTGTCAGCTAGCAGCTTGGCAATTTCCTCAGGTTCAGTGTGAATGGTACCATTCACTATAAGTTTGGCACACAGCTGGGTATTCCCTTTTAGGTTTCGGATATAGCTAAAAATGCCTTATGGTTGCTTTAGCTAGGGATGCTAA
The DNA here is from genome assembly GCF_019279795.1 of Protopterus annectens. Lineage (NCBI taxonomy): Eukaryota > Metazoa > Chordata > Ceratodontiformes > Protopteridae > Protopterus > Protopterus annectens. The sequence goes on along the minus strand of NC_056732.1, from coordinate 236,883,747 downwards.
CTTAGTCTTGTAACTAGCTTTAGAGGACTTTACAAGAGATATGATTTGCTTGTTCAAGATGTGAAGAGTATTCTTCCTCTGTTGAGTAAGTTCCCTCTTGTTCTTAGATATCAGTTTCTTTCTTATATAACTTACTTATATTTACAGTAGACCAGGGTGGCTTGTTTTTTTTTTTTTTTGGAGGATCTGGTTTTAGTTCTGTCAGGTAGAGCTGAGTCAATACATTTATTTAAGTGGCTATATAGGGCATTTGTGTAGTCTTCTACATATGAGTCATTGTTGGTTGTGTTAGCAGGGGCTTTGAAACTTTTTATACCATCGCTTAGTAGGCTTTAGTTTGCTTTAGAAAAAAAAATCAGTTTTTTTTCTTTTGTGAGGGTGTCAGGTCTAATCTTTACTTCAAAGAAGACTTATTTATGGTCTGACCTTACCAGGTAGGGCAAAATACAGGGAGTAGTGCAGTGACCCCCCCCCCATGTTGATTAGCACTAGATCTAGGACATTTGAACCCCTTATGGGGGTGCTGACCAACTCTTCCAGAGCATTTGAATTAACAAAATCCAGGAATCTTAGAGTGATCTTGTTTGTGCTCATGTAAGCCACCCAATCGATGGAAGGATAGTTGAAATCTCCCATGACCAAGGTGTTTGGCTGTATACTGAGTGACTCTTGCAAGTCCAGATAGGTGGTGTGCTTCTGAATCCAAAACAGGCAGCTGTGCAAACCAAGGAGGGCAACCAAACAGCATGTTATGTTTGGGTGGGTCTTTTTTAAAATGATATCTCCTTTTAAATGGAAACTGTCTTCAGCCAGGTCACCATGATCAAGTAAGAGGCTGGCCCCATCATCATCCTAGGTGGTGTGCTTCTCCTGGTTCATGGTGGGGGATGTATTGCTAGCGATGATATGGTAGGGTACTTTGTTTATAGTTATTTGGACCTAGAGTACCTCAAGAGCGTTGTACTGTTTAACCAATCTTGAGGTGTATTTGGATTTAATAAAGGTGTATACACCTTCACCTTTGGTTCTTTCATGCTCGTTTTGAGGTCTGAATGTTTGAAAGGCATTGTAGCCTTGTACAGCTGGGGTGCTCTCTGTGGCCTTTAACCAAATCTCAGTAACTGTACATTCACCAGGATCTTAAAAAGTGAGGAGTGCTTCCAGGGAGTGCAGTTTACTGTTTAGGCTCCTAGCATTAAGCAGAATGACCTTGAGTTCATCTATAGTGGATTTCTTTATGCTGTAAGTTTTATTGTTTTGACATCGCCCAAAAAAGGCACTATGGGGGTAGGCAATTATCTTTGCCAGTATATGAAAGCCTTGAGGAGACATGTGAAGGCCATCGCTGGATGTCTTCCCAGGTTGTCAGATACTGGATCCCCCTGGACTGACACCAAAAGCTAAGGCAATTATTGAAATTAATAATTTTTTCTGTATTGTGGCATCATCCTAGGTGAAGGTAGAATGCTGCTTAGGGCTAGGGACATACCTGCCTGGGACACGTAATCTGAGAGGTCAGTCATGTCTCTCTTTATATAGTCCAGAGAGGTACGTCTTATGTCATTCACTCCAACATGTACTATGACAGAGTCATAACGGTAATTGTTGCTAAGTGACTTGAGTGCATCTGTGATTTGACAGATCTTGGTACCTGGCAGGCAGCTGACAGTGGCCTTCTCCTTGTTTCACATATAAAGCCTCTACAGAGTCTATTCCTTCAGATTTGCTATACATTTGTAAGTCCAATGATAGCATAAATACATAATTAAGGGATCTCAATCTATCAATCTCTTTTACAACATAAACAGGAAATGTTGAGGGGACAGGTATGTATGTCACAGAGAACACCAACTCTATGGGACCTTCTTCCACTGCATATAAAACAAAGGACTTCTCTTACTTTATTGAAATGTAATTTGGATGACTGGATATATCACCTGTAAATTCTTCCTGGTTTAGCAGTCATGTCCCTCATATAAAGCGGCAACAAGTAAATATCCTAACATATCCTTACTCTTCTTGGCTTTTGGTCATACATACACAAAGTATAAGGGTTAAAAGACTGCCATAGAGCTGTAAAGCTAAGCTTCTTAAGATCCTTCCAGATTAATAGCCAAGTAAATACCTATGAACCTATCTAAGATTACTCCCCCCAGAAAAAAAAACTCTTAATATCATCACCAACAAACCAATATTCTTTATATGCATATCAAACAAATGGAAGGTAAAATTTTAGGAAGAAAAAAAACAGTTGTATCATTAGCCTGTATTATAACTTAACTGCTCTTAGTCAGCAAGTTACCACTGTGCCTTCTAATATATTGCGTCAAGTCAGTAGTAGTACTCTATGGTAAAAATAGCAGTATATATAAATATATATTAATATACTTTATATTTTGTGTACTATTATAAAAAATGAAACAGACTGACATTTATTTAAAACATTAATGACATTTATATTCAGAGCAAGGGATGACATTGCTAATAATCTTTTGCAAAACTGTTAGATGTTCACAGTACCTTAATTTAACAAAATTAAACAAACTTTTATATTTTCACAAGACATCCCCCGTCTCTTCACTGACTCAGTCATATAAATGAAATTAGTTAAATGTTTAACAAATCCAATGTCAGAAAGTTGCGTTTCTCCTGTACTCCCAAGCGTTCAGTAAACTAGATAAGTAGGCCCTTTCCAGCCAGAGACAAGTACACCTACATAACTGAGCAAAACTTGCCAACGCTCACACCTCCGATTCAGTGGTAAATAACAGCTCTAAAAATCCAAATCTGCTGTAGCAAATGTACCAAAATAGTCACGCTGAACGCCAATAAACGAAAAATAATTTATTAAGCCAAACAACTCAGTGTAGCTTTTCATCGGCGCTCTGCACCAACTTCTTCAGAATTTAAAACAGAAAACTCACGCCATTACAATGGCTTACATAAATACATTAAAACTGAACATGTGATCAACACACCCCCTACTCCTTCCATCTAATTTAAAGGTACTGCGCTCACCGAACATAACTTTAAAATGACAACGATCGCTGCCTAGAATCTGAAATTACAATTTATGATAGATTACCTCTACCAACCATATATATGAAAAATATGGAAAAACATATTCTATACATGTATATCTATTATAAATTGATATATTAAAAAATCACAAAAAAACATTTTAAACTATATTATTAAAAAATACAAACATTTGAATGCCCACTCTATCTAAGGCTTAAAAATAGAATGAAAAATGCAACTGAATTACTTTAACTTATTATCAGTTGTTATGACAAGCTTATTTAGCTGCCAGAGCCTCAAGGGAACATAAGCTACCATGAAGGATAATGTCCAGTACTACAATAATAGGATATGCCCTACCTCTCTAAACTTCTCAGTTTGAGAACACTACTAATTGATAGCATGTTATTGAGGCCAGGGTAGTGATAAGCCCCCAGTTTTAACTGCCACATTAATTCTCTGAATTCTAATCTCAGAGATTCCGGACCCCCCTATTCTCAGAGCAAACTTGGTCTATCACTGAAAAGGTGAACTCATGATCGGCTCTTTGCCAAGGCGTTTTCAATCTTCTCCTTCTTCATTGCATACAGGTGTTCATACAGCAGTTCATGTAACTTCCTGTCTGTCTTGCCTATATAAAATACAGGACAAGATGAGCATTGGGCCAAATAGACTACCTGATTGCTTGCACAATTGTATCTCCCTTTGATCAAAAATTTCTTGTCCCTTATCAAGAAAAATGTGCCTGCTTTAACAAATCTGCAATATTTGCACATGTTACATTTGAACATCCCAGATCTTGAAGGTATGTTTTTAACTTTCATTTCCACGATGTTCTTGATATTTGGATCTCTCCTAAAGGTGACTTTAGGCTGAGGATTCAACCCAGGGGTCCCCAGAAGATCTGCCAATAACAAACACCAATTCTTCTTGATGATTGACACAATGTCCTTAGCATGCAAATTGTAGGAGATGATAAGATTACAGTGGTACATACCACTACTATGATCGACCGTGGATGCATGACAGACTCTGACTTGGGATACCCCAAAATAGTTTGGAAATTACCATTAGACCTCTTTGATTTGACTTCCATATGTAGGTCAACAATGAGCTCCTCTGGATACCCTCTACACAAAAAGAGATTCAATATGAACCTACACTCGTCATGAAAGTCACTTTCTTTAGAAACCATTCTGTCCACCCTGACCAGTTGGCCCTTGACTATGGATCTTTTCTGGTGGGCAGGATGGTCACTGTCAAACTGTAAATAAGAGTTGAACAAAGTAGGCTTTCGATGAATTCTGCCTAGGAAACAACCCCTACCTTTATCCTTGAAAAGTTCCACATCCAAGTAGGCTATCCTTTCTGTTTCGAAAGATGAAGTAAATTTAAATAATTCAGTTGACCTGTTGAAACTGTCAACCAAACAATATGCCGCCTCTTGGTCACCCTTGAGGATAATAAAAATGTCGTCCAGAAAGCGTGTATATAATGACACCTTTTCTTGGATGATGGTGTTAGAAAAAACAAATTCCTTCTCCCAATGGGCCATCACCAAGTTGGCCACACTGGCCCCACAAGGCGACCCCATCGGGACTCCACCAATTGGTGAAACCATCGGTTGTTGAATGAAAAAAAGTTACACGTTAGGATGATATCCAGGAGCTCACTAACCATCGAGATGTCATCTGTAGGTGCTTGTTTGGAAGTAATTTCTAATTGAATCCATTCAACTGCTACGCCATGAGGAATAGATGAATATAAATCAATGACATCGATGGTTAAGAAATAACTATCTCCGCTATAGGGAGTAGAACCAACCTTCACCAAAAATGACCAAGAATCTCTTGAGATATGAGGTTCACTAGTCACATATTTTTTAAGGATTGAATCCACCACTTTGACCGCTGCATAAGTAATACTCCCTTTAGCACTCACTAATTGGCACATGGGTGGATCCTGGATATTCTTATGGATCTTGGGATTCCCAAACAACACCGGGATTCTTGGTGTTAAAGAGAAGATGAAATTGAACACATCCAAGTCAATCACCCCACTAATGAACATAGCCTCGTAGTAAGAACGGACCCGGGTCATGCTTCCATTCAATTCATTTTTCAATACTTCCCGATATGTAGAAAGAATGGCTAATATCCTATCATTGCAGTCTTCTACATCCATGGCGACCAAGCTGCCATCCTTATCCGGTTGCATGAGTCTGACTGATAAACAACATAAAACATTTAACAGGTCCCTTTCTTTCTTTGTGAAAATAAATTTAGCTGGACGTTTCGAGTTTAATAAAAAGCGAATGTCCAGATCACACATTTGCTCGAAAACTTCCAAGGTGGGATGTAATGGTGGGTTGTACGTACTAGGAGCATAATGAGGTTTCATTGACCTGGATTGATTACCCAACAACAGGGAGAGATTAAGCTTCCTCACAAAAAGCTTCAAGTCCAAGACAGATCTTTCCACACTAGCCCTCCTAGAAGGTACAAAAGATAGCCCTTTGGCCAAAACATCGACCAAGGGTTGTGGAAAAACAAACTGGGAATAATTATAAATTTTGAAATCCTTCCCCGTATTGAATACTACTTTGTAAGCTGTGGGTTGGGGGGGGGGTGGACAATCATCAACACCCCCGATTAGTTTCTCCTGGTTTTGTACCTGTTTCGCATCTTCCGATTCAATGCTTTAAATGGAGATGAGGTTTGGACCTGAAAATTTGCCCCTTCCAAACTCAGGAGTCTGGTTTACCTGATTGGTTTGGGGACCAGAAACCTCTCTCCTCCCATTCAAATTCTCATTCTCAGGGCTCCTAGTTGTAACGTCGGCCTCTCGCTCCCGATGTTGTAATAGAGGCCTCTGCTCTAGTGGCTCATGCGAGCGACCCGATACTCGTCTAGCTTCCCACTTAAAATTCCCTTGAGACTTAGGGGGTCAAGGGTAAGCTACCCCATCCTTGTATGCCTTAATGTCCATTTGGAGCTTCTTTATTTTGGTCGAGGTGATTTTGGATATGTGCTGATCTATACTAGTATATATCCACTCGTACTCATATCTATACCTTGGAAAATGAATGTCCAATTTGATCTCCTCATCCAAGGTCGATAATTCTTCTGTCAAATTGTTTATTGATTCCTGATAATGAGTACTAATTAAATTCACAAGTTCAGACCCATGCCTATCAAATAAGGAAAGGAGGTCCTGATGAAACTTAGAACCTTCCTCTAGTCCTGTTGGGTACTGCCAGGAACGAAGTCCCTTCAGGACTATCTTCGCCAGCCGGCATTAACCAAAGTATGATACCTCCAGCTGTAATTTCCTTAATTTGATCAACTTTTGATCAAACAAATTAAGCTTAGTTGTGAGGCTGATACTCTCATTCTGATTTAAATCAGGACCAGCAGGGTCATCGCACATGTTGAAATGAAATGGCCGTCTCAGCCATTGGTTCAAATTAGGTTCTGCACTCCCACTCCTCATTTCATCTATTTCTCCACTAGTAGTGGTTGAAGCGCAAACTTTCCTGCGAGTACTCGACTTCCTTCTGTAGATCCCCTGGCAGCTCCATCCCACTCATGACTCTGTTGAGCTACACTGAGTTGTTTGGCTTAATAAATTATTTTTCATTTATTGGCATTCAGCGTGACTATTTTGGTACATTTGCTACAGCGGATTTGGATTTTTAGAGCTGTTATTTACCACTGAATTGGAGGTGTGAGCATTGGCAAGTTTTGCTCAGTTTGTCGTTTTTGTTTTTGTCTTGGTGGTGCAACAGTCTTTTAGTGATGTCCAACGCAACACCGGAAGCCAGGGTGAATACCGAGCCAGGAGAACTGACGATGTTAATCAACCTTTTAACCCAAAAGGTCGATTTGTTGTCCCAACAAGTGGATGACTTATCCCAGCCATCACAAGTAGGAATTGGAACTTTGTCAATCACAGCATGACCTTCCAGAACTGAGCCGGCTGGCTCACAGGAACTGTGCTGCTAATGCTTTAACGGATGTTCCTGCGAGACCAATTTGTTTTAACTCAACAGAGTCATGAGTGGGATGGAGCTTCTTTAAGATCTACAGAAGGAAGTCACACACCTACTGTTGTGCTGTTGCTGCTTTAGGATGTTCCTGTATTTGTTGACGCACAGCTGCTGTTGTGCTGTTGCTTCTTTAAGATGCTCCTTTATTTGTTGACACACACCTGCTGTTGTGCTGTTGCTGCTTTAGGATGTTCCTGTATTTGTTGACGCACAGCTGCTGTTGTGCTGTTGCTTCTTTAAGATGCTCCTTTATTTGTTGACACACACCTGCTGTTGTGCTGTTGATTCTTTAAGATGTTCCTGTGTTTGTTGATGCACACCTGCTGTTGCTGCTTTTTCAAGATGTTTGCTTCATTTCAGTGGAATACATGACAGATGGATGTTTCATCTGTAAGGTGTGTGTGTGTGTGTGTGTGTGTGTGTGTGTGTGTGTGTGTGTGTGTGTGTGTGTGTGTGTGTGTGTGAAATGCCCTAGTTAGGGATGGCAGGTTAGTTAATTTATTCAGGATCATACCCTGTACCTCGTTTACAGGAGACAAGACCCTGAATCCTCTAGACCGACTACCAGACAACTCAAAAAATATGCATTTCAGTGTATTTTCAAGGAATTGTACATTTGCAAGGCACTGTGAGCTTCAAGGGAACAGAAGTTTACTGTTGCTAATGCCTTCTGTTTTCAATGTGCAACTGTTTTGTTTAGCAAATGGTTTTCACTGTTTGTGCTAGAGATCTCAAAGGCAGTGTTAGTAGTACAAAAGGTAGCATACTTACTTTTGATGCAGAAAGGTGTGGGTTCTACTCCCACAACATGTAGATAGATGGCTGACACTGTGTTGTACTTTAAAGGGGGAGGGTGTTGCTGCAGTCCTGAGTGTGTCCTCCTTTGGATGAGATGTCTAGTAACTATGAACCTGTTGTCAGTTTGCCTTCCATTCCCAGTTTTAATTTTACCAATTTACCATTTTTTATGTAACACAGGCAATTTATAGTTCAAGGGCAGCAGGGTCTGAATTTGTAGATGAAACACTGAAATATAAAGTTGTTTGCCAGCAGCATCCTCTTCATTTGTTATAGCTCTCTGTAAAGTGGAATTATTCAGATGACTTCTACTTCTGCAGAGATTGTGCATATTGACTGATACTGGTGGCATTAATTACAGAAGTTTGAGTGACCTTTTATGGTTGAAATATTCTAAAATGGGCATTTTTTTTTCATTATTGATTCATATATTTTGTTTCATTGCATATTGGAAACATGTTCAAAACTGCAAATTTAAAACATACTCTAACAAGTGGTCCTGTATTATACAAGGCATATAATTTAATACAATCAGGAAGGCGAGTAAAAGAACACATGCATGTATGCATGTTCCTAACATGTGTGCAAGGGGCCTATGGTTTGAAAATGCCCAAAGGTAAACTTAATCCTCCACTGGCCAGATGCATTTTCCTTGAATGTGGGTTTCAGTGCCATTTCAAGGGCAGAGAAGTTTACTGCTCATGTTAAGTCAGCTTTCAATGTGAGACTGTATTGTTTTGCTTAGTATATGGCTATCAGTGTTTGTGTTTTGAAATAAAAGTTTTAAGTTAAATCCAAATATCTGTAATCAGTGACAGGTTTGAACAGTGTTTATGGTAAATGGGGAGAAACAGTTAAGTAATGGGACACTGGAATGGCTGTGGGGGGGTTGCTGCTGTGTGTGTGTGTGTGTGTGTGAGTGTGTGGGGGGGGTCTATATTATGTATTATATATTCGAAGCTTCAAAATTTTGAACCTCATATGTTCGACAACATATGAGCAAAATTGAATCTTTGAATATATATAATAAAAACGTAAAAAAAACCCCACTTACATTAACGCTCTGAGCAGGGAGGACAAGCCACCCTGCAACCCCTCCCCCACTTAAATATTCCAATTCCGAGACCACACTTCAGTGCAGAAAAGGGAAAGTTTCCCATTCTGCGCATATAGAGCCGTTGCCTTTCACCTTCAAACTTTTCAAAGTTCGATCATATGGTGTAAACCATATGACATTCGAACTTTGAAACATTTGATAATTTAATAGGGACCCTGTATGTGTGTGTGTGTGTGTGTGTGTGTGTGTGTGTGTGTGTGTGTGTGTGTGTGTGTGTGTGAGAGACTGAAATAGTTTATCTCAATTACTGGATTAGTGCTGTTTTTTTTTTTTTTTTGTTACTGTTTTCATCTCTGTTATAGTGCTATCACGATTGCAGATCTAATCCAAATAATATCTAAATGCCTCATCCATCCAAGATAGTTATTAGGCTTTCCTAAGATACTTTGCTGAAATTTTCACTTTGTTAAGCTTTACCATTGAGGTCATTTCATTCATTAGACAGCAACACAAAGGAATAACCTCTTAGTTTTTACTATTTTATGTCATAAATAAAAAAACGTTCAAACTGAAGGTAAAACTCTAGATTTACTGTTGAATCTATGCTGCGGATTTATGAATAAGACAAAGTCTCAAAAATGGAAATTATAGAAATAAAGGATATCACAGTGAGTCACAAGCATATTCTTTTTTCGGGCAAACATGGTTTGATTATGTTTTATATAGTACTGTGTGTCAGAGCAGGTTAATCAGAGGTATTCATTATAGCTGCATGCATTTACATACAAACATTCATACATACATACACATATACAAATATTTAAAGCACGGACATTAATGCCCTTCTAGCCTGCCAATATACCAAAACTGTTGTTCCCATAATAAGTGTCCAGGCTGTTCTTGAAAATATCTAAACTAGTGCTGGCTTTATTGTAATTTGGTAGTCTGATCCGTGTATCAGCTGTTCTCCCAGAGAACCAATTAGTACAATTCTCATTCCAATAGAATGTTTAACATAGGCTGTCTGATGATTCTCTACATCTTTTTGATAATCCCAAACATTCCCAGAGATAGTTGTCTCTAAATACCCTATATACCTGAATAAGATCTCCTCTTAGATATCTATAAGAGACACTGTACAAGTTCAGATATTTTAGTCTTTCATAGTAACTTAAATTTTCACATCTATGGATGCTCTTGGCATATTTCTGTTGTATTCTTTCCAGTTTACTCATGCTTGTTTTCTTATAGGGTTTCCATATTGTTATTCCATACTCAGGTTTGGGTGTAATGTAACTAATAAACAATGACTTTATCATTTCTGATTTCATAGACTTTATACATCGTTTTATACAACCTATAGTTGTATAACTATCATTAAACAAAGGGTTGATATGATTAGAAAAACTCAAAACTGGATCTACCCATATATCCAGGTCCTTAAACGAATAAACAGTTTCAAGCACTGTGTGCTGTGTTAAATATTTACCTTTCACTTTATGTTTCCCAAATCTGATATGCATAGTTGTTTTATATATTTATCAGCATATTATTCTCCTGTGCCCAAATGGTCAATTTAGTCAAGTTCTTTTGCAGACATTCCCTATCTGTAACACATGAAATCAGTTTACCCAATTTCAGGTCATCTGCATATAGACTGTAGAATACCTCAGATGAAAAATCTAGGTCTGAAAAATACAATATAAACAAGTAAGGGCCTAGGACAGATCCCTGTGGGATGCTCTACCTGTAATCAAGAATTTCACCTGTCCAATTACTGTATGATACTCGTCATGTCCTATTTGTAAACCATGCAGCTGTACCTCTTATCAAGAGCACATCGATACCTGGTTGTTCTAATTTATTGATCAGTTTTTTGTGTACAACCCTGTCAAATGCTGAAGTTAAATTTATATAAATGATATCACAGCAGAATTTTTCATTCATAGCTATTATTATATTGTTATAGAACATCATATTACAGGTGGTAACAGCTCTATTTTCAACATATGCATGCTGATATGATTCCAAGTCCCAACCTATCCAATTCTAACAATAACTTATCCAATATTAACTTCTCCATTATTTTTCCACAACATGAAAGTAGACTTAAGGGCCTGTATGACTCTGGGTTTGTCCTACTCCCCTTTCCCTTAAAGACAGCTTTAATAAACACGTCTCCAGTCTTGCGCAATCTCCCCATATTTATATGACCTAGTCAATAATAGATAAAATGGTATCTCTCTTTTTTAATTTCTCCAAGTCTTTTGGGTATCTAATACCATGATGGGAATGAACCCAATTCCTAAGTCAAAGTATGACTAAAGTTAATGAAATTAGTATTGTTTCAATCTTTGATGTTAGCCAGAAGTGCTCTTCGCAGCACCTGCAATGTGCCCAGTACTTCTGCATTTCATATGGAGTTACATGTATTGGTAACATATCCAAGTACAATTTTAAATATTTTTTATAAGACCCATTGCTCCTACTAATATTGGAACTGTCTGAGTATCCTTCTTCCACATTGCCTTCATTTCTGCCTGCAAATCCTGGAATTTTATGCCTTTGTGTCTGGTGTTTTATTCCTTTGTGTCTCTTTGTACGTAAGACACTATAATCACTGGGTGCAGGAATTTCAATGGTTAATGCTACTTTTGTCTTTCTTTCATGGACCACTATATCTGGTTTTGTCATATCTATTTTTTGAACTGTTAGTAATGGGTGATACAATCTGATATAAACTTCATTATTTTCTGTAATGCTTTATGGCTCATGTTTCCAATGGTTTTCAGCTACTTCAGTATTATAATGTTTGCACAATCCCCAATGCAACAGTCTTGCCACATTATTTTGCCTTTCAGTATACAGTCCTTCGCCATTAGTATATCACAACCAGCAACAAGATGTGCAACTGTTTTCACTTCTGTTTTACAAAACATATGTTTGTCTGTTTCTCCCACATGTTCAATGGACTTTGTAAAACAATGTGTACATAGTCCACTATCTTGGGCCAGCAATATTAACCTTTCTTGAGGAACCACCTCTCCTTAACCATTCCTGCGTGCGATACTGATCAGAATGAGGTTGTTCCAAGAGTCTCCTATACTTGCAACTATATGTATGCATTTTCCACATTTCTTGCCTTCTCATCTGATCCTTCACACTTTTGTTTTTTGGCACATTCAGTTGCTGCCTGATTTTTATCAGTTCTAGTTTGACTTTCATTCCCATTTGACAATGATTTGCTTCTGCTAAACTAAGCAGGAAAGTCATCTTAGACTTATTTTCCTCATGTTTGAAAATGTTCACTATGTTTGGGTCTTCTGAGGTCAGCAGATATGTATGCAGTCCCACAATTGCAGATCTATACATATAATCAATTTCAAGGAGGCCCATACCTCCATCAGAATGGGAAATATATAGTCTTGGTATGCACTGCTTTTCATAAATCATTTGATGAGCATGAAGCATCCTTCTTGTTTTCCCATCCAACCTCTTCAACTCCTTGTGGCACTAGTCAATCACTCCAAAACTGTAAGTTAGGACAGGAAGAGCAAATTGGTTTACAGCTTGGACTTTGTTCCTAGAAGTCAATGCTGTTTTCAATATTAATTTAAGTCTTCTAAAATATTCCTTACTAAGTTTTATTTGCATTTGTTCATGTTTTATTGTTGATCCTTCATCTATTCCAATATATTTATACACTCCCTTTTGCTCAGTTTTTTTTTATATCACATTCCTTTCCCCAAACTGATGTTTTCTTGGTGCTGCATCTTTCCTGCTTTAAAGATTACTTTTGCAAAACTTAGCAAGACCATATGGCATTCTTATATCATCTGAAAAAGTTTTAACCACTTGCAGTTTTGCTTATAGTTCCTCATCTCATGAACAATACAGTTTTAAATCATCTACAAAAAAAAAGAGAAGTTTTTACACTGTGTTGTTTTCTGGGAGCCAAACTGTAGCCATGATCTAATCTGTTATTTAGACTGCTTATAGGGTTAAGGCCAAGACAAAAGATCATCAGTGACAGTCACCCTGGAATATCCCCATTAGAATTTTTATCCCTGGAATAATAATTAGTCCATTATCATGCCTTAACTGCAAAGTAGTTTGCCACTGTATCATTGTAATTGATCACTGTAGGGTGTATCTTATATATTTTAAGGACTCTTTTATCCATGAGTACGAAATACTGTCAAATGCTTTTTTTGTAGTCTGTCTATGCCATACTTAGATTCTTTCCCTTTTTACAGTTCTCCATTATTACTTTATTTAACATCAAATGATCCTTTGTTCCATATGACTTTCTTTTATTACCCTTTTTGTTTTCTTGCCATGATTGAGTTTTCTTCTAAATGACTACAAAAATGATAAGTGCTAAGGATTTTCTACAGCAAACTGTAATTTTATTGTTAGGATAAGAGCTTTTGTTCACTTTCCAATGAAAGAGAAAATTACCTATTTAGCCGGAGACTTGAGCTATTTAAACTGTTGGATTTTAATAAAGTTTATCTGATGAAGTTCACGTATAAAAGGAAAGTGGACAAAGTGCTTATCCTAACAATAAAATTACAGTTTGTGGTGAAAATCCTTGGCATTTACTGTTTTTTTGTTTTTTATGAGTTTGTTTTCATGTCTGTTTTTCATCTGACTATAAACTCTGTCAGCATTAATTCTAGTGTGTATAGTTTATACATTGTCGGAAGGGAACTTACTGGTCTATAGCTTTTAGGATGGCTTGCAGGTTCACTTTTAAGTAGGAGTATTGTTTTTCCTGTTGTTAACCAGGCTGGTGTCTTTTCGGGGTTCACATATAATGTTCTTACTCATGGCTAAACCTTCATTCAAAGATGTTAATACTTTTAGCCAGAAGTTAGGTAATATATCTGGGCCTGGAGTTTTCTAATTAGGAGCTTTTTTTAACTTTGTTTCAATCTGTCTGGCTGTTAGTTCATCCCATTTCATATCCTGTACATCTGAACGTCTTAGTCTTTCTTTTACTTCTTCTATCCATTTAGCATCTTTGTTAGGTTCTACAAGATCTTTGTAGATATTTCTCCAAAATGTATCTATTTCTTCTTTTTTTTTGTGGTGTTTCAATACCTTTTGCAGTGTTTCCCAGTTCTCTATAAAACTTTTTTGGGTCATCAATAAATTGCTTATGTTCTACTTTTCCTTTATATTTATCTGCATATCTTCTAAGTTTTTCTTCCTTTACTGAGATTTTTTAGTGTATTATTTGCGATAGTGCATGATAGATCCTGATCTGTTCTGATATTGCACATTGCTTTTATCACGTCTATCTTTCTGCATATTTTTATTGATCTGTTCCCTCTTTTATACTCTTCTAAGAGTGGTACTTCTTGTCTTATTTGCCTTATAATTTTCTTTATTAGATACTTCCATGATGGCATTTGATTTCTCCCCTTCCTTTTCCTTACTACCTTGTGTTGCTATTAATTTAGATGCACATTAATATATCCTATTTACTTTGGTTATATTGCATGAATCTCTATAGGCAGTCCTAATTACTGTGTTGATTTGTTTTATCAAACTTCTAACTTTTTGGGTTGTGTTAACTTTCAGTAGTCTATTTCTTTCACTGATTTTAATATGTCTGTCCATCTTTATTAAATCAAGCAACTGTTCTCTTAGATCATTTTCTTCTAAACTGAGGCACATTCTTTATTCTCCATTTCCTGTGGCATTCTATATAAAGTTTCGGAGTATCTTCCTGTGCCACATTGTCTTCAGTTTCATCCTGTGTCATCCATTGCTCTTTCATATTGGAACTTACTGGCCTGTCATTCCACAACACTGACTGTGTCAGAGTTGTCACAGTTTCCTGTTCCTTCTCTTGCCGTGCAACTCCAGTGGAATGTTTGTACTGGTTTCCTATGGAAGGCTCCATGGGATCTTCATGTGGCAACTGATCAGATGTTTCCTGCTCCACTGGATTCTTCTTATTTTGGGGAGCCAGTGCTCTATTCTGTTGTGATGTTATCAGTGTTAGAATTTCTACACTAAATCCTTCACTTCACAGCTAATCCATAAACAAGTTTCTATTTCTTTGACTTCTCCATTACTGATCCTCTTTTCTACTTTTCCTGTTTGTTTTATTATTTTTTGTATTGTAAAGGTTTTCATCTCTGGATGACTTTGCCTGTATTTCTCTTTAAATATCTTTGGTGATGCTGTTTTTATATTGATTAGTTTTGCTTTCTTCTTTGCATAAATATTGTACCACATTAAATCTCCTTTTCTTCCTATGTCCATATTTCTTCTTCAGATGTCTTCTGCTCCTCCTGTTTCTCCTTACTTTGGGGACTCATTTTTTCATCATACTGTGATATAACCAGTGCTAGACTTTCTAGACTAAATCCTTCACTTCACAGGTATTCCATAACTTCAACTTCTATTTTTTTTAATTCTACTTTACTAATCTTCTGTTCAACATTCCATCTTTGTGATCTTATTTTTTTTTATTTTAAAATTTTCCATATCTGGGTGCCTTTGTCTGTATTTATCTTAAAATATCTTAGGGACTGGCTTTTTGTGTTGATTAGTTTGGCTTCCTCCTTTACATAAATATTGCACCATATCATTTTTATCTTTCTTTCTAATGTCCATATTTCTTTTTTATACCTTTCAAAAGTGTGTAGATTTTGTTCTTTATATTTTTGCACTTCCTCAGTCACTTCTTTTTCCAAATGGCCCAAGGTTTCTTGGTCTATATAAAGTGTTTCATAAATATAACAATTTTTACTTTAAGCTTCTGACAGTTTTTCTTGTGGAAGTAGTTTTTTTCCTCTAATTCTTCTCTTAATCATTTTGTATATCTTCTGTCTGGAAAGTCTGGGCTTCTTGTATAATAGTCATCATCATCACCTTCTTTCGGCTGTTGCCGTTAGGGGTCACCACAGCAGATCACCTGTTTCCATTTCTTCCTGTCCTCTACATCTTGCTCTGTCACACCAACCACCTGCATGTCCTCTCTCACCACATCCATAAACCTTATCTTAGGCCTTCCTCTTTTCCTGTTACCTGGTAGCTTCATTCTTAGCATCTTTTTCCCAATAGCATCCCTCCTCAGCACATGTCCAAACCAACGTAATTTTGCTTCTCTGGCTTTGTCTCCAAACCTTCCAACCTGGGCTGACCCTCTAATATACTTATTTCTAATTTTGTACACCCTCGTCACACCCAGTGCAAATCTTAACATCTTTAACTCTGCCACATCCAGCTCAAACTCCTGCCTTTTTGTCAGTGCCACTGTCTCCAACCCATATAACATAGCTGGTCTCACTACCCTCTTGTAGACCTTCCCTTTCACTCTTAAAGGTACTCGTCTGTCACAAATCACTCCTGACACTCTTCTCCACCCACTCCATCCTGCCTCTACTCTCTTCTTCACCTCTCTTCTACACTCACCGTTATTCTGAACTATTGACCCCAAGTATTTAAACTCATCCACCTTCGCCACCTCTACTCCTTGCATCCTCACCATTCTTCTATCCTGCCTCTCATTCACACACATATATTCTGTCTTAGTCCTGCTGACCTTCATTCCTCTTCTCTCTAGAGCATATCTACATCTCTCCAGGGTCTCCTCCACCTGTTCCCTACTCTCACTACAGATCACAATGTCATCTGCAAACATCATAGTAATAACAACATATAATTTCTTTCTCACCCTCAATAGTCTACTCTATCCTGTTTATGACTCTTTTTTGGCCTGTCAATTTTTGTGGACTACTACTTCCTTCTACAACAGGGAACCATCCTCCCCCTGGACCTGGCCTAACCCCATTGTAGGAATATTTCTGTGTCTTGAGAATTCTACACTGTCATTTTTTCCATTCCCGGCACCAGTGCACCTACCAGGATAGGGCATGTTTTTGTCCTAGGTCTTGTGCACCCAGCTATCTTTTTTTATTTTTTACCCTATGTCTTTCCATGATATATGCTATATAAAATACAAGCTATATAGCAGTGTCATCTTGGTGAGATTTTGTGAAAAACAAGGTCCTCTTCATGAAGTTACTCACCAAGACTTGAGGATGAATTCAGTTGCAGCAATTCTGCTTTCCTTTGCTTGCTGATTTATCATCTCTCCATTCAGATCTCAATCTCTCCATTGCACCTCTCTTCTTTACATTTGGACCTGCCATCTCTTCATTGAATACTGTAAGTTCAGGTCATTATTACTAATTCTGTCTCTTCCCTGTGCTTTGTTTGGATCCAGTTTATGCAGTTCTTTTTCAATATAATCTAATTTGATTCCAGTATTTGATGTTACCCGGATCTCACTAGGACAACTTATCACCCTGTTTGTGGAGCTAAACTGTCTTGCATAAGATTTTGTAAATATATCTGTAATATGTTGTGTCAGAGAATACATTTCAGAATCTACACACAGTTTATCAATTTGTATGTCTTACTTCTTCCATATCTGATGTATCTATAAAAAGGTTTCCTATTAAATTCAATATGTTTATATACATTTTCTTCAAAATTTTCTTGATCTTCTCTGACACTATGCTTCATTTTTTTGTCCAGTTTTTTATTTCAGTTTTCAAAGTTGTAGTTTGTTCTCTCTTCCATTTCTTATATTTTTTCTCTTACATTAATCAGGTATGTTGTCCTTATGGAAATATATCCCCCTGATGTTGTATGCCTAGATCCTGATGTTAAATATTTTTTTTTTATTTTTTTGCACTCAACATATCTTTTAAAACTTTCTGCATTCCATCTGCAATTTTTTCACTGGACACCTCACTCCATTTAGTTCTACATAGTGACTGTTTTGCTTCCATATAACCTGTTATTAATCCTCTGTGCATTGGTTTAGATTTCAGTTTGGCAGAACTATTTAGTAACAAATTAACCTTTACAACATGATCACTGCACATCAATGGTGGTAAAACTTGACTTGAAGTAACAGTATTTTTTTAGGAACACAAGCAATGTCTAGTATGTTCTGTTCACTGGTAGGTTTTTTGCAATCTGAAACAATTGTTCCTGAACATACATTGTGAATAATTTCCTTACTAATATTATCGAATCAATATTATTCCAATCTGTTTAAGGTAAGTTTTAAGTCCTCAGCTAAAATTATTCTTCCCTCCTGTGTTTCATGCAAGAAATGTAAGAATTTCTTTAGGTCATCAGCACTTGACTTTGGCAGTCTATGCACTCCAATAAGTGTTATTTGTTCCAGGGTTGTCTTTATTTTCACAGTTACACAGTCTGTAGTATTGATGTTATCACTGAACATGTAACAATCACAGGTCTCATAACTATTTTTAATCCCTATCATAACACCTCCACCTGAGTTTTTGTTAGACTGTCACAGTAAAATATTTATACTTTGACATAACTGGTTTCCCATCATTGTTCTTTAACCATGTTTCACAAACAATAACAATATCAATCTTGTTGAAATGTAGCAAATTTTCCAATAAAAAACTTTATTATTAATGCTCCTAGCATTAAATACCATCAGAAATGCATCAGGTGTTGCTATCAGTGAAATGTTCAATTTTTGACCTGGCAAAATTCCTGCCAAATGTTTGTTAAATATAGCAAAATATCTGCCACAAAAATTCTCTTCCCTGATCTTGACAAATGTACGCCATCCTGTCTGAACACGTGTGCTCAAAATTAGGCTGGAATAGTCTACACATTTCCGTTTTTAATGGAATATTTTTTCCATGTAGGTATTTACCCCAAAAATCTTTTCATTCATGCTAATCTGACTATCCTTTCAATATGTGATTTGGGAAAATATGCCCTATCACCAGTACAAGCTATAGTATCTGAGAGGACTGCAAGTTCCCTAATAACAGTCACTGAGTTCTTGCAGATAAGATCATTTGTAACGGCATGAATAAAGGCTTGTCTCACAAATTTATATTTTTGTTGCTGGCAAGCATAACACTATTAGATATTCATTATCTTCTCTGCAAATGTAAGTATTTGTTCCTCTAATAATTGTATCTCCAATTAAAAGAATGTCTTTTCTGACCAGATCTGAAGATTCTTCAGCTTTTAGTACAGTAATAGCTGCTCTATCATTTGTTACAGATGAATGATCTTTATCACCATTAGTCTTATTAATCCCACTCTTTTCATTGTGTATTAAATTTACAAGCATACAATTCTCATCCACCTGGATTTGTACATCCACAGCTTGAGCCATGTAGTCAACATCTGTCATGTTCTTCTTTTTTCTTACAGTAGTATTCGTCAATCCTTCCACGTTCAGATTTGATTTCTGTCTTTTCACCTGCCCCTTGCCTCTTTTTATTTACCTTCTCCTTTGGAAAAATGATGTCTTTTTCTGTAGACTGAAGGTTTTCTGATAGAAAAATGTTATCATTCCCTGTAATCTGTGTTACATAACAATGGAGTGCCCTTTATAGTATGGATTCTTTTTACTTTACAGACATTTACCAGTTTCTTTTTCTTACTTGTTATTTGTTGTGAACTTCTTCCTGCCTTTCTTCCTTATCTTTTTTTTGTTTCCTTCTAAACACTCTGAATCCTCAGATAGCTAAATACTTGCAGCCAGGATTCCAAAGTTGTCAGTGACCTCATCTTGTTTCATAGGGGTAGACTGATCTTTACAGACAATAGACACATCCTTTCTAACTGTGCTCTGTTTGCTCTTTGCATAACATTATTTATCTCACCAGCCCAGTCATTAATATGTGTAACAACAGTTCAAGCCGTGCCAATTGCACACGTGTAATCATCATCAGTAAGTCTAGATTTACTTCTAATAATAGTAAGCAAATCATCCAACTTTTTGACAAGAGGAGCACAGATCACCAGTGTTATCAGCTGTTACCTTTAACTACACATAGCATTTAGTACACTGTACAAGATACTTGTGCTTTGGCAAATCATTAATGGCACACCCATTTAAGGAATTCAAACAAATAAAAAGTATAAAAGAAAAGAATAATCAAAATCAGTAACCTCAGAATTCAAAGAAAACTTAAACCAAAGTCTATGAAAAAAATCACACAAGCAATATACAACTATATACTAAAGTAAGTACAGTAAAGTTGTTGCTCTGACCGTATAAGTTCTGAGAGTCGGACAAAAGCTGTAATTCATTTATGTCACGTGAATGTGAGCACTAGCTTTTGCTCATTATTGCTTGCAGTCACGCTTCTTTTTAACAGTAAAGATCAATAAATCACAAACCAAAATAGGATTGTTTAGATAAGCTCTGGATTGTCTTATCTGCAGTCTGTGTGAATTTATAGCTGACTAGGCCCTTTGGGATGGCTAGAGCTTACCTGTCTAAAACCTATCCATTTCTAACAACCAACAATGAAAATTAAAGTTAAAATAAAATATAAATCAAAGTGAGTCTTCTTGTTTACAAGCTAACCCTTCCTTCCTACAAACAGTGAAAACAGTGGTAAAAAAATAAAATATAAATTCATATAAAACTTATCTTACCAGTCAGCTCCACAGTAAATCACAAACCACGATAGGATTGCTTAAATAAGCTCTGTACTCTGCAGTCTGTATGAATTTATAGTTGACCAGGCCCCTTTGGATGGCTAGAGTTTCTCTCTAAAAATCGTCACTTTCTAACAACCATCAGTGAAAATTAAAGGTACAATAAGTCAAAGTAAATCTTCTTGTCTAGAATCTGTCCCTTCCTTCCTACAAAGAGTGAAAATCAGTGGTTAAAAAATAAAATATAAATTTAAATAAAACTTCTCTTGCCAGTCAACTCCACAGTAAATCGCAAACCAAGATAGGATTGCTTTGATAAGCATCTGTTCTTCACCAGAAATAAATGGGAAAATAGGCTGTTTATTCTAAGCAGTATTCAGTTTTTGTCACACTATTGATTAGGAACATATTGTAATAGTTTTAACCTAATCACGTGGCCCAGAGGGACCTGTATAAGGAATGTCATGTCACTAGAGGGGCAAAAGGGGACAGTGTAAGGAATACAATATCAGTAGAGGTACACAAAGAAGGGTATTATAAAATGTCATGTCAATAAAGGAACACAAGGAGGTAGTATAAGAAATGCCATGTCAATAAAGGAACACAAGGAGGTAGTATAAGAAATGCCATGTCAATAAAGGAACACAAGGAGGTAGTATAAGAAATGCCATGTCAATAAAGGAACACAAGGAGGTAGTATAAGGAATGCCGTGTCAATAAAGGAACACAAGGAGGTAGTATAAGGAATGCCATGTCAATAAAGGAACACAAGGAGGTAGTATAAGAAATGCCATGTTAATAAAGAAACACAAGGAGGTAGTATAAGAAATGCCATGTCAATAAAGGAACACAAGGAGGTAGTATAAGAAATGCCATGTCAATAAAGGAACACAAGGAGGTAGTATAAGAAATGCCATGTCAATAAAGGAACACAAGGAGGTAGTATAAGAAATGCCATGTCAATAAAGGAACACAAGGAGGTAGTATAAGAAATGCCAGGTCAATAAAGGAACACAAGGAGGTAGTATAAGAAATGCCATGTCAATAAAGGAACACAAGGAGGTAGTATAAGAAATGCCTGGTCAATAAAGGAACACAAGGAGGTAGTATAAGAAATGCCATGTCAATAAAGGAACACAAGGAGGTAGTATAAGAAATGCCTGGTCAATAAAGGAACACAAGGAGGTAGTATAAGAAATGCCAGGTCAATAAAGGAACACAAGGAGGTAGTATAAGAAATGCCATGTCAATAAAGGAACACAAGGAGGTAGTATAAGAAATGCCATGTCAATAAAGGAACACAAGGAGGTAGTATAAGAAATGCCATGTCAATAAAGGAACACAAGGAGGTAGTATAAGAAATGCCAGGTCAATAAAGGAACACAAGGAGGTAGTATAAGAAATGCCATGTCAATAAAGGAACAAGGAGGGTAGTATAAAATGACATGTCAATAAAGGAACACAAGGAGGTAGTATAAGAAATGCCATGTCAATAAAGGAACACAAGGAGGTAGTATAAGAAATGCCATGTCAATAAAGGAACACAAGGAGGTAGTATAAGAAATGCCATGTCAATAAAGGAACACAAGGAGGTAGTATAAGAAATGCCATGTCAATAAAGGAACACAAGGAGGTAGTATAAGAAATGCCATGTCAATAAAGGAACACAAGGAGGTAGTATAAGAAATGCCATGTCAATAAAGGAACACAAGGAGGTAGTATAAGAAATGCCATGTCAATAAAGGAACACAAGGAGGTAGTATAAGAAATGCCATGTCAATAAAGGAACACAAGGAGGTAGTATAAGAAATGCCATGTCAATAAAGGAACACAAGGAGGTAGTATAAGAAATGCCATGTCAATAAAGGAACACAAGGAGGTAGTATAAGAAATGCCATGTCAATAAAGGAACACAAGGAGGTAGTATAAGAAATGCCATGTCAATAAAGGAACACAAGGAGGTAGTATAAGAAATGCCATGTCAATAAAGGAACACAAGGAGGTAGTATAAGAAATGCCATGTCAATAAAGGAACACAAGGAGGTAGTATAAGAAATGCCATGTCAATAAAGGAACACAAGGAGGTAGTATAAGAAATGCCATGTCAATAAAGGAACACAAGGAGGTAGTATAAGAAATGCCATGTCAATAAAGGAACACAAGGAGGTAGTATAAGAAATGCCATGTCAATAAAGGAACACAAGGAGGTAGTATAAGAAATGCCATGTCAATAAAGGAACACAAGGAGGTAGTATAAGAAATGCCATGCCAATAAAGGAACACAAGGAGGTAGTATAAGAAATGCCATGTCAATAAAGGAACACAAGGAGGTAGTATAAGAAATGCCATGTCAATAAAGGAACACAAGGAGGTAGTATAAGAAATGCCATGTCAATAAAGGAACACAAGGAGGTAGTATAAGAAATGCCATGTCAATAAAGGAACACAAGGAGGTAGTATAAGAAATGCCATGTCAATAAAGGAACACAAGGAGGTAGTATAAGAAATGCCATGTCAATAAAGGAACACAAGGAGGTAGTATAAGAAATGCCATGTCAATAAAGGAACACAAGGAGGTAGTATAAGAAATGCCATGTCAATAAAGGAACACAAGGAGGTAGTATAAGAAATGCCATGTCAATAAAGGAACACAAGGAGGTAGTATAAGGAATGCCATGTCAATAAAGGAACACAAGGAGGTAGTATAAGAAATGCCATGTCAATAAAGGAACACAAGGAGGTAGTATAAGAAATGCCATGTCAATAAAGGAACACAAGGAGGTAGTATAAGAAATGCCATGTCAATAAAGGAACACAAGGAGGTAGTATAAGAAATGCCATGTCAATAAAGGAACACAAGGAGGTAGTATAAGAAATGCCATGTCAATAAAGGAACACAAGGAGGTAGTATAAGAAATGCCATGTCAATAAAGGAACACAAGGAGGTAGTATAAGAAATGCCATGTC
This sequence comes from Protopterus annectens, assembly GCF_019279795.1. Classification (NCBI taxonomy): domain Eukaryota; kingdom Metazoa; phylum Chordata; order Ceratodontiformes; family Protopteridae; genus Protopterus; species Protopterus annectens. Next base: position 236,860,375 of record NC_056732.1, on the reverse strand, counting down.
AATAAAGGAACACAAGGAGGTAGTATAAGAAATGCCATGTCAATAAAGGAACACAAGGAGGTAGTATAAGAAATGCCATGTCAATAAAGGAACACAAGGAGGTAGTATAAGAAATGCCATGTCAATAAAGGAACACAAGGAGGTAGTATAAGAAATGCCATGTCAATAAAGGAACACAAGGAGGTAGTATAAGGAATGCCATGTCAATAAAGGAACACAAGGAGGTAGTATAAGAAATGCCATGTCAATAAAGGAACACAAGGAGGTAGTATAAGAAATGCCATGTCAATAAAGGAACACAAGGAGGTAGTATAAGAAATGCCATGTCAATAAAGGAACACAAGGAGGTAGTATAAGAAATGCCATGTCAATAAAGGAACACAAGGAGGTAGTATAAGAAATGCCATGTCAATAAAGGAACACAAGGAGGTAGTATAAGAAATGCCATGTCAATAAAGGAACACAAGGAGGTAGTATAAGAAATGCCAGGTCAATAAGGGAACACAAGGAGGTAGTATAAGAAATGCCATGTCAATAAAGGAACACAAGGAGGTAGTATAAGAAATGCCATGTCAATAAAGGAACACAAGGAGGTAGTATAAGAAATGCCATGTCAATAAAGGAACACAAGGAGGTAGTATAAGAAATGCCATGTCAATAAAGGAACACAAGGAGGTAGTATAAGAAATGCCATGTCAATAAAGGAACACAAGGAGGTAGTATAAGAAATGCCATGTCAATAAAGGAACACAAGGAGGTAGTATAAGAAATGCCATGTCAATAAAGGAACACAAGGAGGTAGTATAAGAAATGCCATGTCAATAAAGGAACACAAGGAGGTAGTATAAGAAATGCCATGTCAATAAAGGAACACAAGGAGGTAGTATAAGAAATGCCATGTCAATAAAGGAACACAAGGAGGTAGTATAAGAAATGCCATGTCAATAAAGGAACACAAGGAGGTAGTATAAGAAATGCCATGTCAATAAAGGAACACAAGGAGGTAGTATAAGAAATGCCATGTCAATAAAGGAACACAAGGAGGTAGTATAAGAAATGCCATGTCAATAAAAGGAACACAAGGAGGTAGTATAAGAAATGCCATGTCAATAAAGGAACACAAGGAGGTAGTATAAGAAATGCCATGTCAATAAAGGAACACAAGGAGGTAGTATAAGAAATGCCATGTCAATAAAGGAACACAAGGAGGTAGTATAAGAAATGCCATGTCAATAAAGGAACACAAGGAGGTAGTATAAGAAATGCCATGTCAATAAAGGAACACAAGGAGGTAGTATAAGAAATGCCATGGCAATAAAGGAACACAAGGAGGTAGTATAAGAAATGCCATGTCAATAAAGGAACACAAGGAGGTAGTATAAGAAATGCCATGTCAATAAAGGAACACAAGGAGGTAGTATAAGAAATGCCATGTCAATAAAGGAACACAAGGAGGTAGTATAAGAAATGCCATGTCAATAAAGGAACACAAGGAGGTAGTATAAGAAATGCCATGTCAATAAAGGAACACAAGGAGGTAGTATAAGAAATGCCATGTCAATAAAGGAACACAAGGAGGTAGTATAAGAAATGCCAGGTCAAAAAAAGGAACACAAGGAGGTAGTATAAGAAATGCCATGTCAATAAAGGAACACAAGGAGGTAGTATAAGAAATGCCATGTCAATAAAGGAACACAAGGAGGTAGTATAAGAAATGCCATGTCAATAAAGGAACACAAGGAGGTAGTATAAGAAATGCCATGTCAATAAAGGAACACAAGGAGGTAGTATAAGAAATGCCATGTCAATAAAGGAACACAAGGAGGTAGTATAAGAAATGCCATGTCAATAAAGGAACACAAGGAGGTAGTATAAGAAATGCCATGTCAATAAAGGAACACAAGGAGGTAGTATAAGAAATGCCATGTCAATAAAGGAACACAAGGAGGTAGTATAAGAAATGCCATGTCAATAAAGGAACACAAGGAGGTAGTATAAGAAATGCCATGTCAATAAAGGAACACAAGGAGGTAGTATAAGAAATGCCATGTCAATAAAGGAACACAAGGAGGTAGTATAAGAAATGCCAGGTCAATAAAGGAACACAAGGAGGTAGTATAAGAAATGCCATGTCAATAAAGGAACACAAGGAGGTAGTATAAGAAATGCCATGTCAATAAAGGAACACAAGGAGGTAGTATAAGAAATGCCATGTCAATAAAGGAACACAAGGAGGTAGTATAAGAAATGCCATGTCAATAAAGGAACACAAGGAGGTAGTATAAGAAATGCCATGTCAATAAAGGAACACAAGGAGGTAGTATAAGAAATGCCATGTCAATAAAGGAACACAAGGAGGTAGTATAAGAAATGCCATGTCAATAAAGGAACACAAGGAGGTAGTATAAGAAATGCCATGTCAATAAAGGAACACAAGGAGGTAGTATAAGAAATGCCATGTCAATAAAGGAACACAAGGAGGTAGTATAAGAAATGCCATGTCAATAAAGGAACACAAGGAGGTAGTATAAGAAATGCCATGTCAATAAAGGAACACAAGGAGGTAGTATAAGGAATGCCATGTCAATAAAGGAACACAAGGAGGTAGTATAAGAAATGCCATGTCAATAAAGGAACACAAGGAGGTAGTATAAGAAATGCCATGTCAATAAAGGAACACAAGGAGGTAGTATAAGAAATGCCATGTCAATAAAGGAACACAAGGAGGTAGTATAAGAAATGCCATGTCAATAAAGGAACACAAGGAGGTAGTATAAGAAATGCCATGTCAATAAAGGAACACAAGGAGGTAGTATAAGAAATGCCATGTCAATAAAGGAACACAAGGAGGTAGTATAAGAAATGCCAGGTCAATAAAGGAACACAAGGAGGTAGTATAAGAAATGCCATGTCAATAAAGGAACACAAGGAGGTAGTATAAGAAATGCCATGTCAATAAAGGAACACAAGGAGGTAGTATAAGAAATGCCATGTCAATAAAGGAACACAAGGAGGTAGTATAAGAAATGCCATGTCAATAAAGGAACACAAGGAGGTAGTATAAGAAATGCCATGTCAATAAAGGAACACAAGGAGGTAGTATAAGAAATGCCATGTCAATAAAGGAACACAAGGAGGTAGTATAAGAAATGCCATGTCAATAAAGGAACACAAGGAGGTAGTATAAGAAATGCCATGTCAATAAAGGAACACAAGGAGGTAGTATAAGAAATGCCATGTCAATAAAGGAACACAAGGAGGTAGTATAAGAAATGCCATGTCAATAAAGGAACACAAGGAGGTAGTATAAGAAATGCCATGTCAATAAAGGAACACAAGGAGGTAGTATAAGAAATGCCAGGTCAATAAAGGAACACAAGGAGGTAGTATAAGAAATGCCATGTCAATAAAGGAACACAAGGAGGTAGTATAAGAAATGCCATGTCAATAAAGGAACACAAGGAGGTAGTATAAGAAATGCCATGTCAATAAAGGAACACAAGGAGGTAGTATAAGAAATGCCATGCCAATAAAGGAACACAAGGAGGTAGTATAAGAAATGCCATGTCAATAAAGGAACACAAGGAGGTAGTATAAGAAATGCCATATCAATAAAGGAACACAAGGAGGTAGTATAAGAAATGCCATGTCAATAAAGGAACACAAGGAGGTAGTATAAGAAATGCCTGGTCAATAAAGGAACACAAGGAGGTAGTATAAGAAATGCCATGTCAATAAAGGAACACAAGGAGGTAGTATAAGAAATGCCATGTCAATAAAGGAACACAAGGAGGTAGTATAAGAAATGCCATGTCAATAAAGGAACACAAGGAGGTAGTATAAGAAATGCCATGTCAATAAAGGAACACAAGGAGGTAGTATAAGAAATGCCATGTCAATAAAGGAACACAAGGAGGTAGTATAAGAAATGCCAGGTCAATAAAGGAACACAAGGAGGTAGTATAAGAAATGCCATGTCAATAAAGGAACACAAGGAGGTAGTATAAGAATGCCAGGTCAATAAAGGAACACAAGGAGGTAGTATAAGAAATGCCATGTCAATAAAGGAACACAAGGAGGTAGTATAAGAAATGCCAGGTCAATAAAGGAACACAAGGAGGTAGTATAAGAAATGCCATGTCAATAAAGGAACACAAGGAGGTAGTATAAGAAATGCCATGTCAATAAAGGAACACAAGGAGGTAGTATAAGAAATGCCATGTCAATAAAGGAACACAAGGAGGTAGTATAAGAAATGCCAGGTCAATAAAGGAACACAAGGAGGTAGTATAAGAAATGCCATGCCAATAAAGGAACACAAGGAGGTAGTATAAGAAATGCCTGGTCAATAAAGGAACACAAGGAGGTAGTATAAGAAATGCCATGTCAATAAAGGAACACAAGGAGGTAGTATAAGAAATGCCATGTCAATAAAGGAACACAAGGAGGTAGTATAAGAAATGCCATGTCAATAAAGGAACACAAGGAGGTAGTATAAGAAATGCCATGTCAATAAAGGAACACAAGGAGGTAGTATAAGAAATGCCGTGTCAATAAAGGAACACAAGGAGGTAGTA